>NC_041400.2:81305855-81650855 GCF_900747795.2 Erpetoichthys calabaricus
AGCTCCGCTTTTATTGGCCGGGAATTAACGAGGAGGTTCGCCGCTTCTGTGTTTCGTGCCTGGAATGTCAGCTGCGGCAAATTCCTAGGAGGGACCGTGCTCCTCTCGTTCCCCTCCCCTTAATTGATGTCCCCTTTGAAAGGATAGGGGTCGACATAGTGGGCCCCCTGGATCCCTCGGCCCGAGGACATAAATATATATTAGTCCTCGTGGATTATGCAACCCGATATCCAGTTGCTGTCCCATTGTGCTCAGCTAATTCTAAAGTAATCGCACGGGCACTAATGGAGGTCTTTGCGCAAGTTGGAATCCCTAAAGAAGTCCTTACGGACCAAGGGACGCCGTTTACCTCGGAGACGTTCAAGGAAACGGCCAAGTTACTCAAAATAAAGCACTTGAGAACCGCGGTGTATCATCCTCAAACCGATGGTTTAGTAGAGAGATTTAATCAGACTCTCAAACAGATGCTTCGCAAGGTGGTCAGCGGGGATGGGAGGAATTGGGATCAGCTCCTCCCCCTCGTACTCTTTGCCTACCGGGAAGTCCCGCAAGCCTCAACGGGGTTCTCACCCTTTGAATTATTATATGGGCAACAACCCCGGGGCATATTGGACATTCTAAAGGAAGGTTGGGAAGGAGAGGCCCTTCCCACAACTAATATTTTGGAATATATCGCACAGTTACGCGATAGATTTGCGAAGATTCGACCCATATTAAAAAGTCACATGCAAGAGGCGCAATCAGCACAGGCCCACTATTACGACCGTGGCACGACACTCCGGGAGTTCCAGCCGGGGGATCGAGTCATGGTATTGGTTCCCACCTCCCACTCTAAGCTACTTACCCACTGGCAAGGGCCATACGAAGTTAAAGATCGAAAAGGGCTCGTCGACTATTTGGTGAAACAACCCAATCGTCGACCGAGAGAGCGGATATATCACGTGAACCTGCTGAAACCGTGGAAGGAACGGGACCCTGATCCCACCTCCGGCCAGCCCCGCTCCCTTTTTGCTCAAAGTAATACCCTTAACTTCGGGTCTAATTTAAATAACCGACAGAGGCGGGAGCTAGAGATAGTTATCTCGTCCGTCCCGGAGGTGGTTGACGAAATCCCCGGAAGGACTTCTCTGGTTGCCCATGACATTATGACTGAACCCGGGGTCATAGTCCGAGAACGCCCGTACCGTCTTCCCGAGGCAAAGAAAGCAGAAGTGGAACTGGAAATCAAGCGCATGCTGGATCTAGGAGTCATAGAGGAGAGTCATAGTCCCTGGTCCAGCCCAATTGTCTTGGTTCCTAAGCCCGACGGAAGTTGGAGGTTTTGCAATGACTTCCGTCGACTTAATCAGGTCTCACTATTTGATGCTTATCCCATGCCTCGAGTGGACGACCTCCTTGAGAGGCTTGGACAGGCAGAATACTTGACCACACTTGACATGACCAAAGGGTACTGGCAGGTTCCTTTAACGGACTCCGCAAAGGGTAAAACCGCGTTTAGCACCCCTAGTGGGCACTGGCAGTATCGTGTCCTTCCATTCGGGTTACATGGGGCTCCTGCAACTTTCCAGCGTCTGGTGGACAAAGTGCTCCATCCCCATAACACGTATAGTGCTGCCTACCTGGATGACGTCGTCATCTATTCCAGCACCTGGAAGGAACACCTACAGCATGTTGGAGCCGTGTTACAGACATTGGGAGAAGCCGGTCTTCGTATCAACCCAAAGAAATGTTTCTTTGGATTGGAGGAAGCCAAGTATTTGGGCTACCTGGTGGGTCGTGGTACGGTGAAGCCACAGTGCTCTAAAATACAAGCCATTTTGACATGGCCCCGTCCGCGAACCAAGCGGCAAGTCCAGGCATTTCTCGGATTAGCGGGGTATTACCGCCGGTTTGTACCACGTTTTTCGGACAGAGCCGTGCCCTTGACTAATTTGACAAAGAAGAGGGCTCCTAACACTGTGGTATGGACTGATATGACTGAGGCAGCCTTCAGTGACTTAAAAAGGGCCCTGACGTCGGCACCCGTTTTAAAGGCGCCTGATTTTTCACGGCCTTTTATTCTCCAGACGGACGCTTCGGACACAGGCCTAGGGGCAGTGCTGAGCCAAAGTGTCGATGGTGCTGAACACCCCATCATGTTTCTGAGCCGGAAACTGTTGGATCGGGAGACCAGATACGCGGCAGTGGAGAGGGAGGCTCTTGCGATTAAGTGGGCGATCACACAGTTGAGATACTACCTCTTGGGTCGGGAGTTTACTCTAGTCACAGACCATGCCCCTTTACAGTGGATGACCCTACACAAAGAGTCTAACCCGCGAGTCACGAGGTGGTTCCTCGATTTGCAACATTACAAGTTTTCGCTCATTCATCGGAAGGGTTCTCTACACGCCAATGCCGACGCTCTCTCCCGCGTTCACGACCTATCGGTGCAGGACGCCCGACCCGACGGGTCTGGGCTAAGGGGGGGGCCCTGTCACACACGTGTGTTTAGGAGACAGCTAAAGGGCTTAAATACAGGTAGTTCCATGCCAGACCGGGGGGGGGGGGGCGGAGTGCACTAATTTTCCCTCTCGATCTTTTGCAAACCATTCTAGGGAAATCCCACCTGGCTCTGGGGCAGCCACTGACGTCACTTCTGGTTCCGGTCGGGATGACATCACTTCCGCTACTGGCCTTTAAAGCTGCCATCTTGCTACCTGGAAGTTCAGTTCTGTTTTGGACTCGATTGAATGAACATGTCTCTGTTCTTTAATAGCTTTTGCAGCCATAATCGATTAAATGGGTGGCTGCCCCAAACCTTCTCGATGTCTTTTGGTCGTTCTTCTGACAATATATATATACATATTACGATTGTTATAGTTCTCTTTGTATACCACGTTGTCAGTTCAGCACTCAGGTTGTAATATGACCAAGCCGTGCAAGCACACTCTTGAGAATGCAACGTATAGTTGTACAGGAGAAAAGCAATCTTGCCTCAAATCAATGGCAACCTTTTGTAGGTCTATGAACTTAATTTAAACTTTAGGTTTACACGGTGCTTTGTTTCCGACGTGCTGCGTTCAGTAAGTTCACGTGAGCCGCTCTCTTGTGTGATGTTGCGATGTCCACGGCTTTATTTAATGTTAGCTAAGACCTGGCACTTAAAAGTTTCTCACTACAGCAATTTTAACTCCGTTACAAAGTCATCCAAAGTCTCGTTTATACCTCGTGTCTTCTCATTAAACTTGTATCTCGCGAATATGGTATTGCAAACGCCAGTGGGAGCGTTTCTATAAACTTAATTTAAACTTACGGTTTACACCGTGCTTTGTTTCCACAGTAGCGAAGTGATCACTCCTGCTGCGTTCAGTCAGTTCACGTGAGCTGCTCTCTTATGTGATGTTGCGATGTCCACGGCTTTATTTAATGTTAGCCAAGACCTGGTACTTCAAAGTTTCTCACTACAGCAATTGTAACTCTGTTAGAAAGTGATCCAAATCTCGTTTATACCTCGTGTCTTCTCATTAAACTTGTATCTCGCGAATATGATATTGCAAACGGCAGCGGGAGTGTTTCTATAAACTTAATTTAAACTTACGGTTTACACCGTGCTTCGCTTCTTATTGTTTCGCTGCCTTCTCAATTGTGTAATGAATGTTTTCTTCAGCGCTCTTTGGGGCTCTTCCTTGTTTTGTACGTACTGCGTTCACAGTCAGTTCACGTGATTACGTGGGAGGCGTGATGACGCGATATGCAACTCTGCCTCCCACGGCCAGCGAGCTGCAGTCCATTACAGTATATGGACAAAAAAGAGGTTCCAGTTATGACCGTTACGCTTTGAATTTCGAAATGAAACCTGCCTAACTTTTGTAAGTAAGCTGTAAGGAATGAGCCTGCCAAATTTCAGCCTTCCACCTACACGGGAAGTTGGAGAATTAGTGATGAGTCAGTCAGTCAGTCAGTGAGTCAGTGAGGGCTTTGCCTTTTATTAGTATAGATTGCTTATATTTTGACAATCTTTTTAAATAAGAAAGGAAATTGAATCTATACATTTCTTATTTTGTAATCTTATTGTTTGCGTTATGACAATGTATTTTAATGTAAGGGGTGGCATTTGAATCTTTAAGTTGCTTACATTGTAATGTTTTCAGCTTTGATGAGAGCAAATAAGTTGCTTTTACTATTCTTATATTGTATAGTTTTACTATTTTTGTATAGTTTGCAAGACCATTTTTCTTATAAAATACTCCTTAATTACAGGCAGTAGTAGCAGGATCATTGGTAGTTGATTAGACTTTGGTGTTTTTTAAACAGCTTTGTTGCAGCTTAGGATAGATTTACACTTCTCTCACAGGTGAAATATAGTTTATTAGCGTGTAAACAAAGCATCAGGAGGCACTGGAAAACAAGAAAGCCAAATATGAGGAGTGATTTCTTGTATGTTCCTGCATTTATTTAACTGTCTTTGAATACATTAGTTTATAAATATGTATTGTTCTATATTTAGTGTAAATTACCCTGGGGAGATGGTCCTAGTTTGTAGTATACTGGAGTACAAGATTTTAATAAGACAATGCTTGGTAATTACTTGTTTTATGTCAACTTTTTCTTTGCTGTAACATTGTGAAAAGAAATTGGTCCCTAAACTCGACATCTATTTAGACAGTGCATTTTGTTATTGGAAATTACACAGCAGAGCTAAGGTTGGTTTGTGGTGCTTCGTCTGTCAGAATGTTCAATAATGCATTTTGCTATGCAATTATATTAAATATGTTTCTTCTGCATTGCCACAGATGGACTTATTCCTTGATTCTTTTCAATCTGGTTTTCGGAGGCGACATTCTACAGAAACAGCTCTTCTAAAAGTTTTCAATGATCTTTTAATTGCTGCTGATTCAGGCAGGTGCTCTGTGCTTGTACTGTTAGATCTTACCGCAGCTTTTGATACGGTGGACCATCGGATCTTAATTAATAGATTAGAGCTGTTAGGTGTCTCTGGCTCTGCTTTGGACTGGTTCTCCTCTTATTTGTCAAATAGGAGTTTCTCAGTCGGTGTGGCTGGCTTTTCATCTGACTCTGCTCCTTTGACATGTGGAGTGTCACAGGGCTCGGTTCTTGGACCTATAATTCTGTCTTTATATATTCTTCCTGTATCACAGATTCTTAACTCTTTTAAGGACATCTCATATCATCTATATGCAGATGATATACAGCTTTATTTTTCATTTAAGCCTAACCAAATTAATACTTTGGTCACTTTGGTTTATTGTCTGTCTCAGGTTAACGACTGGCTCAATAGTAATTATCTGCAGTTGAATTCAGGAAAAACTGAGGTACTTATTGTTGCTCCTCCTGTTCTTCATTCTGAGATCAGTTTAAAATTATCTTCTGTCTCTCCTGTTATTAAGTCGAATCTACGTAACCTTGGGGTTATTTTTGACCAGTCCCTGACACTTGATGAATATGTAAGGTCAGTCAGCCGCTCGTGTTTCTTTCATATAAGAAATCTCTCATAACTAAGAAATGTTGTTTCAAAATCAGAACTGGAGATGCTTGTTCATTCTGTTATTTCCTCACGGCTTGATTACTGTAATGCTCTCTTTACAGGTTTGAGCAAGTCCTCTCTCTCACGCCTTCAGTTAGTTCAAAATGCAGCTGCCGGGCTCCTAACTCGCGTTTGCCGGAGTGATCATATCACCCCCATTTTGCACACACTGCACTGGCTCCCAGTGTTTTATAGAATTCATTTTAAAGTTTTGGTACTTACTTTCAGAGCTTTGCATGGACAAGCTCCTGAGTACCTAACCAGCCTCCTCCAACGCCATACAGCTTGCCGGATTCTAAGATCTGGGCAACAGGGCCTTCTCGTTGTCCCACGCACTTGGCTAAAAACCCATGGGGATCGTGGCTTTCAGTCTGTGGCACCAAGTCTATGGAATAGCCTGCCTTGTGGTCGGTGTGGCGTCAAGTCTGTTGATTCTTTTAAAAAACAACTAAAAACATTTCTTTTTAAACAAGCTTTTAATCCGTGCTGAATAGTTCCAGTTTGTTTATTTATTGTTTTTATTGGTTTTGTTTGTGTTTTGTTTTAACTGTTGTATTTGTACTGTATTTGCTGTTCAGCGTTCTGTGACCTTTTGTCTGTGAAGGGTGCTATATAAATAAACTACTACTACCACTACTACTACTACTACATAACTAAGATCTAGTTTACATCACTGACACAAAACCAAAACTTGGAAGAGAGATTTAAGTTAGTCCATAGATTGTCCAAGAAGTTTAGCCTAGTAAGAGGAAGATATTTTTAAAGTAAGGCATAGCCTATTTGACCAGAAATCACAACCAGTCTCTGCTCAAAGTGTGCCTCTTCACATTCATTTGACACTATATTGTGCCAAGTTGTGGTTTTGACAGTTTTTAAATTATTTTAGCAGCAATAGTGTTGTTAATGAAATTGCTGAAGATTCTTAAAATTCTGTAAGTAAAACATTTTAAATACAGCTCTTATTTTGAAAATGTGTCTGAAAAAAAAGACTTTGGCTATAGGGCCATGTAAAATTAACCTGGACTTGCCATTTTTTCAGGTGCACAGGTGCATATAGCAGTTAATGTTTAAAAATAGCAGTGAATTCAGTGGTTTTTCCTACTGTATAATTATATGCAAGCAAAATAATAAATAGGCATTATATTTTGAAAGAAACAAGAGCAACATTTTTTATAACCAACTGAGAGAAATATTTGTATGCTTATGTAATGGATATAAAGGGTGGATTACCATCCTGGCTTGGATGAACCCTGTTCCTTTGAATGGGTGAGATGCTAGCATAATGGGATTTCAAAGGCAAAGCATTCACTATCTAAGCCTGGAGGTAGAGCTAATGGATTAACTGGCATCCTGATGGAATAAGACAGAAGACCCTTGCCCAGCCTGGAGGCCAAAATGGTGAAGGTACATGGGGACAAAGTCTTCCAAGACTGTGTTCTCCCCTGTTTTGCTGAGTGGCAGCATTCCTGGGCCAGTTTACCCATCCAAACACCCATAGGGAATGTTGGGAACTGTGGTTAAATGTGGCAGCCCTGCAGGGTTCTGTTGGTGCCTCCTTGGGGGGTTTGGTGGGGGTGATGTAGGAAATGGCTCTGTAGGACTTCTGTCTGACATGGAAGTGCTTCCTTCCATCGGAAGTACTCCTGTGTCCTGCATAAAAGGAGCTATCTCATATCATTCTGGGAATCGGAGTTGGGAGGAAGAGGACAAATCTTGCCAGTAGAAGTGAGGGGAGGTGGAAAATGAAGGAAAAGAAATGCAATGTTTGAATTGTTGCCAATGAACAGACATGTACAAGGTATTTTGTTAATAAAAAGGTAATTTTGAACCTGAGACTGGAGCAATTGTGTCTGACGTTTGGGAGTCTACAACTTCACCTACTGGCTACATTTTGTATAAAGCTGAAATATTTGTGTAAAAGAGAACAGAAAAGGTTTGGGGAGGTCTCCCCCATATTTTGTCAGTAAACAAGTAATTCAGCAAAGAAACAAGTAGTCACAATGGACTGAGCCTAAACAATGACTGGTTTGAAGAGTGGAGTCCTGAGGTTATATAGGTGCAGGACAAGAAGAGGTGGGTTCTTGGGCGGAAGTGAGGTCTGCAGGAGGGCATGGTTTAGCAGCTTAAGTGGGTGGAGTTCTAGTTGGGCTTTCCTTCTGGAGGTCTGTGGAAGAGGGAGAAAAGGCATTAGTACCGTTCATCAAACCTTGACTCTGCATCTTACCCTCAGTTAAGCCCTTAGATTGCCTCCCATGTGCACATGTGTGACACTTGGTAAATTTTTTAAAATGGGAGTAATTTTGGGAATGACTAATTTCCAGGAGAACCCAGACATTATTTATCTTGAAAAAATTCGAAGAGGCACAAAGTGACATACAAAGTAAAGCAAGTACATAAATGCAAGAATATAGCCAGTGTCAAACATTGATATACTGTATATAGTTGTTAAAAGTGAATATTACTTTTGTTTCATAACTGTCAAAAGTATTATTGTTTTTTACATTAGCAAAATTATACAGTATATACCTTTATTTTTATTTCATTCATTACAGTTTAGGCGTAGTATATGAATAAGGCAAAAACCTTTCCATAACCCCAGCCATGCTGATGTTTTTTTTTTTAATTCTTCAATTTTGTTGAGGTTTTGATAATGTTCTTTGCCACCCAATTTTTAATTAAGTAAAGTCAATTACTATCGATTTATCAGTGCAGAAAATTCTTCACTAATTAATGGATGATCAGGCGGACTGAATAATTTTCCAACTTCAGTTAATGAAGTAGGAGGTGCACCTCTCTTAGATTGTGTAACAGCCTTGTGAGTACAATTCTGACCCTCTCAGTTTTCTAAGAAGAATTTCCATTGTTCTTCACTAGTTTCCTTTATACTTCTCTGGTGTGACAATGTCAAAGAAAGGCAGGTCTCTAACCTTTCATCTGATTTACTTGAATTGTGTACCAGGGACATCCATTTTGTAGTTGGGGTGTGTCTTCCATGGTGCACTTCCAATCCCATCTAATAAAGGGAATAAAACAGGCTCGTAGGGGGTCTTTAAGCTTTGCATCCCATATAAGTTTTACCTGTAACCCCAGGTCATTTTGCATGGAGAAGCAAATCAAAACTGCATATATACCTGTGTGTATATGTGTATGTAGAGAGAGGTAATGAGCTAAAAAAACACTCTTACATTTTTTTAACATCTTAGATTGCTTACAAAGATATTCAGTAGTTTTGTGACACATCCTCTCTCTCACCATACATATATACATGCATACATACCGTTTGTGTTGGCACACACATGCCTCATACACCCATTGGTCTAACGGATAATGGTATTGGTTAGATCAATCAAACATTAGACATCCTGAAAATATTTAGGTGGTACCCGAGCTTTGTCTAACCTTGTGTACCTATATGTTTGTATAAGTATTTTCATACTGTATATATGTATTCATATGTGTTATGATTCACTGTAGTCAAAATTGAAAAAAGATGTCAGGCCTCTATAAAGACCCAGGGTCTTCCCAAGCTTGCTCAGAATTAGGCCTCATTCCAGCATCCTGAGCCTGAACTCTACTGGTAGATTTCAATTGTCTAGAACTAAAAATAGTGATAAGCTTTTAAAATTAAAAAAATATATACCCTAATTGTCCAAATTGTATCAAAATGCCCTTTGAGGGAGAGAAACCATCAAAAACCTCTGGCCTGCATGACAAGGCCAAAAACAGGATCTTTGTAAAGAGAGACTTATAGTAAACATGTGTAATAAACAAGGGAGAACCAAAAATGGCAAAAAAGATTTCCAGAAAAATGCAAACTAGTGAGCAAGAACTATGATGAAATCAAAATTTCAAACACCACTAACTATCCAGAAGCAAAATATCCAGAATTGAAGAAAATCTCTGATCATAAAATGCAGTCTTTCCAAAATGTTAATGAACTACTAAAGTATCCACTTCTCAGCCTCACAATATGTAGGCACAAGGCAGTCCATCAGCATACATACAGTGGTGTGAAAAACTATTTGCCCCCTTCCTGATTTCTTATTCTTTTGCATGTTTGTCACACAAAATGTTTCTGATCATCAAACACATTTAACCATTAGTCAAATATAACACAAGTAAACACAAAATGCAGTTTTTAAATGATGGTTTTTATTATTTAGGGAGAAAAAAAATCCAAACCTACATGACCCTGTGTGAAAAAGTAATTGCCCCCTGGTTAAAAAATAACCTAACTGTGGTGTATCACACCTGAGTTCAATTTCCATAGCCACCCCCAGGCCTGATTACTGCCACACCTGTTTCAATCAAGAAATCACTTAAATAGGAGCTGCCTGACACAGAGAAGTAGACCAAAAGCACCTCAAAAGCTAGACATCATGCCAAGATCCAAAGAAATTCAGGAACAAATGAGAACAGAAGTAATTGAGATCTATCAGTCTGGTAAAGGTTATAAAGCCATTTCTAAAGCTTTGGGACTCCAGCGAACCACAGTGAGAGCCATTATCCACAAATGGCAAAAACATGGAACAGTGGTGAACCTTCCCAGGAGTGGCCGGCCGACCAAAATTACCCCAAGAGCGCAGAGACGACTCATCCGAGAGGTCACAAAAGACCCCAGGACAGCGTCTATAAAGTATCTATCTATCTATCTATCTAAAGAACTGCAGGCCTCACTTGCCTCAATTAAGGTCAGTGTTCACGACTCCACCATAAGAAAGAGACTGGGCAAAAACGGCCTGCATGGCAGATTTCCAAGACGCAAACCACTGTTAAGCAAAAAGAACATTAGGGCTTGTCTCAATTTTGCTAAGAAACATCTCAATGATTGCCAAGACTTTTGGGAAAATACCGTGTGGACTGATGAGACAAAAGTTGAACTTTTTGGAAGGCAAATGTCCCGTTACATCTGGCGTAAAAGGAACACAGCATTTCAGAAAAAGAACATCATACCAAAAGTAAAATATGGTGGTGGTAGTGTGGTGGTCTGGGGTTGTTTTGCTGCTTCAGGACCTGGAAGGCTTGCTGTGATAGATGGAACCATGAATTCTACTGTCTACCAAAAAATCCTGAAGGAGAATGTCCGGCCATCTGTTCGTCAACTCAAGCTGAAGCGATCTTGGGTGCTGCAACAGGACAGTGACCCAAAACACACCAGCAAATCCACCTCTGAATGGCTGAAGAAAAACAAAATGAAGACTTTGGAGTGGCCTAGTCAAAGTCCTGACCTGAATCCAATTGAGATGCTATGACATGACCTTAAAAAGGCGGTTCATGCTAGAAAACCCTCAAATAAAGCTGAATTACAACAATTTTGCAAAGATGAGTGGGCCAAAATTCCTCCAGAGCGCTGTAAAAGACTCATTGCAAGTTATCACAAACGCTTGATTGCAGTTATTGCTGCTAAGGGTGGCCCAACCAGTTATTAGGTTCAGGGGGCAATTACTTTTTCACACAGGGCCATGTAGGTTTGGATTTTTTTTTTCTCCCTAAATAATAAAAACCACCATTTACAAACTGCATTTTGTGTTTACTTGTGTTATATTTGACTAATGGTTAAATGTGTTTGATGATCAGAAACATTTTGTGTGACAAACATGCAAAAGAATAAGAAATCAGGAAGGGGGCAAATAGTTTTTCACACCACTGTATGTCAGAGTGTGCCTGCCACTTGGCATTCCATCCACAAAACACAAGGAAAATAGGAGAATACATAATATATATTTAATAAATAAACAACAACAGTAACAAAACACAAATATAATAAACATCAGAAAGTACTTAGCAATAAACAAAAAAATACAGAAAGATTTGTTAAGTTTTTTTTTTTTTTTTTTCTTTGGTTTTCTTCACATTTGTAATTTGAAGAACTTAATTATAATTAATATTGTTTATGGAAAGATATGTGGTAAGAGTTTTAATTTATTATACCTTTTCTCAGCACTAACATTTAACATAAGCAAGTATTAATCAGATATGAAGTATGTGGTACAAATGAAATGTGAAGTTATGGTCTGAGTTGAGCTTGTTTAGCATGTGGGGACATTACACATTAGAACTAAGCAGATGTGCATAATTCAATGCTACAGTTTTAGTGGGTATGGATTGTAAATAGAAAAGATGTCTCCTATGGTTAATGAAGGTTAATTTCATGAAACATTTTTCCAGGATGGCCCTGGACAATGGGTCTCCCTTCATGCTGAGGTACTGATGAATGAAGATGAGATTTGTGGCACCAGAAATCCCACACAGCATGAAATATTGCTGGACACACACTTTGAACTTCCTTTAGGTGAGTTTAAATAGATTTTCTATGAGAACTAATTATTTAGGCTTCTGTTAACTGAGCTTTTACATTCCTTAGAATTGGAGTAATTAAACTCTGCTATGGTTTATTAAACTTTTCCTATTTACCAATTTTATTGATAAAGACAGGCAAACCTTTTTGAATTCACAAAAGACCGAAGCTGGAATGTGTCTATAATTCATAATTATTAATACTTATAGTATGTAAGCCTTATTTGTGTAAATATTATATATATAATGGTTTATGGTATTTTGAAAGAGAAATTGTGGTAAGCAAAGATATTAGCACACTTAAGATACTGCTAAGTCATGAAGTCTGAATGTGACTTGGGACTGGAGGATGGTAGAATTGCTGCATCTGTGCAGGTGTTGAATTATTGGATATAAGACAACTGTCATACTCTATAGGATTACTTCCCTACTAGACTGAAGCCCTGAATGCTGTGGATATCAGATTATATTCAAAATATGTCCATTAACAATCTTGTGTGTGTTTTATGAATGAATGAATATCTTTATTGTCATTACACAAGTACAACAAAATTGGATGCCTTCCTATCACTAAAACTTCCTATCCTAAAACAGCAAGAAATTATAAAACTACAGAAACATATAAATAAGAAGATCTATAATAGGGATTCTAAAAGTAGAAAAGCAAAACAAACCTCATACTAAACAATGAGACACTTTTCACAATCTGCTGGTGTTCATTACCTAGTTTGTTCTCTTTAAAGTTTCACAATATGAGCATCATTTAGCGCAGTTACTGCACTAATAGTAAAAACTATTTTTTAATATATTTGTCTGCGTTTTTATTGTCTTGAAGTGTCTGCCTGAGGGCAGCAGTTTAAACAGAGAGTGACTGGGGTGGGATGGATCTTCAATTATGCTCTGGGCCTTTTTCAGGCATCGGGAACTGTAAAGATCTTCCAAGGAATGGACAGGGCATCCGATGATGATCTGGGCAGTGGTGATGACCCTCTGGAGTGCTTTTCTCTCTGATGCTGTGCACCTCACAAACCACATACTGAGGCAATAAGTCAATATGCTCTCTATGGAGCAACAGTAGAAGGACATGAGCAGTTTTTGGGTTAAATGTTTTTTCCTGATGATCTGCAGGAAATAGTCTCTGCTGTGTGTTCTTTATCAGTTCTGTGTTGTTAGTGCTCCAATTCAGGTCCTCCTCTATGTGCACACCCAGGAATCAGAAGTTTGAGACCCACTCCACACAATCCCCACTAGTGAAAAGGGGCTGAATATTTGTTTTCTTCCTCCTAAATTTGATGATCAGCTCCTTGGTTTTGGTGGTGTTGAGAATCAGATTGTGGTCTCTGCACCACACTGACCACCTTTCCACTTCATCCCGATAAGAAGACTCATTCCCACCAGAGAAGAGCCCCACCATTTGGTGTCATCCGCAAATTTGATGATGCTGTTGCTGGAGTGTGTGGGGTTGCATTCATGGGTGTAAAGGGTGAAGAGAAGGGGGTCAGCACATAGCCCTGTGCAGAACCAGTTCTGAGGCTGAGGAATGAGGAGATGTTGGGGCCTACTCTTAATCCAGAGGCAGATGGAGTGAGATAGTCCCACATCTGTCAGTTTGGACAACACTCTATGAGGGATGATGGTACCAAATGCAGAGCTAAAGTCTAAAGAACAGCTTAGCGTAACTCCTCTTCTGCTCCAGGTGGGTTAGGACAGTGTGGAGAGTTGTGGCTATGGCATCCTCTGTAGACCTGTTTGCCCAGTAAGAATACTGGTGTGTGCCTAACAAGGGCGGAAGGCTTGAAATGATGTACGTCTCGACCAGTTCCTAAAAGTACTTCATGATTGCAGGAGTAAGCGCCACTGGACAGTAATCATTCAGGCTCCTAATGGTAGTCTTTTTTGGTAGTGGAAATATGGTAGCAGACCTCAGGCATGTGGAATGGTGGACTGGGATAAGGACTGGTTGAAGATTTTGGTGAAGACCCCAGCCATCTGATCCTTGCAGTCCAACAGCACTGGTCCACAGATGCCATCAGGTGCAGAAGCCTTCCTTGGGTTCACCACCCTCAGTGTGTGACTCACCTTGTGCTCTTCCACCACGAGGACGTGGCAGTTGTGGAAGTGATGTACCTAGCTGCTGGTGACTTCACTTCAAAGCGAGCAAAGAAGAGGTTCAACTGCTCAGCCAGCGAAGCATCACCGTAAGCAGCTGGGGTGTTGCTGGATTTATAGCCGGTGAAGTTCTGAACCCTCTGCCACACCTGCCTTGTATTGTTACTATAGAAGCAGTCCTTAGTCCTCCTCTTGTAAGCAGCCTTAGCCTCTTTTATGCCTCTTTTTAGTTAGGCTGTGACAGCGCTGTAGTGTGTCTATCACCACACCTTAAAGTGGTGATTCTGACCCTGAGCAGGCAGTGGACTTCTTTTATCATCCAGGGCTCCTAAATAGGATAGACCTGGATGCAATTGTCCATGGTGTACAGTATATTTATATGTAGATGTCAATGTACACTGTGTCTATATAAGTATGTGTGTGTATAAATATGTTTCTGTAAAGTGTGTGTATTTGTATATATATTATTTGAATTATATGTATTCTGATCCAGAATTTTATATATATATATATATATATATATATATATATATATATATATATATATATATATATATATATACTAGACATTAAGCCCGTCACAATAACAGGCGCTAGAACAGTAGTGCATTCTCTTTGAGAATTTTTTTTTACGCTCATTTTCCTGTTCTTCTATAGATCTATTTGCTCTTCTGAGTCTTTCTCTTTTAGCATTTTTCTGATGCTCATTTTCTTTTTCTTCTTTTTTGTGTGTCATGTTGTTAGTAGATAGTCACAGTAATATAGGCTTTTACGTCCGTAATATTTTCTGTTACAGTAATACTGGCTTGTATGTGGCTGTAATATGCGTCTCTGTATTGTGTGCCTTTAATTTTCTCTCGCAGTAATACTGGTTTGGATTTCCGTAAAATGCTTGTAATTTTCTCTGACAGTAATACTGGCTTTGATGTCCGTAATATGCGTTTAATTTTCTGTCACAACAGTGGGCAATCAGCAGATTCTCCCCAGCAACTGATGTAATGTGTGGCATGTAGTTGATAATCGTGCTTGTGGCGTCTCTGCAGCAAGTACTGTGCAGTTCCCCAGCAAGTATTTTAATCCGTGCTGGCGTGCATTTGATTATTGTATGTGTGGCATCTTCCCAGCAACGGATTTTATGTGCGCGAAAATAAATCTAGTTTTAAAAGTCATTGTGGACGAAAAAGGCACACTGAAAGCAGGCAGATAATATTTCTTCAGGACTCTTTATTATTCATTCGGAGTCACAGTAAGTAGAGATCCAAAAGAGCATAACTTATTGCCGCAAAGCTCAATTTTGAACACCGAAAAAAAATTAGGAGGGGTTTTTATAATTCAGCATTTCATGATTAATAAGACAGAAAGAACATCCTTATCAAAACAGTAAAGTTAAACAATATGTCTGTTGAGCTAAGCATAATCTGTGTTCTCAAAGCTAAGCACAGGAGAGACGCCTTTGCATAAACTACATGTACTTTCTGCAGCCTTGTGACCTTGTCCCTGAAACATTCACTCTGAGAAAGGGAAAACAAGAAACAGCTTAGATTTTATTCATGTGGACACTATTTCTCCTGAAACCTGGAATAACATATTTTTGTTAGTTCATAAGTCAAGCTTCTCTCACTGGCAAGTTACAAAATAGTTATTATAAAAATTCTAATTTACTAAACACACAAAATACATGGTGCTGAGGAGAACATTCTTCTTCTACATCATCCTATTGTAATATCATGAAAATTCGTATATTTAGGAAAACCCCTTCAATGACTGTCACTTTACACTTTACCGGGCCAAGCTTCTTAATCGCAAATCTGACATCCTCAGAATGAACACTTGCACAACTACAAACACTAATCCCACCTCTTTGGGGAAGCTGGTCTCCGTGTCTCAGTACCCGATTGGATTATTCGTGCCTTTGTTTTAAGTCTTACCTCATTTACAGAAATCCGATTGGATCGGCCGCGCGATATTTTATAGGTCCCGCCCTCTCTGTCTTGTGTGATGCGTCAGGCGGCCTTTGAAGCATCACACTGTGCCCCGCGCATGCGCACTTCACCAGAAGACACACACACACAGACACTGGACACACACAGGGGTTTTATTAAAGAGATATATATATACACACACATACTGTATATATATATTACTGAAAAAAATTAAAGGAACACTTTGAAAACACATCAGATCTCAAAAGGAAAAAAAATCATGCTGGATATCTATACTGGTATGGACTGGATATTGTGTTAGGAACGAAAGGATGCCACATCGTTTGATGGAAATGAAAATTATCAACCTACAGAGGGCTGAATTCAAAGACACCCTGAAAATCAAAGTGAAAAAATGATGCAGCAGACTAGTCCATTTTGCCGAAATTTCATTGCAGCAACTCAAAATCATACTCAGTAGTTTATATAGCTCCCACGTACTTGTATGCATGCCTGAAAACGTCAGGACATGCTCCTAATGAGAAGACAGATGGTGTCCTGGGGGATCTACTCCCAGATTTGGACCAGGGCATCACTGGACAGTCTGAGATGTAACCTGGCGGAGTCGGATGGACCAAAACATAATGTCCCAGAGGTGTTCTGTTGGATTTAGGTCAGGTGAGCGTGGTGGTCAGTCAATGGTATCAGTTCCTTCATTCTCCAGGAACTGCCTGCATACCTTCGCCACATGAGGCCGGCCATTGTCGTGCAACAGGAGGAACCCAGAACCCACTGCACCAGCATAGTGTCTGACAGTGGGTCCAAGGATTTCATCCTGATACCTAATGGTAGTCAAGGTGCTGTTGTCCAGCCTGTAGAGGTTTGTGCGTCCCTCCATGGATATGCCTCCCCAGACCATCACTGACCCACCACCAATACCAATCATGCTGAACAATGTTACAGGCAGCATAACGTTCTCCACAGCTTCTCCAGACCCCTTCATGTCTGTCACGTGCTCAGGGTGAACCTGCTCTCATCTGTGAAAAGCATAGGTGGACCTGCCAATTCTGGTATTCTATGGCAAATGTCAATCGAGCTCCATGGTGCCGGGCAGTGAGCACAGCGCCCACTAGAGGACGTCGGGCCCTCAGGCCACCCACAAGATGTCTCTTTCTGTTTAGTTAGAGACATTCACACCAGTGGCCTGCTGGAGGTCATTTTGTAGGGCTCTGACAGTGCTCATCCTGTTCCTCCTTGCCCAAAGGAGCAGATACTAGTCCTGCTGATGGGTTAAGGACCTTCTATGGGTCCTGTCCAGCTCTCTTAGAGTAATTGTCTGTCTCCTGGGATCTCCCATGCCCTTGAGACTGTGCTGGGAGACACAGCAAACCTTCTGGCAATGACTTGTATTGATGTGCCATCCTGGAGTAGTTGGACTACCCCTGCAACCTTTGTAGGGTCGAGGTATTGCCTCATGTTGCCAGTAGTGAATTTCCCCTTGGGATTAATAAAGTATCTATCTATCTATCTATCTATCTATCTATCTATCTATCTATCTATCTATCTATCTATCTATCTATCTATCTATCTATCTATCTATCTATCTATCTATCTATCTATCTATCTATCTATCTATCTATCTATCTATCTATCTATCTATCTATCTAGTGACACTGACTGTAGCCAAATGTAAAACTAGTGAAGAAACAGTCAGAAAAGATGAGGAGGGAAAAATGTCAGTGGCCTCCACCTGTAAACCATTTGTGTTTTGGGGGTTGTCTTATTGTTACCTCTCTTGTGCACCTGTTGTTAATTTTATTAACATCAAAGCAGCTGAAACTGATTAACAACCCAATCTGCTACTTAACTGACCAGATCAATATCCCAGAAGTTTCATTGACTTGATGCTATAGGCTGATTAAAAAGTGTTCCCTTAATTTGTTTGAGCAGTATATACGAGGGGGGACCCAAAAATAACCGGAAATATTTTTAAAACGTGTTTAATTTAATTTTCTGTACAAACTACAATTAGTCTCCTTCAAAGTACTCTCCATTGGCTGAAATACACTTATCTAACCGTTTGTTCCATTGTTCGAAACATTTTTTAAATTCGTCTGAAGTAATGCCCATTAATGCTCTTGTTGTTTCTTGTTTTACCTCTTCGACGTCAGCAAAACGCCTTCCTTTCAAGTCTTTTTTCATCCGAGGGAACAAAAAGAAATCACACGGAGCTAAATCCGGTGAGTAGGGTGGGTGGTTCAGGGTTGTCATACCGTTTCTAACAATAGTTTCTGCAACACTTTTTTCAAGAAGAAAACAAAATTTCACTGCCGCGCGTTGCTCACGATAATCGGCCATCATAAAAAAACGATGCTTGCACAAAACTACTTTTACAAAAAAATTCACTGAACACAAGCACAACCTTCCAGACTGATGGCACTTGGCAGACTGACTTGTGAGGAGTGTAACTAGATCGCCCTAGTGGCCCAACCACGTACTACAAGTACCAACCTAACAACAACAAAATTCTGGTTATTTTTGGGTCCCCCCTCGTATATATATATATATATATATATATATATATATATATATATATATATATATATATATAAAACTCCAATTCCAATGAAGTTGGGACGTTGTGTAAAACGTAAATAAAAACAGAATACAATGATTTGCAAATCCTTTTCAACCTATATTCAATTGAATACACTACAAAGACAAGATATTGAATGTTCAAACTGATAAACTTTATTGTTGTTTTGCAAATCTTCACTCATTTTGAATTTGATGCCTGCAACACGTTCCAAAACAGCTGGGACAGGGGCATGTTTACCACTGTGTTATATCACCTTTCCTTTTAACAACACTCAATAAGCATTTGGGAACTGAGGACACTAATTGTTGAAGCTGTGTAGGTGGAATTCTTTCCCATTCTTGCTTGATGTACAACTTCAGTTGCTCAACAGTCCAGGGTCTCCGTTATCTTATTTTGCGCTTCATAATGTGCCACAAATTTTCAATGGGAGACAGGTCTGGACTGCAGGCAGGCCAGTCTAGTACCCGCACTCTTTTACTACGAAGCCACGCTGTTGTAACACATGCAGAATGTGGCTTCGCATTGTCCTGCTGAAATAAGCAGGGATGTCCCTGAAAAAGACGTCGCTTGGATGGCAGCATATGTTGCTCCAAAACCTGTATGTACCTTTTAGCATTAATGGTGCCTTCACAGATGTGCAAGTTACCCATGCCATGGGCACTATCACACCCCCATACCATTACAGATGCTGGCTTTTGAACTTTGCGCTGATAACAATCCGGATGGTCCTTTTCCTCTTTGGCCCGGAGGACGCGACGTCCATGATTTCCAAACAAAACAATTTGAAATGTGGATTCGTCAGACCACAGCACACTTTTCCACTTTGCATCAGTCCATCTCAGATGAGCTCGGGCCCAGAGAAGCCTGCTGTATTTCTGGGTGTTATTGACATATGGCTTTTGCTTTGCATGGTAGAGTTTCAGCTTGCACTTGTAGATGTAGCGACGAACTGTGTTAACTGACAATGGGTTACAATGGGTGTTTGTGTATATGTGTGTAATTTAACATATTTTAAGTAATGAAAATTCAACACCTATGTATATTTTAATCCATACATAAAATGAATTATTTCCTCTTTAGATATCCCAGAAGAAGAAGCTAGATACTGGACCTTGAAATTGGAGGAAGCAAACACAGAGATTGGCATTGAAAGGGAGGAGATTCAAGTAAGTTCAGTGCAAAAAGATATTTAATAGAAGCTAATTCTGATTGTGAACAGAACACATTATTTAATTCCATGGTTTTTGCTGCCCTCATTCTGGCATTACAGGCATTTCCAAACCTGCTGATTTTCTTTTTCATGAGGGTGCCATCCAAATATTTCATGGACCAAAGCAGATTGATATTTCACAGACCTTCACCTTTCTTTCTTTTTAAAAACTTCTATGGAACAGATAATATTATATGATGGATACACAGGTTGAAATTAGATCTGGTTAGTTTGGCATGTGTTAGTTCACATGTCATTTCATTATTGTCCATCCATCCATCCATCCATTGTCTCCCGCTTATCCGAGGTCAGGTCGCGGGGGCAGCAGCTTGAGCAGAGATGCCCAGACTTCCCTCTCCCCGGCCACTTCTTCTAGCTCTTCCGGGAGAATCCCAAGGCGTTCCCAGGCCAGTCGAGAGACATAGTCCCTCCAGCGTGTCCTGGGTCTTCCCCGGGGCCTCCTCCCGGTTGGACGTGCCTGGAACACCTCACCAGGGAGGCGTCCAGGAGGCATCCTGATCAGATGCCCGAGCCACCTCATCTGACTCCTCTCGATGCGGAGGAGCAGCGGCTCTACTCTGAGCCCCTCCCGGATGACTGAACTTCTCACCCTATCTTAAAGGGAAAGCCCAGACACCCTGCGGAGGAAACTCATTTCAGCCGCTTGTATTCGCGATCTCGTTCTTTCGGTCACTACCCATAGCTCATGACCATAGGTGAGGGTAGGAACATAGATCGACTGGTAAATTGAGAGCTTCGCCTTGCGGCTCAGCTCCTTTTTCACCACGACAGACCGATGCAACGCCCGCATTACTGCGGATGCCGCACCGATCCGCCTGTCGATCTCACGCTCCATTCTTCCCTCACTCGTGAACAAGACCCCGAGATACTTGAACTCCTCCACTTGGGGCAGGATCTCGCTACCAACCCTGAGAGGGCACTCCACCCTTTTCCGGTTGAGGACCATGGTCTCGGATTTGGAGGTGCTGATTCTCATCCCAGCCGCTTCACACTCGGCTGCGAACCGATCCAGAGAGAGCTGAAGATCACGGCCTGATGAAGCAAACAGGACAACATCATCTGCAAAAAGCAGTGACCCAATCCTGAGCCCACCAAACCGGACCCCCTCAACACCCTGGCTGCGCCTAGAAATTCTGTCCATAAAAGTTATGAACAGAATCGGTGACAAAGGGCAGCCCTGGCGGAGTCCAACTCTCACTGGAAACGGGTTCGACTTACTGCCGGCAATGCGGACCAAGCTCTGGCACTGATCGTACAGGGACTGAACAGCCCTTATTTCATTATTGTTTATCTGTTAATTAAGGAAAAAAAGAAACAATTAAGAGGTCCTAAAAAGTAAGTTATTTAAAATGAAGGAAAATTAAGTATGTTTCATTGTCAGCAGTGACTAGGTGCTAGTGAAGAGAAAAGAACAAACAATTGCAGCCACTGTGGCCCTCCATATGAATTTGACATGCCTGGTCTAGATTCTTGCTTCTTCCTTCTGGTAAACCATACATGGCCACTGGCACTCACAGCAGTAGATTCAGAGATAGTTTCTATGTACAAGTTGTAAGGCTTCTGAACTTTCAATCATAAGAACAAATATTGTAACATAGCAGACTGTGCATATACAGTATGTAATAATACTTGCAAATGGACACTGTATTGACTTGACTTCTGGAACTGAATTCAGTATTATAGCAGAATCTTTGAAAAGCCAGAAGCAAACCTGGAAAGATAAGAAATCGGGAGTTGTAGCCTATTCATGGTTAAAAAAAAAAAAAGATTGTTATAAAAAACAAACGAAATTCTATACTACAAATAATTATGAATTGGTGAGCCGAGCATCTAAATTGAAATATCTTGGTTGAGCATACAAAAGTAATGCTGAACTGTCCCTTGACCTTACCAGTATCATAGAAGAACTGTAAATAAATGTAAAATGGCATTCTGACACACAGTGCACTCAAGTGTAGCTAATTGAGGGTATATATGAAGACCAAGGTCCTAAATTAAACCTTTACTAAAGAGAATTATACAATAATAACAATGGCAAAGTACTTTCCCAACTAGTAAGAACATTTTAACTTTTCAGCTTGGTTTGTGTTAAGATGCGTTGATAGCAAATGAAAGTATAACACTAGAAATGCCTCAGCCAAAGCCAGTTAGCATTGTATTTTTAAAAATTCAATTATTTTCTCAGTCTGTGTGGTATCCTGTTCCTCCTTGACTTTTCCTAATTTGCTAAACTGCAAATGTCCAAGTTATAGTAACTGCAATTCTTTTCAAAAAACGTGTTTTGATGATTTCTTTTTAAACTATTTTACGTTAAAACACCCCATGTTGGGTACCAAGTATAAATCAGTGTCTCTCTGTTTGGTATGATAAGATGGTGCCCTCATGAAAGAAACTTTATAAATGAAAAATATTTATTGTTGAATCAAGAAAAAAGAATGCTCAAAGATCAAAAGGGCGGCAAAGGAGTTGCCTTAACACTAGAATTACCAGAGTCTACGAAAAAACTCGTAGATCCGGCCCACCTTAAAACCGTTCTCACCTCTCTTTTGTCTTCTAAATGTGCCGATTAAGAGGAGCAGCGAGCAGCCGGCTATTCCATCCCCCACCGTCGCAGAACGTTCACTAAGTTTTCCCAGCTCATGCCTTGTTTGATTACCTGGGAGTGACTGAACTGCTGGAGTTTTAGAATAGAAATAATAGATCGCTATTTGGAATACATGCATTTCATGCGTGTTCCGTTTCTACAGTAATCTGTGTAAACACATTGCTAAAACAGAAACTTTTTCATATTTTAGTAATAAATGTTACAAAATGTAGGCATAAACTATAGAATGTGTGAAGCCAGAGTTCCTAAGATCAAATAAACACTTCCACAAAAGCTTCACACACCATATAACAGCTTCCGTGGCATAGCGCGTTAAGATTTGCCTCTCAGACCGAGTACCTTTTCTCTGCCTCACAAACATGAGTTCAATTCCCCGCTGGGGATAAAGTGTTACTTCTTTTTTTTTCTTTTTAACCTCAAACGGACATAAAATTTGTAAATTGGTATGCACTGTCAGTTAATGAGATCGTTATATTTTCATGTGGGATGCTCCTTTTAAAATATTTTTTTAACAATTGAGACTGCAATTAACATGTACAACTGTCCTTATAACTTATTTTTTTCAAGATCCATAACACACAGACAGACAGAGCACTGTGTAATACAGAGACAGACAGGCAGAGATATACAAATAAACAGGGAAGGCACATGTACTGAAAGAAAAAAAAAATCAACATGTGCGTTGTTTCTGTAGCACTGAATAAGCTCACCCGCTCTAACATCACCCCTCCCCCGATCTGGCTCTCTAAGTAACAGCGCAAGTACAGACGCAAACCAAGTGTAATCAAGAGTCCTGGTTCGATCCCCACTCACTCCTATATTTGCTGTTTTCAGTAGTAAGCTGCTCTTTTTGTTAATATTATACAGTACACACATGCACTTGATTTGTGTCTGTACTTGCGCTGTTACTTAGAGAGTCAGATCGAGGGAGGGGTGATGTTAGAGCAGGTGAGCTTATTCAGTGCTGCAGAAACAACGCACATTTTGATTTTTTTTTTCTTTCAGTACATGTGCCTTCCCTGTTTATTTGTATATCTCTGCCTGTCTGTCTCTGTATTACGCAGTGCTCTGTCTGTCTGTGTGTTATGGATCTTGAAAAAATAAGTTATAAGGACGGTTTGCTGACGTGGAGCACCACTGCCTTACTGTGACACAGAGACGCGAGTTCGATTCCCAGCTTTGAAGAAAGTGTTTTTTTTTTCCTCAAACGGACATTGAATTTATAAATTGGTATGCACTGTAAATCGTTAACTTTAAAATGTCAATCGCGGTTATTTCTGTTGATTAATTCATGCTTTTTTACTTAGAGTCAGAACAGGAGCTTTTTTAGCTTATTCAGCTTCTGATCTGACTCAAACAGCGCCAGTATAACTTCACACCCAACCTGACGCTGTTCGTTTTCAAATAATATTGCATTACTTCGACGAGGTTTTCTGATTGGTACTATTCGCGTCATAAAATGATTTCTTCAAAACGTCACATATATTTGTCTCTTTCTTTTTTTAAAATGTGCGTTGTAGCACTCAGCAACTGGCCACCTGCATGTTCTTGCGCACACTAAATCAGACAGCGGTATATGCAGTCATCAGATTCAAATGTTAACAGTTATATAGCACAGAATGGAAATCAGCATTCCACCTAATGTAACTTGCTTTCTTTTTTCTTCGGTTATAGTCTTGAATAAAAGTGCACTTGTTTTGTTATACTTTTACATCAACATATGTTCCTGTGTTTGAGCTACATGGGCATGCTCAAAAAATACACGTATAATGCCACGAAAAGTGCATGCAGACACTTAAGTTCGCAAGCATTGGTACGACAATGTAGTCACAAGTACACTGCAGAGCTTTAGCGCGTCTTTATGTGAAAACAGCATCAGATGGGGAGTGTCTGATGATTGCATATAGCGCTGAAGTTACTGCTCTTTACTATGCTTTCCTCTGCATGTCCTGGAGTACAAAAGAAACAGCATACAGCAACACGTGGGGACTGGCAATACTGGGGGAAAAAAACACGCGGTCGTATGTAACTTGATACACTGCAGAACTGTAGCGCGTCTTTATGTAAAAACCGCAGTGTCAGGTGGGGGGCGGTAGGGATGGATCCTGAACGCGACTGAGACAATGAAAAGTGAATTTTAAAAAAATAAAGCTAACCTTTACAAATATGATAAATTACACCAGCTGTTACAGACTGAAATCAAATGTATCATTTTATTCTAAAATAGTGAAAATAAGAACACTTCTCAAATGGGAGTTGTGCAGGATCGAACTCATGACCTTCTGATTCCCAGTCAGCGACTGATACTGTTACACCACGGAAGCAGTGATAGTTAAATCATGTCAATGTCTCACACTAAGACGGGTTTTTTTGGCGGTGGCTTTTTTTTGTACCTTTTGTGAAAGTGTTTCTTTAATATTTGGACTTCAGGCTTCATACATTATAAAGTTTATGCCTACATTTTGTCATTTGCTACTAGAATATTGTAAACCGTTTCTGTTTTAACAATGTGTTTACACAGATTACTGTAGAAATGCAACACATATGAAATGCGTGTGTTCCAAATAACAATCTTATTATTTCTACTCTAAAACTCCACTTCACTCCCAGATAATCAATCAAGGCATTAGCTGGGAAAGCTTGTTTACGTTCTAAGTTGTTGGGGGATGGAATAGCCGGCTGCTTGCAGCTTGTCTTTATCAGTACATTTAGATGACAAAAGACGCTGGAGGAGAGGTGAGAAAGGTTTTAAGAAGCGATTTAAGGTGGGCCGGATCTACGAGTTTTTTCGTAGGATCTGGTAATTCTAGTGTTAAAGGCAATCCAAATGCAAGTTCAAATTCACTAAACCAAAAATCATAATCCAAACACAGTACCAGAAAGATGAAGAAACTGGGCAAAAAAAATGACATGCAGTACTCATACAACAAATACCAAATTGTGGCAACCTGGGGACACTCAAGCTTATGACATACCCGACACAGACAGGTTTGGACACAAGTATAAAAGCATAAAGAGTTTTGTTGTAGGAGACTGTTCTCTGTGTTTCTCACACCACAACCACAAGTACAGTTAAGCACAATAACACACAGCAATCATTTGTCTTCTCTCTGTCCCCTCTCTCTCTCTGTCCCTCTCTGTCACTGCCTCCTCTGCTAGTCTTCACAGGCTTTGTGTCTTTGCTCCCAACTCTGGCTCCTGGAGTTGTTGCAAACACCTCCTTTTATATTAACCCTGGAAGTACTTCCGGGTAGGGCTGGAGCCTAACAAAGTACGGCTCCCCAGTCTCCACAGCACTCCGTTTGGCGGCACCCATGGAACCCAACAGGTCGAAGAACTCTAATTCCCATGGTGCACTGTGGGAATCTATGATGCTGCCACATCCCAGTGGGGCTGCCATTTGGCGGACCAGGGGAAATAATGTCCTGCGTATGTTATCTCCACTGATCACAGCTGAGGTTGTCTTGGCCGGGCCAGGCTCCGGCCGTCCCTCACAAAATGATTTCAGCTTCCCCATCTTTG
Organism: Erpetoichthys calabaricus; assembly: GCF_900747795.2. Classification (NCBI taxonomy): domain Eukaryota; kingdom Metazoa; phylum Chordata; class Cladistia; order Polypteriformes; family Polypteridae; genus Erpetoichthys; species Erpetoichthys calabaricus. Next base: position 81,331,665 of record NC_041400.2, read on the forward strand.
ACCTAAAAAGCCAGAGGGAGAGAACATGAATCATAGGCAAACTTAAAACGGACAGTACACAATTAACCAATAATAAACAAAATCAACAGAAATAGCAAAAAGCATGAAAATAACTCAGATTTATCAAAGATAATAATAAAACATAAAATATACATAAATTCGCACTGATAGAAAACAGCTACCTTTATTGAGGTTATTGTCTACTACCAAAATGTGAATTTCTGTTTCTCTCTCTCTCTTGTTGATAGTTTTATAATCGCTTCATCATGCTGGTTTCCCTTTACCTGCATGTTCCATGAAATATGTACTGAAGTAGCATTGCACATGTATTTTGTACAAATGTCAGCATGCCCATGTCGATCAAACACAGGAAGCTCTGCAGTGTACTTGTGACTTTACACTGTAGGAAAAGTAAATAAATATAAGTAAATAACATTCGATGTGGCTCTTTTATACAGTAAGTAACATATAAATGTTTTTCATATAAAGACCATAACAAAATATAATCACAAACAGAACTTTGCATGATACCTTGTCGAGCTCGGCATGCCCTGCTGTTTCCTTGAAGGACATGCGTGTGGCAGATTGACTGGCAGGATGACGCCCGACCGCTTGCTGCATCCAAACAGTTCCATCTTTCGCCTTTACGCCTGGTGCAGCGGTGTTGTTCTTATGTTTGAGTGGACGTTTCTTGCAGGGAGAGCTTCTGTTCTCTTTCTCTGATGTAGAACCCTCATCTTCATCTGAGTTCACCTCTGTTATAGCATGTCTTTATATGAAAAAAAGCAGTGTCAGATTGGGGGGAGCGTAAATGTGACTGAGACAATATTCTTCTTCTTTTGGCTGCACCCATTAGGGGTTGCCACAGCGGATCATCTTGTTCCATATCTTCCTGTCCTCTACATCTTGCTCTTTGACACCCATCAACTCCATGTCTTCTGTCATCACATCCATTAACCTTAAAAAAAATGCTAACCTTTACAAGTAACCATTAATTTATACCTCCTGTTACAGACTCAAATGAAATATATGTTTTTATTGTATAATAGTAACAAAAAGAGCAGCTCACTACTCAAAACGTTAATTCTGGGAAGCGCCCAGAATCGAACATCGAACCTGCGACCTCTTAATTAAGCAGTTGTCTCAGTGTTGTACCCTAACCCGATTTCTTTTTCTTTGGTTATATTCTTGAATAAAAGCGCACTTGTTTTGTTATACGTGTACGTTTTGTGAAAATGTTTATTTGATATTTGAACTTCAGTCCATCCATCCATCCATTATCCAACCCGCTAAATCCGAATACAGGGTCACGGGGGTCTGCTGGAGCCAATCCCAGCCAACACAGGGCACAAGGCAGGGAACCAATCCTGGGCAGGGTGCCAACCCACCGCAGTGAACTTCAGTCTTCACACATTATACACTTAATATCTAAATTTTGTTAGTACTATAACATGAAAAAAATATTTCTGTTTTAGATATGTGTTCAGCATTTCTTGCCTCTCGTTTCCTTTCATCCTACACTTACACAGATTGTTGTTGACATGGAACACACATGAAATGCATGTGTTCCAAATAACGATATATTATTTTCCCTATACAACTCCAGGCATCTCACACCCAGAAAAACAGGACTTGAGCTGAGAGAACTTTTTGCCCAACTTGAGCTGCAGCGGTGGGGGGATGGGATAGCAGGCTGCTTGCTGCTTGTACTGATCGACACATTTACAAACAAAAGATGCTAATGGAGAGGTGCGAAGGAATTTAAGGTGGCCCCGGATTACGAGTTTTTTCGTAGGCTTCCGGGATTCTAGTGTTAAAGACAATAATCAGCTTTAAGGGAAGGTTTTTGCTCTACCTAATAATACGTAAGTTTAATACAAATGCCAAACAAACAAAAGCTGCAGGTTTAAACTTTATGTACTTCAGCATAAAACAGATTTATTCATGTTGAATTACCTTATAAAAATCCATTTACATCTGTCCACCAGTATAGCCCTCTGAAGTTCATTTTTTGGATCTCTCCTTATGTTTATGAAAATACTTTCAGTTTATTACTAGTATCCAACCTGAAAATATGTTACCTTTTATTTTAAAGACTACTTGTACATTTATTTAGTTGTGTCTAGTTTTCTCCTTTACCTCATCTGTACATATTTTAAGTTCTGTCTTTTTAAATATAATGAAACTTTAGATACACAGAATTTGTTTTGTTAATTTTGCATCATAATATTTTTACTTTATGTGCATAATGTCTGTAATAATTACCACTAAAATTACCAATAAAACGAAGAGTGCTTAAGTAACTCTGATCTTGCTTTGCTTGATTGTGCATGATACTTTTTATCAGGTAAATCATTAGGCTTTCATCTCTGCTGCCATCAAACCAAGTAGGTGCATATCTGTGTGGTATTGCAGTGGTGTTGTTGATTTGATGTTGCATCTTTTTGCATTTATCTTACACAAATTCATGTTGGTTAACAGCTCCCTGTGAGGCAGGTTCAAATGTCTGCCTATTGCTGAATAGCCTTTTTTCATCAAGATGTTTGCATCAAACTTTGAACCATTTGTCTGAAAGATTTGTTATTAAACACTGTACTAACCTGTTCACTTTATTCTCCTTGACAAACTTATATAGCTACAGCAATAACCCTTCCATTTTTGGGAGTATATTTGTTAGAACTTATTCTCATAGAGCCTTAAAAAATATGTACATGGACTTTGAAAACAAATGAGCAGATGAGAGATTTCTTTCAGTTTCCTGCTGTGAGTTTTGGCAAACAAAGGTTGATTTTTGTAAAATGAATACCCCTAAATTATGTTAGTGAGCACTTTGCTTCACACAGTTCTTGTGTATGAAACTTTATGCATGCATCTTGCCAGTGTTCATAATTACTGTATATATACATATCTTTTATTATATAGACATACAAAGTGATGGAAGTGGGGAAAAACGAAGCCATGGGACACTGCAATTTATGCTCACCCCTCCTCTTGTACCCCCATGTTTTGAAAATGACACCTCTATGTTCCCATTTCTGTGCTGGTTAAAGCTTCGCTGATATAGTTTCCAGTACCTAGCAGAATCACATAAGAAACTGAACAGACTCAGAGAATGTTTCCTTTACTGTTGGACCCATGAAGATCTATAAAGACTATGCCTGCTGTTACAAGGTCTCCATTAGCTCCAGGTATTTTCTTATTCCTGTTAAGTTTTATTCTTTTTTCCCCAAGAGGCCATGTTAATGTGACTGCACAGAATCAGGTCATTAAAGATTCTTTTACAAAAGTTAATACTTGTAATATAAATACAAGTGATTCAGGGCTGGCATTATAATACAGAAAAAAGGACATTTTCCCTTTTTAAGGTGTGAAGGTTGCAGCCTTGTTTATAAAGTTGACATAGTATAGTTTATCAGCAGACAATTTTGTTAATATATAGATCAAATTGTAGATCAAAAAGGGTTGTATATCTACTGCCCTTCTCATAAATTTTATGTGCAAAAATTACCTGTACAATACAATAATGTTCTAAGGAGCATAAAATAATATTAGCGCAGTGTCTGTTAAATACACTGGACAAAAGTGGACAAAAGTATTCAAACACCTGACCATTGCATCAACAGGGCCTTTAATGACATTGCATTCAGATACATACAGTTTAATGTGGAGTTTGTCCCCCCCTTTGCAGCTATAACAAGGCTTTCACAAGAATTTGGAGTGCTTCTGTGGGAGTTTGTGCCCATTCATTCTGTAGAGTATTTATGAGACCCTGATATTAGACGAGAAGGCCTGGCTCGCAATCTCTGTTCCAGTTCATAACAAAGGTGTTTAATGGGGTTGAGGTCAGGGCTCTGTGAAGGCCAGTCAAGTTCTTCCACACTGAACTCATCTAACCATGTCTTTATGGATCTTGCTTTGTGCACTGTGACACAGTCATGCTGGAATAGAAAAGGGCTTTACCCAAACTGTTTCCACAAAGTTGGAAGCATAGTGTTGTCCAAAATATATGCTGAAACAGTAAGATTGCTCTTCCCTGGAAGTAAAGGACCTAGCCCAAAACCAGTGAAACATCCACACACCATTATCCTTCCTCCACCAAAGTACACAGTTGGCATCATGCAGTCAGGCAGGCAATGTTTTTCTGACATCTCCTAAACCAAGACTCACCCATCTGACTTCCAAACAGAGAAGCATGATTCATCACTCCATAGAATACATTTCCACTGTACCACAGTCCAGTGGCGGTGTGCTTTACACCACTCCAAACCGATGCTTGTCATTGAGAGGCTTGCATGCAGTTGCTCGGCCATTGAAACCCATTCCATGAAGCTCCCACCACACTGCTAATGCCAGTTGTAGTTTGGAACTCTTCAGATATGGAATCAGCAGAATGTTGTTGACTTTTAAACACCATGTGCCTTAACAGTCGTTGACCCCACTCTGTGACTTTATTATGTTGTCTTTCACTTCATTGCTGAGTTGCTGTTGTTCCTAAACGCTTCCACTTTCCAATAATACCACTTACTGTTGACCTTGGAATATCCAGCATGGATGGAATTTCATGAATCATCTTATTGCAGAGGTGGCATCCTGTCACAGTGCCATGCTTGAAGTTACCAAGCTCATCAGAATGACCCATTTGTTTCACAAATGTTTGTAAATGTAGACTGCATGGCTAGGTGCTTTATTCTATACACCTGTGGTAATGGGTCTGATGGAAATACCTGAAGTCAATAATTAAGAGGTGTGTCCCAATACTTTTGTCCTTGTAGTGTATCTTCTAGAATCTAGCTAATTGTTTTGTGATGATGGGGTATACAGTGAAATAATTTAAAACTACTCAGTGTGAGGAATTGTTCAGACATTCACCTGGGGTTGGGAATTTGAAGTGTCTCCTTCAACATGAGTCATTTTGAATTTTTAAAATGAAACCTGGTGGTCAAAAAAGGTTAATGAATATGAATCTTTCTTATATGTACAGTATCTTTACAAGTTTATCTGTATGTACTAAGCTGGTTGGACTGTACAATAGTATTGAATGAAAGTTAAAAAAAATTATTATAGAGGTCACTTAGCATTAGGGTCATAGAGGTCACTTAGGGTTTATACTTTTAAATTGTTCATAAAGTTTTGCCCTAAAGAAGAAATTGAGGATCACAAACCATACTGTATATGAATAAGTGGAATAATAACAAGATCAAATCAATGTCATATTACATAAGTGCAAAATAGATTGTTTTTGAGTGGCACTAAAACAAAAATAAGTCTCTAGTGCTTCTGTATTTAACTAGCCAGTCTGCCAGGTAGCTTACAGTTCTAACTGCCAAAATATAACAACAAAGTTCTACAGAATAGGAGTATAATGATTATCCCTAACCATGATTCAATTTTGCAGTATCTTCATTAATTTATGCAAAGAGCATAAAATACCAATCAAAGAAATGCAGGGTGTTGGTTTTTAAACGAGATAGCAGCTACGGAGATCTTTTTTATCGTGCCTGGAGCAAAGGTGTAGAGCAGTGTGTTTCATCATTTTTCTGTGGCAGCGCACGTTTTGTAACCATAACCCAACAAATCATAAAGGGGCACTAGGATTCTATCAACTACAAAAACATAAAATGCTATACACATGCTAAACTGTCCAAAAGGCCGGGACTACTGGTGAATCCGGCAAAAAAAAGCAGCCCGGAGATTGGCATTTACAGACATAGAACTTACAGAGCACTTTGGAAACATTTCCCAGCTGCTTTGTCCCTTTTCATGCTCATACAGGCAGTCCTCTTTCTGCTTCACTCTACTATACCCTGGCTCTATGAGAGTTGCTGGTGAACACGTACCCAGGCAGATGGATCCTGGTCACGTCTCCTGGCTGCTACTCTCTAAGTGTACTCTATAAGCTCTGTGTTGGTAAAACAGTAATCACAGTGCTGTTTCTATTTCTGCTTTTTCAGGTAGTCCCATACTCCACGGACAGGTCTCAACCACCTGAGTAGTATTTATCTCACAGGTCTCGATCTAGGGGCATTACACTATTATTTCCATACCAGTATTGGCATACTGCACGATAACGTGCAGTGAATACACTTGACTTATAGTTTTCATATTCTTTCTCTGTACGTTTAGTAGTGCTGGGCAGTATTACCAAAATTCTATATCACAGTATTATTCAAAATTATACCAGTTTCATGGTATTGGACGGTATTTTTTTCACATGCACGAGTGGATGTTAACCACATCTTCCACTGCAATTACTGGCTAAGAATAACCTATTCCACTGTCATGAGAATTGTACATTGTACAAAAAACATTTTAATGTGCACACAAGTATTAATATAGGTTTGCATCGCCCCATAAAGTTATAGTTTTCAAAGGGGTGGCACTAATGAAGAGAAGGAATCACATTGCGTGACAGATGCAGTCAAAATATAGAGCCTTTTTATTGAACAAAGTTTGCAAACAACTTAAACTAAAATTTTGACAACATATTTTCAACCATCCAAAGAGGCATTTAGACTTAGTAAAATATCCAGAGGTGCTGGTCAAAAGTTGTATTGCACTGAACATGTCTTAGAAAAGGAATAAATAGTAAATATTTGTGTAAACCAACTACACTTTGTTAATGTTAACAATCTCTGTCCACTGACACGTTAAAGTGACCTTTTAAACAACTTTACCATCATTAAACTGCATAATATTTAAACTAATAAATAATAACAAAAAAATAAATAATAATGCAACTTCCAGTAATAATACTATTACTTCCAAGACTTCAAGCCCAGGTGCATTACACAGTATTCACCAAATTAAAATAAAATAAAATAAAACAAGTGCAACTTGGTGATGACGTCTTTACAAACTGAACCATCATTAAGGCAAACTGCATTAATATGGACCTTGCTTCAAGGTAAGCTATATACATAAATAATAAAACTGCAACTTGCATTTATAATGCTATTTGTTGTATAGCCCTACAGAAGCGTATTAGGGCCACGGTGAAGAAAAAAAAAATAAGAACACAGTGAAGAAAAAAAAACTATATGTCGAGAATAAAGTCGACATGTTGACTTTATTCTCGACATTTCCACTATAATCTTTCCACTTTAACGCTTATGTCAAGATTAAAGTCGTCATTTCTACTTTATTCCCGCCGTTTATGTCGAGATTAAAGTCGACATCTCCACTTTATTCTCATAGTTTATTTTTTCTTCTGAGCAGACTTTCTTTGTTGCATGCGTGCTGTCCAAACCAAGTGCATGTGTGTACTGTATAATATTAACAAAAAGAGCAGCTTACTACTGAAAACTGCAAATATAGGAGTGAGTGGGGATCATACCGGGACTCTTGATTACACTTGCTTTGCGTCTGTACTTGTGCTGTTACTTAGAGAGTCAGATTGGGGGAGGGGTGATGTTAGAGCGCGTGAACTTATTCAGTGCAGCAGGAACAACGCACATGTTGATCTTTTTTTCTTTCAGTACATGTGCCTTCCCTGTTTATTTATATATCTCTGCCTGTCTGTCTCTCTATTACGCAGTGCTCTGTCCGTCAGTGTGTTATGGATCTTAAAAATAAGTTATAAGGACAGTTGTTCATGTTAATTGCAGTCTCAATTGTTAAAAAAATATTTTAAAAGGAGCATCCCACATGAAAATATAACGATCTCATTAACTGACAGTGCATACCAATATATACATTTTATGTCCGTTTGAGGTTAAAAAGAAAAAAAAAAAAGTAACACTTTATCGCCAGCAGGGAATCGAACTCAGGTCTGTGAGGCACGGCAAAGTTGCTGCGCTCTAACAGGCAAATCTTAGCGCGCTACGGCACGGAAACTGTTGCATCATTCTTGAAGCTTTTGTAAAAGTGTTTATTTGATCTTTGGAACTCAGGCTTTACACATTCTATAGTTTATGCCTACTACATTTTGTAACATTTATTACTAAAATATGAAAAAGTTTCTGTTTTAACAATGTGTTTACACAGATTACTGTAGAAACGGAACACACATGAAATGTGTGTGTTCCAAATAACGATCTATTATTTCCACTCCAAAACTCTCCCAGATAGTCAATCAAGGCATGAGCTGGGAAAAGTTCGCGCACGTTCTAAGTCGGTGGGGGGATGGAATAGCCTGCTGCTGGAAGCTTGTCTTTTATCAGCACATTTAGAGGACAAAGGATGCTGGCGGAGAGGTGTGAACGGATTTAAGAAGCGATTTAAGGTGGGCTGGATCTACGAGTTTTTTCGTGGGCTCTGGTAATTCTAGTGTTAATGCATTTCGTCATAAAAATGTATCTTAGCATTCTACATTTACTTTTTGGAGTCCCTGGAGGGGGTGCTAGAGGGCATACCTTCTGGGGACTCCCTCATTTTTCTGGGAGACTTCAATGCTCACTTGTGCAATGACAGTGAGACCTGGAAGGGCATGATTGGGAGAAATGGCCCCCCCGATCTGAACCCGAGCGGTGTTTTGTTATTGGACTTCTGTGCTCGTCATGGATTGTCCATAACGAACACTATGTTCAAGCATAGGGGTGTTCATACGTGCACTTGGCACCAGGACATCCTAGGCCTCAGTTCGATGATCGACTTTGTGGTCGTGTCGTTGGACTTGCGGTCACATGTCTTGGACACTCGGGTGAAGAGAGGGTTGGAGCTGTCAACTGATCACCACCTGGTGGTGAGTAGGCTTCGATGGTGAGGGAGGATGCTGGTCAGGCCTGGTATGCCCAAACATGTGAAGGTCTGCTGGGAACGTCTGGCAGAGTCTCATGTCAGAAGTAGCTTCAACTCCCACCTCCGGTGGAACTTTGACCACGTCCTGAAACATTGAGTCCGAATGGGCCATGTTCCGTGCCTCTATTTTTGATGCGGCTGACCGGAGCTGTGGCCGTAAGGTGGTCGGTGCCTGTCGTGGCGGCAATCCCCAAACCCGTTGGTGGACACCGGCGGTGAGGGATGCCGTCAAGCTGAAGAAGGAGTCCTACAGGACCCTTTTGTCCTGTGGGACTCTGGAGGCAGCTAATAAGTACCGGCAGGCCAAGTGGAATGCGGCTTTGGTGGTTGCTGAGGCAAAAACTGAGGCGTGGGATGAGTTTGGGGAGGCCATGGAGAATGACTTTCGGACAGCTTCGAGGAGATTCTGGTCCACCATCTGGCTTCTCAGGAGGGGGAAGGAGTGCAATGTCAACACTGTATATGGTGGGGATGGTGCGCTGCTGACCTTGACTCGGGACGTTGTGGGTCGGTGGGGGGAGTACTTCGAAGACCTCCTCAATCCCACTAACATGCCTTCCAATGAGGAAGCAGAGCCTGGAGACTTGGAGGTGGGCTCCCCCATCTCTGGGACTGAGGTCACCGAGGTGGTCAAAAAACTCTTTGGTGGCAGGGCCCCGGGGGTGGATGAGATACGCCCGGAGTTCCTCAAGGCTGTGGATGTTGTAGGACTGTCTTAGTTGACATGCCTCTGCAACATCGCATGGACATCAGGGACAGTGCCTCTGGATTGGCAGACTGGGGTGGTGGTCCCCCTCTTTAAAAAGGGGGACCGGAGGGTGTGTTCCAACTACAGAGCCTCCCTGGAAAAGTCTATTCAGGGGTCCTGGAGAGGAGGGTCTGTCAGATAGTCAAACCTCGGATTCAGGAGGAACAGTGTGTTTTTCGTCCTGGTCGCGGAACAGTGGACCAGCTCTACACCCTTAACAGGGTCCTGGAGGGTGCATGGGAGTTTGCCCAACCAGTCTACATGTGTTTTGTGGACTTGGAAAAGGTATTCGACCGTGTCCCTTGGGGAATCCTGTGGGGGGTACTCCGAGAGTATGGGGTACCGGACCCCCTGATAAGGGCTGTTTGGTCCCTGTACAACCAGTGTCAGAGCTTGGTCTGCATTGCCAGCAGTATGTTGAACCCGTTTCCAGTGAGAGTTGGACTCCGCCAGGGCTTCCCTTTGTCACCGATTCTGTTCATAACTTTTATGGACAGAATTTCTAGGTGCAGCCAGGGTGTTGAGAGGGTCCGGTTGGGTGGACTCAGGATTGGGTCACTGCTTTTTGCAGATGATGTTGTCCTGTTTGCTTCATCAGGCTGTGATCTTCAGCTCTCTCTGGATCGGTTTGCAGCTGAGTGTGAAGCGGTTGGGACGGGAATCATCACCTCCAAATCCAAGACCATGGTCATCAGCCGGAAAAGGGTGGAGTGCCCTCTCAGGGTTGGGAGTGAGATCCTGCCCCAAGTGGAGGAGTTCAAGTATCTCGGGGTCTTGTTCACGAGTGAGGGAAGAATGGAGTGTGAGATCGACAGGTGGATCGGTGCGGCGTCCACAGTGATGCATGCTCTGCGTCGGTCTGTCGTGGTGAAAAAGGAGCTGAGCCGTAAGGCAAAGCTCTCAATTTACCAGTTGATCTATGTTCCTACCTTCACCTATGGTCATGAGCTATGGGTAGTGACCGAAAGAACAAGATTGCAAATACAAGCAGCTTAAATGAGTTTCCTCCATAGGGTGTCTGGGCTTTCCCTTAAAGATAGGGTGAGAAGCTCAGTCATCCGGAGGGGCTCAGAGTAGAGCTGCAGCTCCTCCGCATTGAGAGGAGTCAGATGAGGTGGCTCAGACACCTGATCAGGATGTCTAATGGACGCCTCCCTGGTGAGGTGTTCCGGGCACGTCTAACCGGGAGGAGGCCCCAGGGAAGACCCAGGACACACTGGGCGGACTATGTTTCTCAGCTGGCCTGGGAACGTCTCGGGATTCCCCCGGAAGAGCTAGAAGAAGTGGCCGGGGAGAGGGAAGTCTGAGTATCTCTGCTCAAGCTGCTGCCCCCGCGACCCAATCTCGGATAAGTGGAAGAGGATGGATGGATGGATGGAGAATAAAGTCAACATGTCGACTTTAATCTTGACATAAGCGTCGAGATTAAAGTGGAAATGTTGAGAATAAATTCAACATGTCGTCACACTTTTACACGGTACCCTGGTACATTACACAGTATTGAGAAAAAAAAATAAAACAAGTTCAACTTGGCTTGCAGTATTATCCAGTAGTATAGAAACAGCATTCACACATTTGAACATAATGGTCCACATCTGACCTTTTAAAACCAAAGTATCTCCAGACAACAAACACAGCTCCTTTTTATGGCAAAAGTTCTTCTGTGTCATCATGTTCAACTTTATCGCCTGCTACAGCTTCAGTTTCAGAAAGTTCTCTGTCCATTTTCACTGTTCAATACCTCCACTAATGCATATACTCCGTTGCATGCGTGTTTAGCGGTGCAGCAGTGAAAAAGGTCCCCCCTTAAACAGTTTACTGCTGCGCCATGTTCTGAACATTGTTTAGGCTATTTAAACTGTTGTTGCAGTATAAGAAAAATCCATATCATAACAAAAAGAAAAAACGGTTTTTCGTATGAACTGGTATACCACCCAGCACTAACATTTAGCATTCATTTGCTCAGAGGTTGATGCGCTTGCTGCTTCATGAGCAGTTTTTGTTTTCTTCACTCTAGCGGCCCTCTTCTTCCGTTGGCATCTTTTCATGTTAAAACTGATTAAGTCAGTTTTTGTGTTGCAATTACTTAGAACGTTTTTTTCTTTAAATTTTTCACTTAAGCTGGCACTTAAGTCTTCAATCTGCCTCAAGAATGATTTAAGATATGAAGAGGTAGGGGAAGTGACCACGAAGGTGGTAGGGAATGAGAATGGTGCCTGTATGCATGCACCGCACGGCCACCCAGCTGCGTGCTGCCGAGAGTTGATTCTACAATAAAATAAAAATAAAAAGAGTAATAAAAATCATCACCCTGAAAGTAGATAGTAGACGTCACGTAGTATATGTGTACCAAAGTTCAGGGCAATAGGTGAAACAGTTTGTGAGCTACAGTGGTACCTCTGGTCACGACCATAGTTCGTTCCAAAACTCTGGAAGCAACCCGATTTGGTTGCAACCCGAATGTAATTTCCCCATAAGATTGTATGTAAATGCAATTAATCCATTCCAGACCGTACGAACTGTATGTAAATATATATTTTTTAAGCACAAAAATAGTTAATTATACCATAGAATGCACAGTGTAATAGTAAACTAAATGTAAAAACATTGAATAACACTGAGAAAACCTTGAACAACAGAGAAAACTAAAATTGTAAGAGTTTGCACTAGCTCTTTACGAATCGCTTGCTGTAAACACTTTTTTTATGAGTTTTAAGCACATGGAAAAAAAATTAAATGCCACTTCTCTTGCAAAACTTTTCAAACCATCCTCTACTGGCTTTAAATTCCTTTTTTTTCAGCAAATCGCCATGAATCTTCCTGGCTTTCTTGCATATGATCGCCTCTCTTACGCTATCCCCTGCAAGTTGCTTCTCGTTCAACCACACTAGCAACAGTTCTTCCACCTCTTCCAGCACTTGAGACCTCTGCTTGGTTAACACTGTAACTCCTTTTGCAACATTAGCTGCTTTGTTAGGCCCTGTATATGCAAACAAAAGAAAATGGGAAACGGAGAATGGGAAATCTTTGGCGCGTACGAACGCACGTAGGGAAACTGACCGCTAGTGTTTTTGTTCGCCACCAGAGCGTGTGGTCATGAGCAGATGCAAAATTTTGGCAAATGTTTTGATTGTAACCCGATTTGTATGTGTTCGGAAACGTTCGTGACCAGAGGTTCTACTGTACAGGTGATTTAAAATCCTGGACAGACAAACGAACAGCCACGGTCGCGTGTTATATAAGAAGACCATACCTAGGTAGTGCACCAGTTGAAAAACACTTGTGTAGAGTATAATTATCAAGTCATTGATGGTGATGAACAATTGAGGATGGTATTTACAGAGTTTTAATACAAGTTTTAATGTATGCCCATTTAGGAGAAGCATATTCTTTCAGTTAAATCTGTCTTTAGCAGAGCATTCAAAGTCTATAGTTGTTATGATTGTTTAATTTTAGTTTGACATATCTGTATATCATATGCTATGTCAATTTCAGAATTAATAAATTGACCTTGTTTTCTTAAATTCTTTTCATTTTTCTTTTTAGGAATGCATTCAAATTCTGGTTTTACTTGGTCAAGTAGTATTTTGTTAAAAGTTCAGGTTTTGTGTCACTGTTTTAACTTTAAACTATGCCATTATTTTTTTTTTTATTTCTTTGTGTTTTCTACGTTATATGTGTGATTCAGTTTGTATTTACTTAATGATTTACAGTATGTATATATTATGATTACATGTTTTAATGTTAGATATGATTATTTGCAGTTAATTACATACAGTTAAGTGATTAGGCAATTGTTTTTAATTGGTTTCATGCCCTAATACAGTATATATAAAATAACCATATACATACACAGTCCTGTGAAAAAGTAAGTACAACCCCAGGAAATATTTGAACATTTATAGAACATTTATAGTACTTGTGAAAGTTACCGTTTTATTTTCACTTTTATTCTGTCAGTCACAATCACGATCAGAGGGGTGACCACGGTGGGGCTGGGGTGGGCACTGCCCCCCCAGAGACAAGCCGTGCCCCCCCTGCGAAATGCTCTGTTTGTCCAATGAAAACTCTGGAGAAGAATAACATTTGATTTTCAAAACTGAGTTGCTTTCCAATCGTCCCGTTTGAATTTGCGGTGTATCCGTCAGTGCCTCCTCCACTCGATAGGCACCATGCTGCTCACAGTTCACTTCACCGCACATTTTGCAGCACGTTTTGAACCTGTTGACTGCATTCTGTAATTACAACAGCGTATACGTTCCATTCTTCTTTTATTTTCTGGTTGGTAACACCAAAGGCTATGCATAGGTGGCTTATTAAAAAGCAGACATCTTCAACCTCTGTCCCTCCGCAAGCTGCTGGCTCCATGGTTGAGCCCAGAACCGCTGCTACAAACACGGAGCACAGCGCACCCACGTCGGGAACTGAAACTCCAAAAGATGTAGGTAAGCCTACACAATCCTCCAGCTCTGCGCCCGTGTCGGGTACTCCAAACCTTTGCCTTCAAGAAAATATACAGTCCGGTCTGCCTGACTTAAATATGGATAGTCCATCCCAGCCCATTTTAATTAATTATCCCAAGCGCGCATTCGGAAAGACACTCAGATGTTTTAGTGCAAGCTGGTATCAGTCTCGACCATGGCTTGAATATTCTGTTGCCCGTAATAGCAGCTTTTGCTTTGCCTGCCACAAATTTAGTGTTTCCAATTCGGACCACGAGGACATATTCACCAAACATGGCTACACTTATTGGAAAAAAGCTCTAGAAAAAGACGGTGGCAGCTTCCACAAATACGCGCCTAGTATCCCGCTCGTCAGAGCCATGTCTGCATCACAGCACTCATCATTGGTGTGTCTTCAGCTGCATGCGAAAGCTCTTTCTCTATTTTGAACGGCATTCTCACTCCACTCCGCTGAACAATGCTGCATTCAAGGAAAAGAAATTTAGTCATTCTGGCACATGAGAAAAACATCACAGAAAATCTAGACATGAATGAATTTATTTCAGAATTTGCCAAGAGTAACCGTAGACTGGTCCTGTAGATAATATCCAGGTTAAACACTGGAAACTGATGTCCTATAGCCTCCCATGACTACAATAAGCCACGTTTCTGTTCTTGCTCTCATATGTTGTATACATTTGACTTTATTGATATTTACCTTGTAGATGTAGTTCTATATTTGTTCACAAAATATAATAATACAGGTTCCATTGCCTCTGTTAATTTTATTGAACAATAGGTTATGATTTATGCCACAATTTTTGCTTTTATGTTATATAAAACTATGTTGTTATTATTATTTGACCCCCCTACAAAAATGGGGATGGATGGATGGATATTTTTTGCCCCCCCAGACAAGCCAAATGCCCACCCACACATGATGTTCTGGTCACACCTCTGATCACGATACATACTACCGCCCCCCACCCAGGGATCTGACGCTGTTACTTTTTATTTGAAACTGGGAATAACTGTAGATGTGAGTGGTGTTTTGAGGTAATGGAACTGGACATTCTCTGATCTGGAAGGATAAAAGCTGACACACTATAAAGGACTATAGTCTAAAGGACTATACTTCCTTAGAAGGCTGGCGTCCTTCAACATCTGTTCTATCAGACGGTTGTGGCAAGTGCCTGCCCTCTTCTACGCAGTGGTGTGCTGGGGAGGCAGCATAAAGAAGAAGGATGCCTCATGCCTGGACAAACTGGTGAGGAAGGCAGGCTCTATTGTAGGCATGGAGCTGGACAGTTTGACATCTGTGGCAGAGTGACAGGCACTGAACAGGCTCCTGTCAATCATGGAGAATCCACTGCATCCACTAAACAGTGTCATCTCCAGACAGAGGAGCAGCTTCAGCGACAGACTGCTGTCAATGTCCTGCACCACTGACAGACTAAGGAGATCGTACCTCCCCCACACTATGCGACTCTTCAATTCCACCCAGGGGGGGTGTAAACGTTAACATTATACAAAGTTATTGTCTGTTTTTACCTGCATTTTTTTATCACTCTATAATTTAATATTTAATATTGTTTCTTTAACAGTATGCTGCTGCTGGAGTATGTGAATTTCCCCTTGGGATTAATAAAGTATCTATCTATCTATCTATCTATCTATCTATCTATCTATCTATCTATCTATCTATCTATCTATCTATCTATCTATCTATCTATCTATCTATCTATCTATCTATCTATCTATCTATCTATCTATCTATCTATCTATCTAAGACTCCAGCACTTTAATCTCAGATAATCCATCAAGGCATGAGCTGGGAGAACTTTGTGCACGTTCTGTGGCTGTGGGGGGATGAAATAGTAGGCTGCTTGTGCTTGTCTTTATCGGCACATTTACAGGACAAAAGACACTGAGGGAGAGGTGCGAACGGATTTAAGGTGGGCCGGATCTACGAGTTTTTTTGTAGGCTCTTGTAATTCTAGTGCTAAACCAAAGGATTGAGCCTAGACACATCAATTTACTCTTGCCTTCTTGATCACATCCACCATAGATATTGGCATTGTACATGTTGTAATATGAACTCTCGTGTAAGGGTAATGAAGTATTCAAATTTTAAAGCCTCATGAACCTCTGTCAAGTTTTTTTGATATTATGCATACAAGAATTGGTTAGTATGCATTACATTTCTAAATTGATCAAGCTGGAAAATTGGCATGCTGAAGAATATCAACGATGTTTAACATGTTGCTGTTGTTGTCTTTATGCATGAGTTGCTCTTTTTCATGTACATAAAAATTGATGACCTCTTTTGTACCTGCTAAATTACTTTAAACCACCTTCTGATTTATTCTCTTTTTTGTTTCTCTTAATAGTTTCCTCTACAATATGGAACTGAAAAGAATGCTTTACCAGCTGTGGCTTCCCAGTTCTGTAAGTTACACTTTCCTCTGAACTATTCACAATATGATCATCAACTGATATCTTATAGGTCTTTTCAGTCCTGAGCTGATCACCAACCTTAGCCTATTGCTTTATGTGAATATTTTGATTGACATGTGGTCATGTAATTGAGCTAAATGTAATGAAAGAAAGGCTGGTATTGTGTCAGAATATGCTAGAGCTATAATTATTCTAATTAATTGCTGTTTAAAGTACAATGTCTGCCCCTTCATGGATATGTTTGGATTTCTCCTTTGGTGCTTTTATGTATAAAATAAGTTAGCAGTAATTGTGCCTTCATGACATACAGTTCCAGGATCTGTCATGAATGCTGAAATGTGTTCAGATCTAGTGACTCAGAATATCATGACATATAAAAAAAGACTTGGTATGTTTATTGAATCTTTGGGTGTGGTAATGTGCCTTGCATGGCATTACCAGTGGTTAAATAAAGTTAGTTTTG
This sequence comes from Erpetoichthys calabaricus, assembly GCF_900747795.2. Lineage (NCBI taxonomy): Eukaryota > Metazoa > Chordata > Cladistia > Polypteriformes > Polypteridae > Erpetoichthys > Erpetoichthys calabaricus. The sequence continues at coordinate 81,348,511 of NC_041400.2, forward strand.
TGTCCTCTGCAGTGTTGAGAGAGAGGCATTAGTTTGGAAGAAAAAGGAAAAATAAAGTATATAGAAATAACACTTGCCTTTTTTGTCTGTTTAGAAAGTGCAGTGGGACATCTGGGGTGCATCGTGGTGGGTTTTGTGCAAGTGTGGAAAGACAGCTGGCCCATTGTCCAGTCAGGGTAGCATTGTCCGTCTTCCACATGTGCGTGTACCTCCCATGACCTAGTAGCGCTGGAAGAGCAAGAGACAGTGCAAAGCACCTTATTTTCAGCCTGCCACGGCTTATATAGTGATCCCGTATCTGCAGTTGTCTGGGCGGTAGCTCAGAGGAAGAAAGAGGACTTACTTTCAGTTTTGAAAGAAATATAGTTCGCGTCACAAAATACGGCAATGGCATGGCTATGTGTGCAACGGCTACCTGCATTTTAATTGGTATTTTGCGGGGTGGGAGACGCGTGCACGCAAAAGAGAATTTCTAGCCACAAGAAATGGGTCTTCCAGCTAGAGCACGCTGAGAGAGTTACTTGGTAAAGATTTGTCTTGAGTTTACCAAGCACTGCGGCTTGTGCCTTGATTTTTGTAATGTTTTTCCTTCCTGTGTATATTTTGATAAATATCTCTTTATTAGCTTTGGTGGAAGTATTCTTTGGGTTGGGGGTTAATGGTACAATGTTTATTTTTGTATATACACATTTTTCTTTTTCTGCATTTTGAATATTTTTGTGGTTAGACCCTGTACTGCACATTATTTGGTGAAGTGGCTTCCTGACTTGGATTACTGTGGAGGAAGACAGCTTTATTTTTGTGTATATATGGGTCTCACTAGTTTTTGTGCATTTTTCTTTTTCATTTGTGACTTTCAGTCATCACTGTGAATAGTGTATATTCATAATTTTTGGGCTCATTTTTATAACTGTTTTTGTGGGTCCTTTGCGGTATTGGACTATGTATTTATCCATCCATCCATCTATTATCCAACCCGCTATTTCCTAACTACAGGGTCACGGGGGTCTGCTGGAGCCAATCCCAGCCAACACAGGGTGCAAGGCAGGAAACAAACCCTGGTCAGGGTGTCAGCCCACCGCAGAATATGTATTTAGATATATATATATTCAGCCATCCATCCATCCATTTTCCAACCCGCTGAATCCGAACACAGGGTCATGGGGGTCTGCTGGAGCCAATCCCAGCCAACACAAGGCACAAGGCAGGAACCAATCCCGGGCAGGGTGCCAACCCACCGAAGGACACACACAAACACACCCACACCGACACCAAGCATACACTAGGGCCAATTTAGAATCGCCAATCCACCTAACCAGCATGTCTTTGGACTGTGGGAGGAAACCGGAGCGCCCGAAGGAAACCCACGCAGACACGGGGAGAACATGCAAACTCCACGCAGGGAGGACCCGGGAAGCAAACCCAGGTCCCCAGGTCTCCCAACTGCGAGGTAGCAGCGCCACCCACTGCGCCACCGTGCCGCCCTATATATATTCAGCAGGACATTATTTAATTCTTCTTCTTGATGTGCATCTGTGAATAAAACCTCACTTTATTTTTGTAAAACCTAACTCTTCTGTATCCGTGTCTCCCTGTCTTACACCACTATCCTGGTCACAGTCAGTCCCGTACACTAGACCCCTAGAGTGTAGATTGGTGCTCCCAGTTCCCATCACACTGGGTGTCAAATTGAGTAGCAATACATCCAATCACTATTAGAATCATTGCTGCCTTGGACTCGACTCCTACTGCTAGCTAGAAGGAAATGCTGCCGCACAGAATAACTAGTGAAACGTGGCTAACTACCACCATCCCAGATGCTAACGTGGAGCTACCCGGGTTTAGCACAGTTAGAGCGGACAGAGATGCAAGTACCTGCGGGAAGCACAAAGGAGGAGGACTCACTCTCTATGTTAATACACGATGGTGTAACTCTGGACATGTTAACGTCAAAGTCTCCACTTGCTGCAGGGACATTGAACTGTTGGCCGTAAGTTTGCGTCCCTATTACTTGCCCAGAGAGTTTGGACACGTCATTGTTGTTATTGTTTACATCCCTCCTCGGGCGGACGTGGAGACAGCGAGTGACATCATCCATTCTGCTGTTGCTAAGTTACAAACACAGCACCCTGAGGCGCTTGTGCTAATCGCTGGAGACTTTAACCATGTGACGTTGGACAAAACATTACCTGCCTTCTCCCAGTATGTGGACTGTAACACCCGGGGAAATAAAACTATTGATTTACTGTATGCAAACGTTAAAGACGCATACAGCGCCACCCTGCTGCCTGCTCTTGGGAAAGCAGATCATAACCTGGTTCTGCTTTAGCCTCACTACAAACCAAGAGTGAGGGTCCTATCTACAACCACACGCTCATTCAGGAAGTGGTCCCCTGAGGCAGAGAAGGCTCTGAGAGAATGCTTTGGAACTACAGACTGGGATATCTTGCAGGGATCACATAGTGAGAACATTGAGGAGGTTGTTGACTGCACTACTGACTACATCAAGTTCTGTATGGACTTTGTAGTTCCAGTAAGAACTGTACGCTGCTATGCTAACAACAAGCCATGGATTACAAGTGACATCAAGGGCCTTTTGAACCAGAAGAAAAGGGCTTTTAAAGGCGGTGATCAGCATGAGCTCAAGCACGTGCAGAAGGAACTCCGAGTCCAGCTCAGGGCGGCGAAGGAGCAGTACAGGAGAAAGCTGGAGCAGAAGTTGCAGAATAACAGCATGAAGGAAGTGTGGGATGGGATGAAGATCATCACTGGCTGCAGCTCGAAGCGGGGTGCCACCATCGAGAGAGACGTGAAGAGAACAAACCAAATGAACAACTTCTTTAACAGGTTGACCACCCTAACCCATTCTCACTCTCACCTCGGAGTACTGCAACCTCCATACATCCTTCTGCTGATACCAGCATAGGAGAGACATCCCCACCCATAATTACAACAGCGCAGGTGAGCAGAGAGCTGAATAGACTTCGTGCCAGCAAAGCAGCGGGTCCAGATGGAGTATCGCCACGACTGCTGAAGGTCTGTGCATCGGAGCTGGGGGAGTCCTCTACAGCGCATCTTCAACCTGAGCCTGGAACAGGGGAGAGTCCCGAGGCTTTGGAAAACATCTTGCATCGCCCCAGTCCCAAAGGTATCACGTCCTAGTGAGCTGAATGATTTCCGGCCTGTTGCTCTGACATCACATGTGATGAAGACCATGGAGAGGCTGCTGCTTCACCACCTGAGGCCACAGGTTCAACACGCCCTCGACCCTCTGCAGTTTGCATATCAGGTAAAGGTGGGAGCGGAGGATGCCATCATCTATGTGCTACACCGATCCCTCTCCCACTTGGACAGAGTCATTGGTGCTGTAAGAATTATGTTTCTAGACTTCTCTAGCACCTTCAACACAATCCAACCTCTGCTCCTTAGGGACAAGCTGACAGAGATGGGGGTAGATTCATACCTGGTTGCATGGATCGTGGACTATCTTAAAGACAGACCTCAGTATGTACGTCTTGGGAACTGCACGTCTGACATTGTGGTCAGCAACACAGGAGCGCCACAAGGGACTGTACTTTCTCTGGTCCTGTTCAGCCTATATACAGTATATCGGACTTCCAATACAACTCGGAGTCCTGCCACGTGCAAAAGTTCGCTGACGACACTGCTATTGTGGGCTGCATCAGGAGTGGGCAGGAGGAGGAGTATAGGGACCTAATCAATGACTTTGTTAAATGGTGCGACTCAGACCACCTACACCTGAACACCAGCAAAACCAAGGAGCTGGTGGTGGATTTTAGGAGGCCCAGACCCCTCATGGACCCCGTGATCATCAGAGGTGACTGTGTGCAGATGGTGCAGACCTATAAATACCTGGGAGTGCAGCTGGATGATAAATTAGATTGGACTGCCAATACTGATGCTTTGTGTAAGAAAGGACAGAGCCAGTTATACTTCCTTAGAAGGCTGGCGTCCTTCAACATCTGCAATAAGATGCTGCAGATGTTCTATCAGACGGTTGTGGTGAGTGCCATCATGTACGCGGTGGTGTGCTGGGGAGGCAGCATTAAGAAGAAGGCTGCCTCACGCCTGGACAAACTGGTGAGGAAGGCAGGCTCTATTGTTGGCATGGAGTTGGACAGCTTGACATCTGTGGCAGAGCAACGGGCGCTCAGCAGGCTCCTATCAATTATGGAGAATCCACTGCATCCACTAAACAGTGTCATCTCCAGACAGAAGAGCAGCTTCTTGACAGACTGCTGTCATTGTCCTGCTCCACTGACAGACTATCTATCTACCTAGTAATCATTAAGTATTAATTAGCTCTGATTTTAGTTTCCAAAGTTGTGGATATTCTGAAGTCACACTAAAAATATAAGATATTACGTGCATTCAGCGTCATGGAATGCAGGCAGTTGGACACTATTACTTTAGACATTTAGTCTCCTGTAAACCTTTTCAATGATGAATGTGCCTCGTAAAATATACTGCTTATCTCTCTATGGACAGTAACTTTGGTTTTGACAACATTGTTAATCTGTGTGTGTTCCAAAGTCCTTTTTTATATATTTGAAGGGCTAGCAAATTATTAGCTCTTTTCTCCTTGCATAATAAGGATGACTTGATTTAAGAATTAGTTGGTCTGTTTCTCTTGTGGTCAATTTATTGAATTCTGATCACTCAGGCCCTCTTTTTTTTGTAGAGCTTAGTGTTAAAAAGGAATATTGTTTTTGAAGTAGGGTAAAGAGGCCTCCATATCTCTGTGTCAGTCCCAAAAATAGTAAATAAAATAAATAAATACATACTTAAGTAATGCAGATAAACAGATGGAAGGCAAAGTAGAGTTCTTAATTATAGAGATTTATTTTTGAGTCCGATGCTATGGTCAGATGACCAGGGAGGACAGAAAAAGTAATAAAAAAGGGAGAAAAGTCTCTAGCTGGTGATATAGTGGAGGAAAAAAATCTACAGGGTTCCAAGGACAAAAGACTGTTTAGTCCTCACTGAAAATTCTACCAAACATAATTGTGGTTAAGTAGTTCCTATGTTTTTAAGCTTCATCCTAGAAGATTTAATACTGTGGGATCTCATCAACAATTGGAGCATCCACATTCATTCCAACAAAACAGGAAACAGAAATGTTCTTTGATTAGATGGTGTTGGTGCTGGAAAATGGAAAAGAAAATGGAGAAAAATCAAGGTTAATAATGTTTCCAAATCCAAGAAGTATATGATATTTTCTTACATATATGTATAATCTAATAGAAGCTAAACAAAAAAACCACATTAAAAAAAATAAATTGTCTTTTTTTGGAGTTTTTTTTCAATGTTCCATAGAATTAACACTAGAATTACCAGAGTCTACGAAAAAACTCGTAGATCCGGCCCACCTTAAAACCGTTCTCACCTCTCTTTTGTGTTCTAAATGTGCCGATTAAGAGGAGCAGCGAGCAGCCGGCTATTCCATCCCCCACCGTCGCAGAACGTTCACTAAGTTTTCCCAGCTCATGGCTTGTTTGATTATCTGGGAGTGACTGAACTGCTGGAGTTTTAGAATAGAAATAATAGATCGCTATTTGGAATACATGCATTGCATGCGTGTTCCGTTTCTACAGTAATCTGTGTAAACACATTGCTAAAACAGAAACTTTTTCATATTTTAGTAATAAATGTTACAAAATATAGAATGTGTAAAGCCCGAGTTCTTAAGATCAAATAAACACTTCCACAAAAGCTTCACACACCATATAACAGCTTCCGTGGCGTAGCGAGCTAAGATTTGCTTCTCAGACCGAGTAGCTTTTCTCTGCCTCACAAACATGAGTTCAATTCCCCGCTGGGGATAAAGTGTTACTTCTTTTTTTTCTTTTTAACCTCAAACGGACATAAAATTTGTAAATTGGTATGCACTGTCAGTTAATGAGATCGTTATATTTTCATGTGGGATGCTCCTTTTAAAATATTTTTTTAACAATTGAGACTGCAATTAACATGAACAACTGTCCTTATAACTTATTTTTTTTCAAGATCCATAACACACAGACAGACAGAGCACTGCGTAATACAGAGACAGACAGGCAGAGATATACAAACAAACAGGGAAGGCACATGTACTGAAAGAAAAAAAAAAAAATCAACATGTGCGTTGTTTCTGTAGCACTGAATAAGCTCACCCGCTCTAACATCACCCCTCCCCCGATCTGGCTCTCTAAGTAACAGCGCAAATACAGACGCAAACCAAGTGTAATCAAGAGTACTGGTTCGATCCCCACTCACTCCTATATTTGCCGTTTTCAGTAGTAAGCTGCTCTTTTTGTTAATATTATACAGTACACACATGCACTTGATTTGTGTCTGTACTTGCGCTGTTACTTAGAAAGTCAGATGGGGGGGGGGTGATGTCAGAGGGGGTGAGCTCATTCAGTGCTGCAGAAACAACGCACATGTTGATTTTTTTTTTCTTTCAGTACATGTGCCTTCCCTGTTTGTTTGTATATCTCTGCCTGTCTGTCTCTGTATTACGCAGTGCTCTGTCTGTCTGTGTGTTATGGATCTTGAAAAAAATAAGTTATAAGGACGGTTTGCTGACTTGGAGCACTACTGCCTTACTGTGCCACAGAGATGCGAGTTTGATTCCCAGCTTTGAAGAAGGTGTTTTTTTTTCCTCAAACGGACATTGAATTTATAAATTGGTATGCACTGTAAATCGTTAACTTTATAATGTCAATCGCGGTTATTTCTGTTGATTAATTCATGCTTTTTTACTTAGAGTCAGAACAGGAGCTTTTTCAGCTTATTCAGCTTCTGATCTGACTCAAACAGCGCCAGTATAACTTCACACCCAACCTGACGCTGTTCGTTTTCAAATAATATTGCATTACTTCGACGATGTTTTCTGATTGGTACTATTCGCGTCCTAAAATGATTTCTTCAAAACGTCACATATATTTGTCTCTTTCTTTTTTTAAAATGTGCGTTGTAGCACTCAGCAACTGGCCACCTGCATGTTCTTGCGCACACTAAACAAGACAGCGCTATATGCAATCATCAGATTCAAATGTTAACAGTTATATAGCACAGAATGGAAATCAGCAGTTCTTAGCATTCCACCTACTGTAACTTGCTTTCTTTTTTCTTCGGTTATAGTCTTGAATAAAAGTGCACTTGTTTTGTTATACTTTTACATCAACATATGTTCCTGTGTTTGAGCTACATGGGCATGCTCAAAAAATACACGTATAATGCCATGAAAAGTGCATGCAGACACTTCAGTTCGCAAGCATTGGTACGACAATGCAGTCACAAGTACACTGCAGAGCTTTAGCGCGTCTTTATGTGAAAACAGCATCAGATGGGGAGTGTCTGATGATTGCATATAGCGCTGAAGTTACTGCTGTTTACTATGCTTTCCTCTGCATGTCCTGGAGTACAAAAGAAACAGCATACAGCAACACGTGGGGACTGGCAATACTGGGGAAAAAAAACACGCGGTCGTATGTATCGTGATACACTGCAGAACTATAGGGCGTCTTTATGTAAAAACCGCAGTGTCAGGTGGGGGGCGGTAGGGATGGATCCTGAACGCGACTGAGAAAATGAAAAGTGAATTTAAAAAAATAAAGCTAACCTTTACAAATATCATAAATTACACCAGCTGTTACAGACTGAAATCAAATGTATCTTTTTATTCTAAAATAGTGAAAATAACAACACTTCTCAAATGGGAGTTATGCAGGATCGAACTCATGACCTTCTGATTCCCAGTCAGCGACTGATACCGTTACACCACGGAAGCAGTGATAGTTAATTTATATCAATGTCTCACACTAAGGCAGGTTTTTTTGGCAGTGGCTTTTTTTTGTACCTTTTGTGAAAGTGTTTCTTTGATATTTGGACTTCAGGCTTCATACATTATATAGTTTATGCCTACATTTTGTCAATTGCTACTAGAATATATAACATGTTTCTGTTTTAACAATGTGTTTACACAGATTACTGTAGAAATGCAACACATATGAAATGCGTGTGTTTCAAATAACAATCTTATTATTTCTACTCTAAAACTCCACTTCACTCCCAGATAATCAATCAAGGCATTAGCTGAGAAAAGCCTGTTTACGTTTACGTCGTTGGGGGGATGGAATAGCCAGCTGCTGGCAGCTTGTCTTTATCAGTACATTTAGATGACAAAAGACACTGGCGGAGAGGTGAGAAAGGTTTTAAGAAGCGATTTAAGGTGGGCCGGATATACGAGTTTTTTCGTAGGCTCTGGTAATTCTAGTGTTAAGTTGGACATATCTATATCAGTAAAAGTATTCTGATTTTTAATGCATAACACCAAAAGCATTCTTTAATATTTGTTTTATACCATTTTTATATGTTTGTACTACCCAACGGGTACTGATCTATGATTTGGTGTCTTTACTCAGCCTCTTCTGTGCCATTTTATCTTCTCAGTGTTTGTCTTTAGATGGGACTCTATTTGAGCCTCCACCTTTGTTATACACGTGCTGGTCATAAAATTAGAATATCATGACAAAGTTGATTTATTTCAGTAATTCCATTCAAAAAGTGAAACTTGTATATTAGATTCATTCATTACACACAGACTGATGTATTTCAAATGTTTATTTCTTTTAATGTTGATGATTATAACTGACAACTAATGAAAGTCCCAAATTCAGTATCTCGGAAAATTAGAATATTGTGAAAAGGTTCAATATTGAAGACACCTGGTGCCACACTCTAATCAGCTAATTAACTCAAAACACCTGCAAAAGCCTTTAAATGGTCTCTCAGTCTAGTTCTGTAGGCTACACAATCATGGGGAAGACTGCTGACTTGACAGTTGTCCAAAAGACGACCATTGACACCTTGGACAAGGAGGGCAAGACACAAAAGGTCATTGCTAAAGAGGCTGGCTGTTCACAGAGCTCTGTGTCCAAGCACATTAATAGAGAGGCGAAGGGAAGGACAAGATGTGGTAGAAAAAAGTGTACAAGCAATAGGGATAACCGCACCCTGGAGAGGATTGTGAAACAAAACCCATTCAAAAATTTGGGGGAGATTCACAAAGAGTGGACTGCAGCTGGAGTCAGTGCTTCAAGAACCACCACGCACAGACGTATGCAAGATATGGGTTTCAGCCACACTTGAACAAGAGACAGCGTCAGAAGCGTCTCGCCTTTGGACTGCTGCTAAGTGGTCCAAAGTTATGTTCTCTGATGAAAGTAAATTTTGCATTTCCTTTGGAAATCAAGGTCCCAGAGTCTGGAGGAAGAGAGGAGAGGCACAGAATCCATGTTGCGTGAGGTCCAGTGTAAAGTTTCCACAGTCAGTGATGGTTTGAGGTGCCATGTCATCTGCTGGTGTTGGTCCATTGTGTTTTCTGAGGTCCAAGGTCAACGCAGCCGTCTACCAGGAAGTTTTATAGCACTTCATGCTTCTTGCTGCTGACGAACTTTATGGAGATGCAGATTTCATTTTCCAACAGGACCTGGCACCTGCACACAGTGCCAAAGCTACCAGTACCTGGTTTAAGGACCATGGTATCCCTTTTCTTGATTGGCCAGCAAACTCGCCTGACCTTAAGCCCATAGAAAATCTATGGGGTATTGTGAAGAGGAAAATGCAATACGCCAGTCCCAACAATTCAGAAGGGCTGAAGGCCACTATCAGAGCAACATGGGCTCTCATAACACCTGAGCAGTGCCACAGACTGATCGACTCCATGCCACGCCGCATTGCTGCAGTAATCCAGTCCAAAGGAGCCCCAACTAAATATTGAGTGCTGTACATGCTCATACTTTTCATGTTCATACCTTTCAGTTGGCCAACATTTCTAAAAATCCTTTTTTTGCATTGGTCTTAATTGATATTATAATTTTCCGAGATACTGAATTTGGGACTTTCATTAGTTGTCAGTTATAATCATCAACATTAAAAGAAATAAACATTTGAAATACATCAGTCTGTGTGTAATGAATGAATCTAATATACAAGTTTCACTTTTTGAATAGAATTACTGAAATAAATCAACTTTGTCATGATATTCTAATTTTATGACCAGCACCTGTATACATCTCTTGACTTTTTACCGGGACACTGGTGTTCACTTGTATGAGTCAGCTGTGTACTTCTTTCAGATGTAGATGCTTTTGCCAGAGGCAGGGAATATGGGCCAACGACGCTGGCTCTGTTCTTCCTCAGTGGGCCTGGATTCCTGATGTTTGAGAGTCGTCTTTGATCCATCTTCTCTTCCAAAGAACAAAAGCTCATGGGTACTAGTAGTTGGATTTAATTCCTTCTTTTCAAGTTTTCGTCACTGTTTCCCTGTGTGCTGTATGTAGGGGAGTTAATGCTGCTAATCTTTACTGGCTCACTCAAGCTCGGCACACTGCAAGCTTCTTTACATCTATTAAAGTAGCTCTCCTGAATGTGTGGTCAGTTACCAATAAAACTTTTATTGCGCATGATGTTATTACTTCAGAGAAGCTGGACCTCTTTTTTATCACCAAGCCCCGGATCATTAATAATATTGTTCATGTTTTACTGATCTAGTACCACCAAGTTATTCATTTTTGAACTTTCCTAGATTTCTCGTTGTGGCGGGGCCTAGCCACTGTGTTTAAAAGTTTATTCTTGTGTCAGAGCCTTACTTAGGGGTCCTTTTAGCAGTTTTGAACTGCAACTTTTGAAGTGTGTAATTCTTATCCTTTTTTGTGTGCTGTGGTTTATAAGTCTCCTGTGATTAATGATATGTTAATTTCTGTCTGATCATTTAGCTGATGTTACACTTTGCTACAATAAAATACTTGCAGTTTGTGATTTTAATATCCATGTTTTTTTGTTAATCTAAACCTTTGGTTAAAGACTTTTTTTTTTTAAAATTTTGATTCTGTGTGCCACAACAATGGATTTATTTTATTAATTTTCATTGTAATCATTCCATACAAATAGATCAATTTATAACCCAACAAAATTGAAGACAAATCAAACCCCACCCCTGAGAAGGAGAGCTTAGCTAAAGGAAAATTGCTTAGGGCTTTTTAATAAGGCAACATTAAACAAAAGAAAGGGAGAAGTAAAAATATATGTAAATAAGAGATGGAGAAGGGAATTAAATGTGGTAATAGTTATTTCTCTTATTCTAAAATAATATTGATTAAATCCTGCCAGGTTTTGAAAAAATTTTGTACAGATCCTCTAACTGAGAATTTGATTTTTTCCAATTTCAAATAATATAAAACATTGGTTTCCCACTAACTTATCAGAGGAGAATTAGGATTCTTCCAATTTAACAAAATAAGTCTGCGTGCCAAAAGTGTAGTGAATGCAATCACCGTTTGCTTGTCCTTCTCCAATTCAAGTCCATCTGGAAGAACACCGAACACAGCTGTTAATGGGCTAGGAGGGATTGAGACCCCAAGGCTGTCTGAAAGGCACTTAAAAATTTTTGTCCAAAATGATGTTAGTTTGGTGCAGGCCCAGAACATGTGACCCAGTGAGGCAGGAGCTTGGTTGCAGCGTTCGCAGGTTGGATCCTGCCCTGGAAACATTTTGGACAGTTTTAATCGAGACAGATGAGCTCGATATATAATTTTTAGTTGAATAATTCTATGCTTTGCGCATATAGAACTCGAGTGAATTCTCTGCTTTGCTACCTTCCACTCCTTTTCTGATATATTAATTAAGAGATCTTCTTCCCAATGTCCTCTTGGATCTTTGAAAGGTAGGGACTCTAATAAGATTTTATATAATGCAGAAGTAGTGTTTAATTCCTCGAAATTGAGCAGTATTTTTTCCAGCATGGTGGAGGGTGCGAGGTGGGGGAAATCGGGCAATTTCTGTTTAACAAAATTTCTAATTTGTAGATAGTGAAAGAAATGTGTAGCTGGGAGGTTGAATTTTGAACGTAATTGTTCAAAAGATGTAAATATGTTGTCTATATAAAGATCTCTGAGCATTTTAATCCCAAAACTTTTCCAGGTATTAAAAACTGGATATACTTACGAAGGTTGAAAGAGGTGGTTCTCTTGCAGAGGTGCCACTGATTAAAGATTTTCCATCTTAAAATGCTTTCTAATTTGGTTCCATATTCTGAGTGAGTAAAGCACAATTGGGTTATTAGTATATTTGCAATAACTTGCATTTATTGGAGAGCAGAGCAAGGAGTATAAAGAAGTACTACAGGATTTTACTTCTATTGCGGATCAAGCCTGTGTATGTTCATCTATTTGTGTCCAGGTTTTTATGGCTTGTATGTTTGCTGCCCAGTAATAAAACTGAAAATTAGGTAAAGCCATGCCACCTTCTGCCTGAGGTCTTTGTAGGGTCGCTCTTCGGATACGTGGGTGTTTTGAGTTCCAAATGAATGAGGTTTTTGTTGAATCTAACTCTTTAAAAAACGATTTATTGATATATATTGGAATGTTTTGTAATAAAAAGAGAAGTTTAGGAAGGATATTCATCTTAACAATGTTAATTCTTCCGGCTAGAGTGAGATGAAGGGTTGACCATCTATGCAAGTCTTGCTTAATTCTTTCCATACAGACGGCAAAATTTTGTTGATAAAGAGCTTTATGTTTACTTGTGATATTTACCCCTAGGTATTTAAACTGATCTGCTATGGTAAAAGGTAGGGTGTCTAATCTAATATTATATGCTTGTGAATTCACTGGAAAGAGTATACTTTTATTCAGATTAATTCTAAGACCAGATATCTTTTGAAATTCTGTTAGTGCTGTTAAAACAGCAGGGACAGTGTTTTCTGGGTCTGATATATATAAGACCATATCATCTGCATATAGAGAAATTTTCTGTTCCAGTCCTTCTCTGACAATCCCCTTTATCTGATAAGAATTTCGGCAGTGAATCGCCAGTGGTTCAATAGCGATTGCAAACAACAGTGGCGACAAGGGACATCCTTGTCTGGTACCACGTTCTAGTTTAAAGTAGTCTGAGCAAATGTTATTAATACAAACTGAAGCCTCTGGATTGGTATACAGTAGTTTGATCCATGCACAAATATTCGGGCCAAACCCAAATTTCTCCAATGCAGTGAAAAGGTAGTTCCATTCAATCATATCAAATGCTTTTTCTGCGTCTAATGATAGTAATATCTCTGGGGTGTTTGAGTTTGCTGGTGAATATATAACATTAAACAAACGTCGGAGATTGGAAGATAGGTGTCGGCCTTTAATAAATCCAGTTTGATCCTGTGATATTACCGAGGGCAGCACTTTCTCCTTCCTTCTAGCTAGGATTTATGAGAGTATCTTAACATCATTATTCAGGAGACTTTTTATTCTTATTGGACTCATTTGATTTTATTCAGCATATTAATGTTCCAATGTTCCAACTCATTCTTTTGGTCATACCCTTCATCTCATTCTTAACCAAGGTGTTACCGTTAATAACACTGATATAAGTGATGATCATATTACTGATAATTTTTCTCCAATGATGGATGTGAATATTATTGTTGACATTGTTACAACAACCTCTGTCCCATGCAATTCTCGTATTTTAAATTTTCTGTTATTTCTGATTTAAAAGTATGCTTACTAGTTTGGACTTACAAGGCCACTATGAAAGTGCTGACAACTCTATTTAAGTTTTTAATCCATCTTTTAAAACATTTCTAGGTTTAATCTCCCCTCTTAAGATCCACTGCTAAAAGGGGAAACCAGCTTTGTGGTTTAATGACAACATACGTCAACTGCAGCACGCCTGTAGGACTGCAGAATGAAATTGGAAGAAAGATAGGTTGACTATATCTGTTCTGATTGTTAGGGTATATCCTATCTTAAAGATAGGGTGAGAAGCTCAGTCATCCGGGAGGGGCTCAGAGTAGAGCTGCTGCTCCTCCGCATCGAGAGGAGTCAGATGAGGTGGCTCGGGCATCTGATCAGGATGCCTCCTGGACGCCTCCCTGGTGAGGTGTTCCGGGCACGTCCAACCGGGAGGAGGCCCCAGGGAAGACCCAGGACATGCTGGAGGGACTATGTCTCCCGGCTGGCCTGGGAACGCCTCGGGATTCTCCCGGAAGAGCTAGAAGAAGTGTCCGGGGAGAGGGAAGTCTGGGCATCTCTGCTCAAGCTGCTGCCCCCGTGACCCGATCTCGGATAAGCAGAAGAGGATGGATGGATGGATTTTTAGGGTTTCTCTGTCTAACCATCAGAAGGCAGTTAAGAAATGTGAATATGACTACTTTTGGGATTTGGTATCATGTCATTCTAAGAAACACAGGGATTTAAGGCTTTTAATGTGGCTATTCACACCTTGTCAGGAATGATTTTAAATAGCACTGTCTATTCATGTGAATAGTTTCTTTCATTTTTTGTCAGTAAAATTGATACTATCTGCTCTGCCATTATACCAACTGATTATGTACTTCCTGCTGTCAATAATTATATTGTACCCTGGAGTGTTAGCCCATTTTTTGCGATTTTTGGATAAAATATTAAAATGAATTATTTATGAACAATTGGTTGATCATAATAATTCTAATAATTTATATGAGATCTACTAATCTGGCTTTAGGCATTATCATGGGGTTGAGACTACTCTCCTGAAAGTATTTAATAACATCTCTATTATTACTGACTCTCAATGCAGCAGTCCTTGTCCTTCTAGATCTTTCAGCGGCATTTGTTACTATCGATCATGAAATCCTGTTGTTGCGGCTTGAGAATCTGGTGGAGCTTAACACTAGAATCCCTGAAGTCTACAAAAAACTTGTAATCCTGGGCCATTTTTAATTCCTTTGCACCTTTCCTCATCAGTATCTTTTGTTTTATAAATGTGTCAATTAGCGCAAGCAGCAAGCAGCCTGCTATCCCTTAGATGGAGCTCAACCTGGGCAAAACGTTCTCCTAGCTCAGGGCCCAGAATAGAGCCTTGTAGTACCATATATACAGTATCAATTAACTGTGTGCCTGTTAAATAAGATTGAAACTAATTTAAAGCACTACCAGAGAAACTCACCCTATGACTAAGGTGATTTGTTAGAATTCTGCGGTCCATGGTTTCAAATGCTGCTCTGAAGTCTAAGAGAACAAGAACAGAGTTAACTAGTTCTTTTTTTGTATTATGATTTGGTTTAAAACCTAGCTGAAATGTATCAAAAATAGAATTTTTATTCAGGTAATAAAACTAGAAAACTGTTTTTTCTAGAATTAAACTTAAAAAGTTAGGTTAGAGAAGGATCTAAATTGTCAAGGACAGAAAACTATAGATTATTGTTTTTGAGTAATTTCACCTGAGTAGTACAGTACACCAAAAACTTCTTTGAAAAAGACTATTGAAACTCGGTTAAGGACACAAGTGGAAGGTCTTAGCTGAGAAATTATTCTGCAAAGTTCAGGTAAACCTACTTTAGTGAATTAATTTACTTCACGGTAATGAATGTGCTGAGGTTCAAAAGGGTTGCCTTTGAAGGAATGTATTATATTAACTTATTTTTTTAATTATTATTTTAAAAGCACTACAAAAACTTCACGTTTCAATTCAAGTTTTTAGGTGGCATTACATTGATTGAGATAGATTTAGGAGACAAAAATAATACTCTTGAATTTCCTGTTATCATTTATAATTTTACAAAAGTAAAACTATCTCTCAAGACAAACCTCTGGATTGTTTTGAGCTATACTTACCAAAACAAAGAGAAAGAGGGCAGTACATCTTTGTCCTAAAGTTGTTGCAAGATTTCTGGTTTGTTACCTGATCAAACTGGTGAACCTTGAGATTTGATTTGTAAGCTCTACAGGACTCCTATAATATAGCAGCTAGTGTTTTTCTTTATTTAGTGTCTGTGTTTAAAAAGAGGTGAATACAGAATCCAGACATACACTGTGTTTTTATCTAACTTTCTGTATTAGGTTATCTACAATTTAAAATGTATGAGTTTCTTTCTTTATCTGTTCGCTAGTCATTCAAAAATTTAGTGCAATTTTCATGAAGATTTGCATATGTGCTGCCATTGATCCAACTTAAAATATAGACTATATGGCAAATAGGATAAAGAGGTTTTAATGTTTGGGGGAAACCCAAAAACCAGAGCTAATATCAGGTCAAGACAAGTTGGAAAGCATGCACTGGTACAAAGCGTTGCTACACCCACAACACAA
This sequence comes from Erpetoichthys calabaricus, assembly GCF_900747795.2. NCBI lineage: Eukaryota > Metazoa > Chordata > Cladistia > Polypteriformes > Polypteridae > Erpetoichthys > Erpetoichthys calabaricus. Next base: position 81,364,641 of record NC_041400.2, read on the forward strand.
CAAAACAACTTGGGATCCCAGTTGGCAACCCCCAGGCAGACATGTGATCCAGTCCTACCCTCCAGAAATGACCATCTTTTTGCCTCAGCCAGGTGTTATGTGGGTGTCCCCTTGGCCTGGTCGAGCCGCTTGGGTCCTCAACAATGAGGATCCTGTGAGCCGAATAACCCTCAGGGAATCGCGCCACATGGCTGCAGTACCGAAATTGACACTCCCGCACAATGCAGGTAATCTGGGACTCCGTGATCAACCGCTCATTTGACACAAAGTGAAACCAGTGGTACCCAAGGTTTCTCCAAACAGACACAGTACCGAAAGAATACAGTGTTCGTCTCAGGTCACTGGATAGCATAATTTGTCTCACTGCCATATAGCAAAACAGGAAGCACCAGGACTCTAAAGACTTGGACCTTTGTCCTTCTGCAGAGATATCGGGAACACCACTCCTCCCTTTTCAGCGACCTTATGAACCCCCCATGCTCTCCCAATCTGTCTTTGTAACGAGGTCAACACTCTGCCCGTAGACAGACACACTGCTGATGGCTGTGCCCAAGAGGTTATTAAAGGCCTGGATCTTGGCTTTCATCCAGGACACTTGCAAACCCAGATACTCAGACTCCTTGCTCAGTCTCTTGAGAGCCCCAATCACAGTTTCCATTTACTCTGCGAACATCATAGCATCATTGGCAAAGTTAAGATCGGTGAATCTTTCTTTACCAACAGATGCAACACAGCTACTGGACCCCACAACCCTGCCCAACACCAAGTCCATGCAAGCATAGAAAAGAGTAGGGGCAAGAACACACCCCTGATGAACCCTAGAATCAACAGTGAAAAACACAGAGGTTCTACCTCTACTCTGAACAGCACTCACAGTACCAATGCAGAGGCTGATCATGATATCCAGTAACTTCTGAGGGATCCCGCAAAGTCTCAGGATGTCCCACAGGGCAGATCGATCAAGAGAGTCAAATGCCTTACAAAAATTAACAAAGGCTGCAAAGAAACTCTGCTGATATTCGTGTTTGCGCTCGATGAGAACCCTCGATGTCAGGATGCAGTCGATGGTAGACTTCTTAGGCATAAAACCAGACTCCTCCAGTTGCTGGTAGGTGAGCTAGTAATCACTGATCCTATTGAGGACGACCCAAGTAAGGACCTTACCCAGCACTGAGAGCAGTGTTATCCCCCTGTAGTTGCTGCAATTCAGGGAATCACTCTTCCCTTTTTAGAGAGAAACAAGTCCCATTTTCCTGTCAGTTGGGATGACGCCAAAGATTTCTTACAGTGCCAGGAGGACAGCCTGGAGAAGCTCACTCCGGACACCACAAATCCCGGCAGACATTCCTATCCTCAGCTCATTCACCACTTGTGCAATCTCAGTGAGATTGGGTGGTTCACAGCTATTTGAAGGATCAGCTTCAAATACCAATGTGGGCACTGCAGTTTCCATCAGGCAGCAGGAATGTGCTGGGCCCGATGGGAGGGCATTGTTATCTGTGTACACAATGTTTTGTACTAACCGAAACGGGAACTCATTTAAGACTGCTGGTGCAATATTTTCTTTTCAACTAATTTGCTGGATTACAGCTGTGATCTGAGAGTATTTTTTCTCATCATGGGTTGTGTTTAGTCATGTTGAGCTTCTATTTTCATCTAGACCCTTTTCTGTGAAATATATAGGTTAAGAAGGGGTGTGCAGTGTCGATAAACCGTTAATGAGCAATGTTCCTTTCTTTCAACCCACTAAAAACATTTTTAAAATTCTGAAACACTCTGTTTAGTGACTTTTGCACTTGTGAAATTGCTTTTGTATTGAAGTTTAGTGTCAGTTTTGTGAAACTGTGTGCATAAGGAAACTTGGCTGTTTTGTTCAACACTGCGTATTATTTTTTAATGTTTTATTATACACATGTTTAGAAAATGGAGGGATGGTTATTATACATAACCAAGAGAGTGGGATTCTGGCAATTGGACAAGGACAGTTGCATCCTGCTTCATTTTGGTCAAATATGTTGATTGGAATTTCATTGCACTGTTTTTGATTTTGAAATGAACTGTTGACACTACATTTTTTAACAAATGAAAATCTTAAAAATAAAAAAACAACCCCATTGTATACTTGCTTATTGTTAATAATTGTAGTAGAGTTTAGCCATGATGAAAAATAATTTTTAGCTGTTGCCAGGTTGCTATTCCAAATATGGTAGAAAGAGAATGACAAATTGTATTTTTCTTGATGGCAGTAGAATCTTGCCTGAAGAAGGGGCCTGAGTTGCCTCGAAAGCTTGCATATTGTAATCTTTTTAGTTAGCCAATAAAAGGTGTCATTTTGTTTGGCTTTTCTCTACATTCATAATGGCTAACACGGTACAACACCCTAGTACTCTTGATGGCAGAAAATTTATTCAGGTCCATTTTAGGCTTTGTTGCCTATACTGCCTGGCGATTTGTAGCAGTTTTAAAAATACATTGAATGAATCAGCTTTGATTATTTTTTATAACATTATCGAATACTGCCACTGCTGCTGCTTTCTGTAATAATACAGAGACCTTCACTAATGTCTGTTAACCCATTCTCCCAGCCACCCCTTATTTTGATTGAATTCTGTACTCCAAGAATTCAATTATTCAAAAAGCCTTCTAGTTATTTGTGCCGGATTAAACAGCTATTCATGAAACCATATTAAACCAGGAAATACAAAGAAGTAGTGTTAATTGTTCCAACTCAATAACAAGTTATGGCAGTTATTGAATTCAATTTTATACAAAAGAACACATTCTTGACTCTTGGGAGCAGAGAAATTAATGGTTATTAAAGAGGTAATGTAGATGACAGATGAGACACTAACATTTCAGATAGCAATGACAAAATGGCCAACAGTATATGAATATACCCAGTATTTGCCAGGTATTTTGGCTAGTATGCAATATACTGTATGCTTTTTGTTGTGTGAAATGTATCTTTCCTTTCTAGTTTAGAAACACAGATCTTATAAACAAACATTTGGTCAATAACACGTTTGCCAGAACTAAAAATGTAGTAATGTGTTTGGTTTTTTTTTAATCATACAGTATTAGCCTTTGAACTGTAAGTAAAAAAACATAAATTGTACACTGGAGATGAACAATCATCCTGACATTTTCACTGTCTTAAGATAGATTTTAATTGTACAGTTAAGAGTATACCATGCTTTGTGTTTAATTCATAAAGTTTTTGTGCTTATTGTCACAGCTTGCAATGCCTTATTATGTTGCAAAAATCTTTTCTTTCTAGTATAAAACTATTTTTGTGAGGGACTTTATATCCATATCTGATTGTTTCAGTTAAATGAACAGTACTAGCATATGTAGTGTTTCTGCCTTGTGTACCTGAGTTGACTTTATTATAGTGGACCATGCAGCACTCTAGCCAGTCTTCATTATAGCATGTCATCCACTTCCAAGTTCAGTCGGTAAAATTGCTATTTGGAGTAAAAGCATGCTTAAGCATTTATTTTTGGCATGTAGCTTTCCTAAAAGAAGTGTGGAACAGCTTGAAACAGAGAAAATGAAATGTTTCTTGCATGAATTTAAATGTCTACATTGGGTTGTTCTCACTGAAATGTTGAGGAGTGGTCACGCTTCAACGGCCTTTGTGCCTGGAAGACGCTAGGATCATATCATCCATCATGTTTTGGTTAACATTGCACTCACCTTATGGTTAGTTGCTGAAAAAGTTAATGAATAGACAGAGTGTACATAAACATGTTAAGCTGGAAGAACAATTATATTTGTTTGTCTGTAATGTTTAGCTTCCTACTGTTTTTGCAGCACTGGAAGAACAAGACAGTGCCGTGGATGATCGGGACAGTGATTATCGTAGTGAAACAAGCAATAGCATGCCTCCACACTTCAATATTGCAACCCACTCAAACTCCTCTACTCACCAATATCCTGTCTCTCCACGACTTCAACGCCAGGCTAATTCTCGTGAGTCCTGCACAGATTCCATGCAAAGCTATGATATGGATTACAGGGAAAAAGGAGGAATCAGGTATGTCCAGTTTGGTTACAATTCTAAATACACCAGAATTTGGTGGGATCAAATGCTATTGTCTCTATTGACTGATAAGAATTTAATGAGTAGTATAGTTGCAAAGGGAACTAACCCAAGTTTATCTGAGCAGTTTTCAAAAACAATAGTCACATATAATCTGGTCAGAGTTCTAGTATTTGTTATTCTATAGCTGTGCAATCAATGAAACCCAGTTGACACAGTAATAACTTCTTACAGAAATAAGGGAATTAGCATGAGAGGCTGAGGCCTCATTGCATGGAATGTATTTTTAACACTGGATACTTTAAGACATATTTGTTTTAAACTAGCCTGAGTAATTGTTCATTAAGTTGATTAAAAAAGAACATTACTTGTGTTCACTTAAACGTTAAAGATTCTGGCCCCTTTGAATAACCTAATCAAAACTCCAGTTGTACACTTCTTATATATAAATGTCTACGTGTAGAAGTGTGTGTGTGTCTGTTCAGCCCGGAAGTGAGAGGTGGAGTTGGGGTAAGGGCTCCACCTCTGAGGAATTAGAAAACTAAGCGTCTACACATGGAAGTATATGTGTCTGTCTGTCCGGCCCAGAAGTGCGAGGCTACTACAGCATGAAGCTCAGAGAGCCGGCAAGGCAAGTTAAACTGCTGAGAAAAGAGAGGAACTCTTATGTAAGCGAGACAAGCACATCGGAAAAATGGTATCCCTTTTACATTTCCTCCCGCTGCTAATACACTAGTGAGGTGAGCATGTCGGCAAAATGAAACCTAGGAGAGAGATGCCCAGAGTAGTTCCTTTCAATTACCTGACATCTCTACATTTCATTTTCTTTCTGACGATTTCAATAGTTTCTAGGACCCTGGGCTTTTTACAGCATGGGATTACACAGCTAGTTTAAGTATAATACACGGTCAGTTTCTGGCACAAAATGCAAAGGAAAACATAATTTCAATGACAGGTAAGTAACTTGTCTGTTTCAGGAATTGCTGAAATTTCTTTTCCCCAATCACAGAAGAATGGAGTGGTTCCAAGTGGTGGTACTCAACATAATTTTATAACTTACAGCTGACTTCTGTACATATTTTAAACTTTGAACTAAAGTTATATAGACTAGGGGGCTTCGCCCCCTGCTTGCTTCGCTCACCAACCCCCGTATTTGGTTTTCCGGATACACACTTTTAAGATTGTTTTTTCTTTGAATTGTTGCTATTTCATTAGTTTCACTTTTATTTCAGAACTTCTGTAAAAACAATATTTGTAATCTTGCGAGTCCCAATATGCTGAATCTTTTTAATGAGGTCAGGATAGGTTTCTCTGTTTGGAATTTCAGCACAGACAAAACGATCTACATCATCAGCATTTAATAATTTTTTTTTACAAAGTAACAAAGTAAGTACAGTTCTGCATTGGACTTCTGTCTGTAAAGTCTTGCTATTTTCCTCTCAGAGTTCCAAAAGTACATGGGGTTACCAAGGTGATACCCCAGCTTTTGTCTAGGTCTTTGTACAAGGGCTAGACAGAACGTTTTTGACTCCTGGGGTAAATTTAGGTTTTTACATAAGCAGACAGATAAATATATATACATTAACAAAGTAACCAATAAATGCATGTGCGGTAAACTTCGTTTTTGAAATTCTCAAGATTCTTTATTTGTCACATGCATAGTTATACAGGACAACACATAGAGAAATGCATCCTGATCCGCCTATCAAAAACTGTGCAAAGTTAGAAGAATATCAGTTAGATTAACAAAAGTCATAAATCGAAAGATAACAGTATAGTAGAACATAATAAATAAGTAAAATTATGTGAATAAAGTAGAATTAAGTGTTAAGGTGCAATAGTGTAGTAATTATTGTGCAAAACCAAAGTTAGACTGGTGCATAGTTAAATGATGCAGTTTGTTTGTTTGCGTTACTGCGATCTTTACTTTTTTATATTTTCTAATTTTCCTACTTTCATATCCTTTAACTTTCTCCACATGTGTATAACGCCAAAGTTTTTTTTTTTTTTTTTTTTTTTTGTGCCTCTCTAATTTCCCTGGTTTCATAGTCTCTGACCTGCTCTGCATGTGTTTAGTGCCAACGTTTGTAAACATCTCTATGAAGTTCTACTTTGCCTTTTACTCACTGTCATTTAATTAAGAGCCGGATTGGACATGCTTTTTTTTCAATTCCACTTGTTCCGGGCTGATAATTACTTTACATATTTTCTGAATTTGCACCTCGATTATTCTTTTTTGCTCTTTTTTCTGTCCAACCCATTTGAGTCTCTTTTCTCAGCGCTTTTCTTTCTTCTTTATTTAATCGTCGACGTTTCATTTCTACCCTATTCATTTCATTTCTACCGTATTGACCTTATACACTTTATATGCACTGAGAGCCCTGGAGCTGTGTGTGCTGCATGACTGCCTTTACACTACTGATTTGTTTTTTTTGATATTGCTTTTAAGTAGGGTGTGTCTTGCAAGACTCTCGTTCTATGTTCCTGTGAGACGCACCGTGGCAGGTCTCTTTCGTCTAGCGTGTCTTTAAATTATCTTCCGAGAAAGATCACGTATTGTAGACTATCAGGACAGGGGACAGGATTTCTTTTTATAATAGATAGATAATCTTTTGGTAGTACTCTCCTTTATTTTATTTGCTCAAAATCATATTAGAATATTTGTAGCTATTAGGGATTTGTTTACATTTTTAGGGCAGTTTACATTTAATGGCTTATTTTTACAGCACATTACAATCGTCCTCTGGAAACGTTTCTTGGGTGTACATATAGCTTGCTATTGTAGGCATTAACCGTTGACATTCCTGAAAGTCCTGATTGCCTCATTAATAAGTATGGCCTATGTAAATCTGGTCTATGTAAATGGCCTAAATATTTGCTAAAAACTGACATTTACTAAAAACAGAAATGTTTTGTGGGACAGGAATTGCTGCCTATAGAAAGTTTTCACAACAGAATGACATCATATATAGTTCTGCCCACTACATATATTGGGATAGTTCTTTTTTAACAGCATGTAAATTTGTTTTTTCAAATGGCCTGCTGTGCTGAGACAGTAAGGAAGCACAAGAGTACATTTTCTGTTTTTAATAAATATCTTCAGACATGCACATAGGCCAAAATAGGCAGAGTTCATTTGAAATAACATATATTAACATTTAGAGAATCAGATAATGAAGGTTATGCTAATTATAAATCAAGTCATAGAAATAATGAAAGACATGCAATAATGAAGGCTCTTTATATTTTATTTTAAATCTGCTGTATAGTAGTTTCTAAAACATTTGTTAATATGTGTATGTATGTGCTTTCTTGTTTATCAGGTTGTATTATTATGTTTAATTGGTGGGGTGGGGGGTTCTAGAATATCAGAGTTAAATCCTTCTTTACGTTCTTCTGTGTCTTTTACTGATAGAAAGAATTGAACATTATTTGAGTGATGCTGTGTTTGTTGTATAAATTTACACAGCAGTAAGCCATGAAATAATTTTAGTACCGTAAACCACAGGTCCAGATTTATATCAGATAAATATTCAGATATTCATGCTAGTCTCCACAGACTATTAGTTATTGTACCCAAATAACAAATCTAATTAATTTAATTCTGTTTGAGGCAATTAGTCTCAGTGCCTTTTCATTATCTGCAATTTGAAATAAGCAACTTTAGTTCCAAAAGAAAGTCCGTACTAGAATATTCTTTCTTCTTTAACTGTTCTATGTGCTTATAATTTAGGAAATACAAGTGAAAATATATTCATATATATATGCATTCATTTATTTTCTGCTGTTTGTTCTAACCTTGCTGGAATAGTAATCCTCTGTTGTGTTTATGCTCTTTTTTTCTTTTCCTGAACCCTTCCTCAATCCCTTAATAAAAATGCCTTTTTTCTACTCCTTTAAACTAACTTAGAATAAACCCTGTAGATATCCATTTTAGTAATAAATATCAACTTTTACCATTTGATCAAGAATACTATTATGATGGTAAAACAAATCACAGCAACAATCAGAAGCATCATGAAAATAGTATTCTTCATCAGACACAAAATACTTACTGGAGTAGACATTCCTCTCTTAATTACCCTGCACAGTATGACACTATAGACAGTAGGAGGAAAAAGAAAGCAAGGCAAAGCCTCCTTAAAAATAGGGACATGAAAACAATTTACAAATTCCCAGGAGGCTTGGAAGAGGAGAGCTCATATACTGAATCTTACAGCTTTCCCACTTTTGCGCAAACATGTGATGGTAAGGATTCACCTCTGTTGTTTGGTGATCTGAACATTACTGAAGATCTTCAATTGAAGCCTTGCTTACGGCCTTATAAAGATGGTCTGTTGGTGAAAAGCAGCATATGGACAAACACAGAAATGGAAGACATGGCAGCAAAATACTTAGTGTTTGAGGAGATGGACCGGTCTGGATCACAAACAGAGTGCAACAGCAGTGACTCTGATGAGTTTCTGCATTCAGTTGGATCAGAGGAGTCTGAAGTTTTAGACTTGAACAGTGGTGACTATTTCCAAGATGCATATGATGGAAATGATGATGATTTTTACCAGAATAGGAAGACTTTTAAAGAAAACACAGAAAACATGACATCAGAAGCAATACTTACACATGCAGAGGATCCAAATAATAAATATATGGATCCCATTGATGAATTGCAATGCCTTGTTGAAACAGTTTCAGAGTACCTGGCTGAAAAAGAAAAGGAGATCAGCAAATTTGGGTCTTTGCCAAAGTCGAAGAAAGAAAAAGCTGTAGGTAGAATTGAAGTAGCTCCTGATGTCTTGCCATGCATTGACAATGCTTTTGGAAATACTGAGGAAACAACGCCAGCTAGCCACCGACAACCACTGAGGTTTAATTCCATGCCAGACTTGACAGGAGTAACGAATGTGATGAACTCTCTGTTAAACTCTATATCTGATAATGTCAATGTTAACAACAAAGAGGTGTCTATATCTCTAGACACACTACCAATTCATTCACATGCAAGCTCTATACCTAGTACACATGCTGATTCAAGTATTTCAAAATTATTTAATTTTACATCGAAATCCAGCAGTGTAACTTCTGTTTTACCTGTTTCTAACACATTTTCCTTGCAGTCTTTAAATGCATTCCAGTCTTCAGATTATACTAAAAAGGAGGATAATACAGAGATCCAGCCTTTGTCCACTGACTCTAATGAACCAGTGAACAACAATAATTTTATCTCAACCAATAGTGATCCTCAGGATTCTCCTTCAGCTCCGCATCACTCAGTCATGAAGTCTGTATTTATAAAACTAAATTCATTTCGTCTGTTTACAAGTAAGGAAGTAGGTAACAGTTGTGAACTAGTGGGTAGTCAAGAGGGAAATGCAGAATCTCAGGTTAAGATGTCAGACTACCATGCTACTGAGGCAGGATTTACACATAAAGACAATGAATCTGACCCACTCCCTGATCTGTTTACAAATTCCACTACTTCTGTACATATTCTGGGAAAAAATCATTTTGGGCAAGGCTATTCAAGTGAATGCAGTACCTTCAATTTGAGTCAAAATCAAGATGAAAATAACCAGACATATAAAATGAAGGTTGTTGATTCTTTGCAGAATTCAGAAGTTGTGTGTGACAGTAATGGAAACCAACAAAAAAGGAAAAATGAACACTGTTACCGAAATGAAGCAAGGGAGTTAAACTTTTTTAGTCCCTTGAAGAAGTCCTTTAGCCAGTTCCTGTCGTCATCAAGTGAAAATGACCCTGCTGGGCCTTCCACTAAACTAGTATCATTTAAGTCTACAAATGATGTGAGAGAAGATAAATCTGTAAATCATTTTTTTTCTTTTGGAAAGATAATGAAATCATCTCTCTTTACTAAGGAAAATGCTTCAGTTCCAAATCAAAAGAGTAACCAATCTGAACAAGGCTGTTTTGACAAATTAAGTTTGCAAGAAAACTCTGCTCCTATTAGTGAAAAAACTTTGAAATTGAATGATCACAAATCTGAAGAGGGCTTACAACAAATATCTGAAAAATGTGGTGGAGTGGCAGTGATAGAAAACACATTAGCACAAAATGAGAGCCCCTGTAGTTGTCTTGGTGAAACCAGTAAAATCCTAGTAGACCAGACGCAACCATCAGAAAACAAGCAAAAGGAAAATGTTGAGTTTGGTTGGTTTTCTAGGTTTTTGAAGTTTGCCTCCTTTGAAGATATTCATTTACGTCATACTAAGGAAACTGACAATGTAAAATCAGATATATCTCCTTCTGACAAACAGGAAAAAGTGTCATGTAAAAGGTGGTCTGAAATGGAGACACAAATGAGTAATGTAAAATCTAACCAGTGTGCCGATATAAACTTTGATAATCAATATTATCACAGTCTAGCTTTTGCACATAGAGTGGAAAAGGATGAGACATCTATTCCTGAACAAGGTCTAAGTTCAGAGCTAAAAAAATCAACCTCTTTTCCTGACTTGTTTCTAGGCAAAAAGCGTTCTATAGCCAGTGTCGAATTCGGATTGAAAACTGATACTGGAAAGAGCTTGATTCCCAGTCTCTTTAGATTTGCCTCCGGTAAAAACACAACTGTTGCAGCTTGTCAGAAGGTGTCACTCAGCATTCCAACACTCCAAAAAATACATGTAGATCAAACACAGCAAACCTTAAAAGAAAGCCTAAAATGTCCAGCTGAAGATCAAAAATGTTCTCCAGGCTTGTTCAAGTTGTCATCCATGGAAGAACCTTGTAAACAGGAGAACTTGGATCTTAGAATAAATAAGATAGAAGAAAAATCTGGAATTCCTTTATTCCCTTTATTTTCTGATGAAGGCTATAGAGGAATAAGTGAGCAAACTAGTCACTCCGATCTCAGCAGTGTTAATGAAAACATACCAGGCTTGCTTAATTGGTGTCAGGACTATGATTCCCACAACTGGCCTGAAATGGAAAATTATCATCAAGAAAACCAGGATTCTTCTTCTCACTTATATTCTGTGTTTAGAAATGTTAAATGTTTCCAAGAAAATATACCTCTTCTTCATTGGCCAGAATCTCATGAAGAGTATTATCAATGCTTTGCAGCAGAGGAGCATCAATCAGTAGATAGCCATTATTTAAATGACCCACAATCTGGGTCGCCTGTAGAGGAACTAATGACTATACAAAATATAGCACATTCTTGTCACTGTTATGAAAAATCTCACATTACGGGGGAGCAAGATAGTCAGTTGTTATATGAAAATATCCCTATGAAAATACAACCAGAATATTGGCAGAAGTCCGTAAGGCCCTGGAATGCCACAGACTGCCTTGCAGAAACCTATTCCTATAGAAAAAGGTTTTTGTGTGAAAGTTGTTTCCACTCATCTGATGATATTCTAAATCTAAGTTTGGAAAAGTTAAATGAAGGTTTTTTAAATGACCAATTAATGAATGAAAAAGTTCTGTCAGATGTTCAGAGAGCTCTACACAACAAACCATTTGTAGCATTGGCTGATATAGGCAGCTGCTTAGTGCAACATGAGTTAAGTGACATCCGAGGCATGCTGTACTCTGAAGATGCTCCAATGGATTTAAGATGGTATACTGAGCCAAATGAACAGTTTTGGCTTTGCCAAGATGAAGTTGATCTCTCAGATGTAGAGGATGACTTTCTCAGCACAGAACCACCAGAATGGTACATGCAGTGGATGTCATTATTGATCCAAGGTTTGTGGTGGCCATCTGAAGATGGTGATTATGGATATTATATCTATAGAGATGAGGAGTTTATATATTCCTTGCTTACTGATAGCACAGGGGAATATGTATATGCCTGCTCTCCATATATTGAGGATGGAGCACAAGCTTTTAATAGTTTTCCTAGTGCTTGGCTTGAGAATGAAATGGTCATAGTTTGTGGATTCAAAGTTCCTCTTTACAGAGAAAATGATATGTATTGGTTTCTAGAGGATGATCACATTCAAGAAGAGCTATTTAGTGCTCCACTGGATCTTCCTGCAATGTATAAAACTGGTGATAAACTAATGAACCTGAACTTGCATACATTTTCAGAAATGTTTGAGGATTCCATACTTGGACCAACAGATGAGGTCTTAGACTTCTCCAACTATAAACTTAAGAAAGTCAGATTAGATGTGAAAGATGAAATTAAACATGCTTTAGATGAACCACAGGATTTTGGAGGAAAAATTAATGAGAGCATAAAAGACATCTTAGCCCAAAAAGTTTCTGTGTCCCTTTCATCATCTAAAATGACTGATTCTTTTACCTCTGGCTCTTTTGGCCTTAAACTATTTAATTCTTCTGTGAAAGCTTCCGAGCATTTGGAATTTCAAAGTGAACAATCCAAAGAGTTGTATAGTGCCAAAGAGAAGAGCTTGTCATTCAAGAAAATGACTTCATTTTTCTCAAATTTAGGCAACTTGGTTGAAAAGGGTCCTTGCCCAGATACAAGTGAGTTTACCACCATATCTACCACAGTCTCTGAACCAAAAGGAAAAATTGTTGAAGCATCCAAAGTCAGTTTAGAAGAAATGCCCAGTCCACAAAAGTCTCCTGCTGATAAATATTCAAAAAGTATTATATCTGCAGGATATGACAATTTAAAATCAAGACTATTTAAAGACATGTATGATGAAGCCAGTCACCTCCATCATCCAAACCAATTGTTCGATACAGTCACAATTGACACTTTACGTACAATTCCTCCTAATTCAGTACAGATAGCTGTACAAATCAAACCTGATGATGAGAAACAAGAAGCATGCTCTCAGACTAAGTCATCTCCTTCAGTCACCCCAACTTCTAAAAAAGAGTCATTTTTCAAGACTCCACTTAAAATGTTTGGTTTGACAGATTCATCAACAAATGAAAAGTCTGATAGGAAACTCCAAGGATCATCTTTTCTTGGATTTTTCAAATCTGCTGTGGGATTAGAAAACAATGGTTCAGAAACCTCAAATAGCATTTCAGTTTCAAAGAAACAGATTCATGGCGAACCAGAAAAAATGGAAAATACCAGCAAAGAGACCTCAAAGATTAGTTCACTCTTTTCATCTGTTGGTGACATTTTCAGAAGTGATCCTTTGGAATCTGAACAACAACAGATACCACCTCCCATTATTATGAGGAATATTGACAATAACACAACTGTCTCAGATCAAGGTTTTGAGAGACAGCAGGAGAAACAAGCTGATTTCCAGAAAGCTGTTCCTGGCCATTTGTGTTCTAATTCTCAAAAGCCTAAAGTTTTTGAGAAGGAGCTGACTTCAGGGTACTTTGAAGAAAGTATGCATGTCCCTTATGAAGGTCAGAAGCTAGAAAAAAGTGTGTCTGAAGCAGTTTTATCAAATACAGCTGTATTAAAGACTGATAGACTTTTCCACTCGAATTCTCCAATGCCTAAAGTCACTGAGCAGAAAAAAACAGAGCCACCACGTAAGTCATCAAGTGCCTTCTTTGGGCTATCATTTGGTGATTTGTTGTCTGGTACATCAACCCCTAAAAGTAATGTCTCCAATACAAGCATATTTTCTCACTTTAATCAGCAGAGTCCATCTCAGCCAGCCCCTTTAGCGTCAAAGCAACCAGATGTTCATAGTTCCGATAGTATTTTTAAACTTCCATTTTTTTTTTCTCCTGATGGTTCCACTGATAGAAATAAACCAAAACCAACTAGGTCTGCCTTAAGTCTGTTTAACTTTATGACCTTAGAAGAGAAGAATCCTGAAGTACAGATAGACAAAATGTTTGATGCAAAAGATAAACCAGCATTTCAAAAAACTGAAAGCAGTTCTGAAATCAATCATTCTGAGAAAAGTAAAGTAAATGAGTCATATTTTAGTAGTTCAAAAGTAGAGGATGACACGCCAGCCAATGGCAATGCCATACCACGGGCTATTAATGATGGAATTTCTGTAATACCTAATAATGACAGTGATTTAGAAAAGGTACAGGATAAATTGGAGAAGTCATGTGTCTCTACAATTAATCTTCCTGGACTACCTGATGAAACTCTTAATGATAAGGAATATCCATTTGAGGTAGCCATTAGCCATAGTGCTATGCCCATCATTGTTAATGAAAATAATACAGATGTTAGAGCTATTTTAGAAACTCTGCCAGTCCAAAGTGAAGCTCCCATTAGTGTTGGAAAAAGAGACTGTCAGAATCTGTTAATGGATGCTGAAGAACTAACTGCACCGTCAGAATCTGTAATATTAACCAACTCAGATGTTGAAGGTAACAGACATTCTGTTTCACTGCCTGTGTTGGAAGAACTAAAATATCCTCTTTCATCATCAAGCCCGAGTTTGGGAACAATACCCAAAGTTTCAGAGTCATCGATGACTGTAATTGACACCTCAGTGAAGTTCTTTTCTGGCTTCCTGTCTAGAGTTAAATTATTCTCTCAAGGAGAAAGTGTTCCCTCCACAACCTCTTCTAGCTTCTTCTCCTTGCCTTCATCTGCTGAACAGCAACAGAAAAAACCCTTCTTTAAGCACTCTGTAAGCAGTCCTGCTGAGACCCTTAATAATGAAGAGTTTTCCCGTGACAAGCTTGAAGACCCAATCAACACCCCGTCTTCAGCATGGCAATCTGATGAGAACTGTTCACTGATTGAAGATACTTCTTACTTTAGTACTGAAGATCAAAAACTTGCAGTTACTTCAGAATTAAATATAATAGAAAAAAACCTGCTTCAGGCAGATCAAGGAACCACTTTATTTACAGATTTCCAAGATAGTGATTTGCAGTTGTCTTTGCCAACTGAGACAGAAGCAGAGAATTATTCATTCACTTGCTGTGAAACAAAATCGATTTCTGCAGAATGCTGTGCTTGTTCCTTGGAAACTAAAAATACATTTGGAGTAAATACATCCCTTGATGAGTCACTGGATGATAAAGTAAAAGTTCAGTGTGAAAAAAAATCGATTTCTGCAGAATGCCGTGTTTGTTCCTTGGAAACTAAAAATACATTTGGAGTAAATACATTCCTTGATGAGTCACTGGACGTTAAAGTAAAAGTTAAAGATAGTTTTGGGAATGTATTGTTGCCAGAAGACAGTTTCAAATGCGAACATTCTACCAAAAACATTAGTCTAATAGAAAATGGTCTCGGAATTCCTGAGGATTACCCTGAGCTTTCTTCACCCAAGTTTCACTTTGGCAAGCCAGACACCTCCAGGGCCAGATTTGGATTTTTTTCTGCTAGTGATGCTGGAAAGCAATTTAGCTCATTATTTTCAACAGCTACTCTTTCCAAAGTACTACCTCAAAAGAACAGTGGCACAATGTTTGACATAAATAAACTGTCTGGAGCATTATTTGAAAATATTTGGCAAAAAGACAGCGAAGAAACCCAAAGAAGGGATTCCCTTGTTACTTCCCAGTTTTTGGCCAGTAAAGATGAAATAGAGAATGTGAGACAGGGATACTATGAAAATAAAGATTTAGTTGAGGAAGTTGATAGAGTGGATCAGATGAGCTGGTTGATTACAGAGGACCTCTGTCTTACTTCAGATTCAGGCTTTAATATTGAACAGGGTGCCTTTACTACAAATAGATTAGAAAATCTCCAAGTTGATATTATATCCCCTGTCCTCAACAAAACCCAAGAGCTGGAATCCTTATGTGAACCTAACCCTGTTACAGATGCTCAAGCTGAAACCCTTCAGGATGAGATGCCAAGGATGGAGATTTTTTCAGTAAAAAGGCTAGTACCTATAGAATAAATGGCAACAGCAAACTGCTGTCCATTTATGATGCACTGTTGCTGATTGGACAGTACAAGTATTTTAGTCTTTGTGTTCTTCAGTATTTTTTGTGTTTTTATATGTTTACTTCTTTTTATTATTTAAACAGAATAAGCCAATACATTGTGATTTACTTTTTATTTTATTTTTTTACTCTTTTTGTAGAGATCATGATAAGTTTTCTGCCCAAAACAAGTTTCTCTGTTTATGGCTGTTTATTAAAATACATGTGGTTAATTTTGTTTGTAGAATAAAACAGAATTTTCTGTTCTGAATTTAAATTAAATTAACTGGGGGTTATACTGTATTAAAGAGGCTACATTTTCTGATCCACTACTATTAGCTCTGGTAGCTGACTGTTCAAATAATATTCATATAATAGTATACTTCACAGAGTAGTTTATTATTAGAGAAACCTATACACTATTTTTTATTAATGTTAGGTATAATTGCCCTGGCAGTTCCAGTCTCTTACATATATTTTGATATACTCATTTAGAGTAATATTCAGAGAGTCGTGTATTTTGGCTCTCATTTATAGTTTAGTACTGTTAACATTCTTTTTTTAAATATTTGCACCTAGATTTTTATGTTATGCTCTTGTCATATAACATTACTCTGAAAGGTCACTCTCATTTTAGATTATCGGCCCTGCCATCTGTTTAATGAGTATATTATAATTTACATTCTTAAATTCAATATTCAGCCTAAAACTATGGGTCCAGCGCCTGCCAAGAAATAATGAGAATTTTCTTGGAGTTTTTATTTTAATAGATCTTAGCTTTGATGCCTAACATAAGGACTTCAGAGTATTATTGGGTAAAATTTATTGGAGTTTTTTTGAAGCTCATTATTAACAATTATTCCAGGTTCACCTCATTCACCTTTAATGCATATTTATGAGAAAATATACAATCATCATAAAAGTTAAAAACTTCTTTACTACAGGAATGTAGTGTACTGTATATATCATTAGACCAGTTTTCAATCGGAGAACAGATATTAGACTTGTAGTTAAAAATGTCATTAACTAGAGCTGCTGAATTTCGTAACAGTTACATTTTTAAAAAAACATATTTTAATATGCCTTTACCTAGAAGAGGTATTTTTTCAAATTTATTTTTTTATATAAAAGAAATATTGAAAAATATGTAGTTAATTGTAATTATATATTAGGACTGGAAATAGATTAAAAAAATGAATCGCATAAATGTACGTAATTAATTGTGATTAATTGCATCTAACATTAAAACGTAATTATAAAATGAATGCATAAATCAAGAAGTAAATACGCACTGAATCACAAAACTAAATTAGAATCAACACAAAGGAATTAAAAAAAAATAATAATGACATTTTTAATAATGACAGTTTAAACTGAAACAATGACCTTAAACCTGATCTTTTAACAAAATACTACTTGAACAAATACAATCTGAATTTGAATGCCTTCTTAAAAAGCAAGTTGTGAAAAATGAAATAAGAAAACAAGGCCAATGTATTAATTCTCAAATTAGCATAGCATATGAGACACAGACGTTATCAAAGTAAAAAACGATCGAAACGACTGTTGATTTTGAATACACTACTAAAGAATGATTTAATTGAAGTAATCTCTTAAATGGGCATACATTAAAACTAAAGGTAGTATATAAATACAGTATTGGATGTGTATGCAGTTCTTTAGCTACACACTTAACCTTTTTGTATTATTGTTTCATAATGTTAAAAATTACATGAAAATGCTTCACTGACCAAAGCACTGCCTGAGGCATTTACCTCATATCCAGTCATGGATGTGACTTATTTATCGTATTAAACAGAACACATTGATTGCAAAAATTAATGCATTAACTCTCCCAGACCTCATTTAGAGAAATGTTTAAGTCATGTAAAAATATCTTGAAATTATTTAATATATCTTGAAATATTTAAATATATCTTGAAATGGTATAGAGATATCCTTATATATTTAAAGAAATCTTTAAATATTTGCACATATCTTTACATCCCTTAACACTAGAATTACCAGAGCCTACGAAAAAACTTGTAAATCCGGCCCACCTTAAATCCCTTCACACCTCTCCGTCAACGTCTTTTAAATAAATTGTAAATGTGTCGATAAGCCCAAGCAGCAAGCAGCCTGCTATACCATCCCCCCACCACTGCAGAACGGGCAAGAAGTTCTCCCAGTTCCTGACTTGATTGATTATCTGGGAGTGAGCTACCTAGAATTGTAAGGGGAAATAATTTCATGTGTGTTCTGTGTCTACAACAATCTATGTAAACACATTGTTAAAACAGAAACGTTTTTCATGTTTTAGTAATAAATATCAAATGAACACTTTCACAAAAGTTACAAGTACAATATGACAGCTTCCGTGGTGCAGCGGTTAGAACTGCCGACTTATAATCCAGAGGTCATGAGTTTGAAACCAGTTCCCCCGCAATTTTACCGTTTTGATTAGTGAGCTACTCTTATTGTTAATATTATACAATAAAAACATACATTTGATTTGTGTCAGTAACAGCCAGTGTAAATTTATGGTACTTATAAAAGTTTTTTTTTTTCACTTTTATTCTCTCAGTCACGATCACGATACAACACCCACCCCCGGCCCTAGATCTGACGCGGTTACTTTTTATCTGAAACTGGGAATAACTGTAGATGTGAGTGGTGTTTTGAGACAATGGAACTGGAAATTCTCTGCTCTGCAGGGATAAAAGCTGACACACGAATGTTGGTGAATCTGCCTTCTTCGTATCTCACCGTAACTTGAATTTTTTTTTATTCAGTTTTATTGAGTGTTTCTGCTCACGCTGAATTAGTATTAGTATGCACCTTATGGTCCATGATGTCAAAGCTGCACCAACAAAAAAAAACAGAGACATAGGTATACAGTATATGTTATTTGGAATAACTCATTTTATGACCTGTACTATTACATTTCGGAAAACATTGTGGCACTGATGCAACATTATTCATATTGTTCATATTCATTTACATGCCTTCTTGTATGGTTGTACGGTTGTAATCAGTGACCGCGTTTTTTTATTTGGTTTCGATCTTGCCCAGTCTCCACATTTTGGTGCATGGTGGTGTTTCTTTTGTACTTCAGAGGAAAGAATAGTACAGAGAGGTCAGTTCAGTGCTATATGCAATCATCAGATTCAAATGCAAAAACAGTTCCCACACACCCAAGGACCATCCTTCTTGCATTTACGACATGTGTACCTGTTGCAATGTACATATTTCTCTCTATGCTCTGGTTCCTATTACACTGAAGGGTCTGTGGTAAGCAGTGGTCTTGGAACAGAAGTTTTTCGATGTTATACGATGTCAATGCAGTACCGGAGAAAAAAAGAAAGAGACAAATATATGTGACATTTTGAAGAAATCATTCTAAGACCTGAATAGTACCAATCAGAAAACATCATCGCACTAATGCAATATTATTTTAAAATGAACAGCGTCAGATCATGTGTGAATTTATACTTGTGCTGTTAGTTAGAGTCAGAATAAAACTGAAAAAAAGCTAACTTTTACAAATACCATAAATGTACAGTTAGTTTTCAAATAATACTGCATTAGTGCGACAATGTTTTCTAATTGGTACTATTCAGGTCATAAAATGATTTCTTGAAAATGTCACATATATTTGTCTCTTTCTTTTTTGCCTGGTGCTGCATTGACATCGTGCTCCAGAAGGCATGAGCTTATTCAGTGCGAGCAGGAGCACACAGGTGGCCGGTTGCTTGTGCTATGACACGCTTGACTTGGCGGCGATCAATGCACATGTACTGTACAAGGCATGCACGGGGGCCACTGAGAAAAGAAGAGTGTTCTTTGCTTACCTTGCAGAGGACCTTTGTCGTCGCTTCTTAAAAGAAAAGGTGATGGATAGAGCAAAAAAGGATGCAACATCGACAAGCTTCT
This sequence comes from Erpetoichthys calabaricus, assembly GCF_900747795.2. Classification (NCBI taxonomy): domain Eukaryota; kingdom Metazoa; phylum Chordata; class Cladistia; order Polypteriformes; family Polypteridae; genus Erpetoichthys; species Erpetoichthys calabaricus. Next base: position 81,384,373 of record NC_041400.2, read on the forward strand.
GTTCCAAGACCGCCGCTTTCCCCAGCCCCTTCAGTGTAATTGGAATCACAGCATAGAGAGAAGAGTGTACATTGCAACAGGTACACATGTCGTAAATGCAGAAAGGACGGCCCTTAGGTGTGTGGGAACTGCTAACATTTGAATCTGATGATTGCATATAGCTCGGAACTGACCTCTCTGTACTATTCTTTCCTCTGCATGTCTTGAAGTACAAAAGAAATGCCACCATGCAACAAAATGTGGAGACTGGGCAAGATCAAGAACAAAAAAAAACGCAGTCACTGATTTCAACCGCAAGAAGGCATGCGAATGAATATGAATAATACGAATAATGTTGCATCAGTGCCACAGTCTTTTCCGAAATGTAATATACAGGTCATAAAATGAGTTATTCCAAATATCATATATACCTATGTTTCTGTTTTTTTGTCAGTGCGACTTTGACATCATGGACCCTAAGGTGCATACTAATTCAGCGTGAGCAGGAACACTCAATAAAACTGAATTAAAAAAAATTCAAGTGACGGTGAGATACGAAGAAGGCAGATTCACCAGTGTTTGTGTGTCAGTTGATTATCCCTCCAATGGAATTTCCAGTTCCATTGTCTCAAAACACCACTCACATCTACAGTTATTCCCAGTTTCAGATAAAAAGTAACCGGTCAGATCTGGGGCGGAAGGTGGGTGTTGTATCGTGATCGTGACTGAGAGAATAAAAGTGAAAAAAAAGCTAACTTTTACAAATACTACAAATTTACACTGGCTGTTACAGACACAAATCAAATGTTTGTTTTTATTGTTTATTATTAACAACCAGTAACGGCACACTGAAGGATAACGTGCAGTGAATACACTTGACTTGAGCATTATAGTTTTCATACTCTGTATGTTTAGCATTCATTTGCTCAGAAGTTAATGTGCTTGCTGCTTCCTGAGCAGCTCTTCTATTCTCCACCCTAGCGGCCTGCTTCTTCTTTTCTTTCATCTGCATCTTTTCGTGTTAAAACTGATTGTCAGTGTTTGTGTTGCAATTACGTAGTACGTTTTCCTTAATTTTTCAGTGAAGCTGGCACTTAACTGTTCAATCTGCCTCAAGAATGATTTAAGATATGAAGAGGTAGGGAAAGTGACAGCGAAGGTGGAAAGGATGAGAACAGCACCCATATGCATGTGCCACACGGCCGCCCTACCGGGCTCTGCTGAGAGTTGATTCTACAATGAAATAAACATAAAAAGAGGAATAACCTTGGAGGTCAATCATTACCGCGAAAGCGGATAGTAAACATCACGTAGTACAGTGGACCCTTGACTTACGAACTCGATTCGTTCGCGAGGGCTGGTTGTAACTCAAGTTGGTTGTAAGTCAAGACTATTTTTCCCATAAGAAATAATGGAAATACCCATAATGCGTTCCGAACCTCCCACTGCAACACTTACTTAACCTTTTCATAATAAAAAAAGGGTTGTATAATGTGCATAATTTACCAAAACACCAATAATTTTTCTAATGTACTAACCAAAAAGTAATAAAAAGTGCCTAGCCTACCAGAAACAACAATTTCATACTGTACTCACCATTTAATTTGACATCTTTGGGCTGCAGGAAGGGAGGAGGATGATAATGAAACTGAAGGCTTTTTAAAGGCTTTCTTTAACTTGCGCTCAGGCATTTGCAATCATTTCAATAGCTTCTTTTAAGTTAATTTTAATCTCCTCCTGTCTACAAGTTATTCTGATGGGAATTTTTCTCAGCATTCCCTTGCGATGATACAAGGAACTGTTTCTGAACTCTTCTGAGACCCCCCCACTCCCCACTCAATGGGAACGACATGCTGAAGTGCGTGCTGAAGTGCGTCCTGAAGCGCGATTGCCGCGACTGTGGAAGCTTGCTTGTCCATTGCCGGGCAGGGATATCACATGCATATCACCCATCGATATCTTTTCTGTTTGCTTTGGCTGAGAGACTCAGCACAGCTTTAAGCCGGCTTTTGCCCCAGCAACAGATAAACAGTCTTCCATACGGAGTTTGGACTTTGGCATGTCTTCTAGTTGGGGGAGGTCCCAAGAGAGTTTACAAACCTGACATTTTATTGAATGAGTGCCGCATTAATAGGAATGTTTCTGTTTGTTTACAATCGCGCAAGCGGATACACGTGACCGCATTCAGGTCGTAGCGCAAGATGTTGGTCGTAAATCAAAATAAAAATTTTGGTCGTAAATCAAGTTGTTCGCATGTCAAGCCGGTCGTATATCAAGGGTCGACTGTATATGTGTACCAAATTTCAGGTCAGTAAGTCAAACGGTTTGTGAGCTACAGGTGATTTAAAATTCTGGACAGACAAATGAACAGCCACGGTAGCGTATTATATATAAAGATAAGAGTAGCTCACTAATCAAAACGGTAAATTTGCAGGGGGAGTTGGTTTCAAACTCACAACCTCTGGATTATAAGTCGGCAGTGCTAACCGCTGCACCACGGAAGCTGATGTATTGTACTTGTACCTTTTGTGAAAGTGTTTATTTGATATCTGGCCATCAGCCTTCACACATTATACAGTTCATGTCTACATTTTGTCATTTATTACTAAAACATGAAAAACATTTCTGTTTTAACGATGTGTTTACATAGATTGTTGTAGACACAGAACACACATGAAATTATTTCTCCTTACAATTCTAGGTAGCTCACTCCCAAATCAATAAAGGCAGGAACTGGAAGAACTTCTTGCCCGTTTTGGAGCGGTGGGGGGATGATATAGCAGGCTCCTTGCTGGTTTATCGACACATTTACAAGACAAAAGAGGCGGATGGAGAGGTGCGAAGGGATTTAAAATGGGCCGAATTTAGGATTTACGAGTTTTTTCGTAGGCTCTGGTAATTCTGGTTTTAAAGATAATCTCTTGGTCATATGAGGAGGTCTTAAAATATATCTTTATGTCTTTCAAAGAGATGTTGTGACACAAGCAATTTTATGAAGCATAAAACCACTTCAGCATTTAATCTTGTAAGGCAAAATGACACTGGTCAGTCAGCTGGAAGTATAAAATATTATGTTAAGTCAAAAAGGTATTTTTCTATATGTAGTAAATAGTTCATAAAATTAAAGCATTGCTTACATATTTCACCGGTTATGTAGGTAAATGTCATGATGGACTGAGTATTATACCGCTCACTTTACCAGTCTGCATTTTTGTAATGTGAGTAGCTTGCATACCAAGAAAAGGTGCACCGTATTCATATTTATTTTGTTGCATGCATGTTTTCTCGCTTCCTGTGCAAATTTTCAGTGTCTGTCTCCCTGACTAATTCTTTGTGTCCTTTCACACTGAGCTGGCACCTCCTATCTCATTTTGTTTATAATTTTGTACTTAGTAGGCTTGTCTTTTAGGCAAGTAAAAGTGATATAAAAATATCATATCAGTCATACTGTCTTTATTTGGCAATAGAGTGTGATCTTTCTCCAAACAAGGAAGAGTATTTAGTATATACTTTTGTTACTTACACAGAAAGCTATTTGAAATTTTACTACAGATTTGTCAGGTTAGTTTGAATTTCACTTCCTAAAAGGACACCAGCATTTCATCAGTAACAACTTCTCATCAGTGGGTATGTCTGCCTTTACTTTTAACACCGGATGCACATATGCACAAAATGTACCAAATGTCTGATCTAGAACCACAGCTGTCAGTTTATGAAGCGCACAGCCAGCAGCAGCTCTATTTGGAATAAGAAGCAAATGCTAGATGACACATTGTGGATGGCATGATCCACAAGTGAGTGCAGCTTACTTGCAGTGTTTTCATAGACATGACAGACCTGACAAAGTATATAAATACAAGAATAGTCAGTTTTCTTTGTATGTATATGCATCTGCCATCAAGCCATGTATGTGATTCAGTATGCATAACTGTGTCTGTTTTTCAGTAAATGTGCCTGCATTTCAATATAGCTGTACTTGTGATTTTTTTTTTCATGTGGAAGGCACCTCATTTATAGTATGCTGCAGTGGTTCTTCCATTTTCAAAAAGAAAGGCAATAATTGTTTCTCTCATTTACATTCATTGTTGTTGTTTACTGTGTCTGTGAAAACTCTTTGAGTGATTTGCTGTCCACTTCTGTGCTTTTCACTTACATCTTGATTGCCACATCTACTGTTTCATTTCTCATATTTTCCTTTCCCCAAGTCAGCTTCATGCTGGTTGATTACATTGTTTTCCACAGTGTGTAAAATAATATTGCAATGCCATTTCAAGTGAGTATATAATCATTGTTTTTTTTCGCTAACTGAAAAAACTGGAGCACCAACAGTTTTGGGAAATAATGTTCAGCAGTGTTGATAACAACAGCAGGAGAGTATTTGTCAAGGTAAAAAGGATATACAAATGCAGTCAAGTGTGGAAGGGGGGGGGGAGAGAGAGAGAGAGAGAGAGAGAGAGAGAGAGAGAGAGAGAGAGAGAGAGATTCACACCAAGTTACCAATGTTCAATACTGTTGCTGTGGTGATAATAGGGGGTCTGTCATAAAAGGAAAAAAAAAATAAAAATAAAAAGTACAATGTTACTAATCACATTTTATGGTTGTAATTTCAAAGTTGCAGCAATAAGGGTATTTAAATTGCAGCAATTTAGGAAGTCGGGCGGCATGGTGGCGCAGTGATAGTGCTGCTGCCTCCCAGTAAGGAGACCTGGGTTCGTTTCCCGCATCCTCCATGCATGGAGTTAGATGTTCTCCCCGTGTCTGCGTGGGTTTACTCCCACAGTCCAAAGACATGCTGGTTAGGTGCATTGGTGATCCTAAATTGTCCCTAGTGTGTGGGTCTGTGTGTGTGTGCCCTGTGTTGGGCTGGTGCCCTGCCAAGGATTTGTTCCTGCGTTGCGCTCTGTGTGATGATTGGATCCAGCAGACCCCCGTGACAGTGTGTTAGGATATAGTGGGTTGGATAATGACTGACTGACAATTTAGGAAGTCAAGAAATGATAAGAGCGGGACATGCACACTGATGAAATAAATAAAGATCTAAAAACAATGCAAATTGGTATTGGCATTGGTGCGTCTAGTGTTAAATACATTGCATATGATATTTATTATTCAAGGTATTTTGTTTTCCTATTTTTTTTTAAACTCAGACTGTGTAGTTGTATCTCTCTAATTTTACACAATATTATCTTTCTTTCTTGAGTGTCCTGTTTGCCATATTTTGTTTGCCAAGGTAAATCTTGCTGAAAATTATTTCCCAGCAAAGTCATCTGTTATCCTTTAGATACTGAGTTTGACTAGAACACTCCAAATTTCTTAACATCAAGTTTGATTGTTTGACAGTTTCTGTGTTTTTGTCAATGCTTACGTGTTTTTTTTCTTTATAGCCCGGCAGGAAGCAGTCGGTATGGCTCCTCTGGAAACCTTAGTCAAAGCAGTTCTCAGCTGAGTGAACCAGACCAAGGTGGTGTCCCGAATATGGAAACTGATCAGGATTATAACTCCACTCACATCCACCAAACCTCTGGTCAAGACTGGATAGTTAAGAGAAGGAAGAGCTCTAGTGAACAACTCAACATTAGTACTCTAACTGAAAGCAGCCCTGAAGACTCATTGGATAGGAAGTTAGAGGGGCAGAAAAACAGGTGTGTTCATGAAGTTGTTTTAAGTTTTTGCAATTAGTCACCAGCTGTCCTATGTGAGTGTTTCCCTTCACTATATAAAACACATTTAAATACTGTACTTATTTTGACCTAACCACATATATTTTGACAAATTCTTTTACTTACCATTCAGTCTGTCAATGAAAGTTTAATATATGTAGTTACCTTCACAAACAACACTATAACAATGTGCTTTTTAAAGGAGGCATAGAGGCTTTTGATAGTAGCAAACTGGAATACAGGATCATTCAATATGTGATAAATTATTACACAATACTGTATATGCTCGAGTATAAGCCGACCCGAATATAAGCCGAGGTACCTAATTTTACCTACAAAAACTGGAAAAACTTATTGACTCGAGTATAAGCCTAGGGTGGGAAATGCAGCAGCTACTGGTAAGTTTCAATAATCAAAATAAATACCAATAAAATTACCATACATTAATTGAGGCATTAGTAGGTTAAATGTTTTTGAGTATTCATTTCAAAGAAAACAGTAAACTCTGTAAGTGAAGAAGAGGGTCAACAAAAACAATATGGTATCTCTGTCGCTCACTCGCTCTCTCTCTGTCTCTCTCGCACGTGTGTGTCTCTCTCTCACTCGCTACACAGGGAATGCACAGGGAGAGACTGAAAACGTATGGAAATATTTGGCGCGCACACACTGAAAGGGAAACTGGCTTGTTTGTATACTAGGGGGCAGCGGGACCTGACTCGAATATAAGCCGAGGGTGACGTTTTTCAGCACATTTTGGGTGCTGAAAAACTCGGCTTATATTCAAGTATATACAGTAAATCTTTTTTTTTTTTTACAGAACTAAGTTTGAAACAAATCAACCCCCACCCATATTACACAACAAATCTAAGAGTGTACAGTAATAATAAGGAGAAATCATGAAATTATTCTACAATAATACCTTAGTTAACAAAACACATGCATTTTAGGACTTTAGTTTGTTATAAAAAGATTCATTTTTGGATGTAGATGTACCATTGGAGGAACATGGATACATATTTAGCAACCCTTTGGTGGGGGGTTGCTTTTACTTATTGTTTCTCATGTTCCTGTAAAGGATTTCTTGTGTCCTTCTTGGCTGCTTCCAATGGCGCTGCTGCCATTGAAGTATACTACAGATTTTAGAATTAGAGAAACACATCCTAAATTCTTGCAGGGATGTGTTTTCAATCCATGCCCCCTCTTCAGCACTCTGTACCAGCTTTGATAATTTCTGCTTCAGAGGAGAGGACGAAGGTTTGATTTCTGGCAGTCTTTGGTAAGTGGTAGAAAGATATCCTAATTGCTTCAGAGCTATGTTTTTTTATAATTTGGAGTTCTCTTGATTTTAAATCTTGAGAACAAGCAGATGATGGCAAAACCTTTCAGAAGTCAAGATGAACTGCGAAGGAGCCAACTTTTTGATTTGAGCTAGGGACTATTAAGGAGGCTTAAGTATTTTGATGATAATATGCATATTGGAGGATAAATCTTGCTCAGTTTATTGTAAAAGTGGAACTTTATATGTTAAAAGAGAAATTGAAAAATACAACTAAGCTTGACATTAGACACTTTGTTGTCCAGCTTAACCCTGTAGCTTGTTCAGGCACTGAAAAGCCACATGGAATTACTGCTCAGGCTCATCAACTTGCTAGGCAAAAAAAAAGTCTTGATGCTCAAGGCTGAAGTTTGATTTTGAGACATAACATTCATCCATCCATCCATTTTCCAACCCGCTGAATCCGAACACAGGGTCACGGGGGTCTGCTGGAGCCAATCCCAGCCAACACAGGGCACAAGGCAGGAACCAATCCTGGGCAGGGTGCCAACCCACCGCAGCATAACATTCACAAAATCACATAAATCCAGTTATGTATACTTGGGTGCGAGGACCTATCTTGGCACCATCAGATGCTAGGTAGTTACTAGCCGAGGGTGTCGGTTTGTGGCACGGTCTACTCATAGACACACCCAAAGGGCTTAATTTACAATCAGAAATTAAACCTTGCATACGCATCTTTAGGGAAGTTGGAGACAACCCCCAGAGGCATTTTTACACTCCATATGACCAGCATGAGATTTTAACCCAGGATGCCAGGTATGTGAGTTGACAGCTCTACCCACTAAACCATGTTTTCTGTATATTCTTATTAAGCTCACTTCACCTTTTTAGCCCATTCTGCAAGCTATTTCAATTTTTCCTCATAGAATAGGTAACCCAGTTATCATGATAGTAACATATATTAATAAATATTAATAAATATATTTATAAAATATGAATTATGTGCATATGGACTGTACTGATAACTTTTAGTCAGTCAGTATTTTTCTGAGCCGCTTTGGCCTGAACAGGGTCTCAGGGGATGCTGGAGCCTGTCTTAGCTACCATAGGGCATAGCTCCTGAACAAGCCCTGGAGAGTGCACCAGTCCATTGCAGGGTGAACACACGCACACCCCAACTACACACTAGTTAATCAGTTAAAGGGACACACATGTGAACTAATAAAAAACAATGCAGAGTAAATGGAGTTGGCAACTGTTCTGATTTCTTAACACTGAAATTACCAAAGGCTACGAAAAAACTCTTAAATTCGTCCCACCTTAAATCCCTTTGCACCTCTCCGTCAGTGTCTTTTGTCTTGTAAATGTGCCGATCAAGACAAGAAGCAAGCAGCCTACTATTCCATCCCCCCATCGCCGCAGAACGTGCACAAAGTTCTCCAAGTTCCAGCCTTCATCATGTGGGAGTGAAGTGCTGGAGTTTTAGAGGGGAAATAATAAAATAAACACTTTCACAAAAGGTTCAAGGTTTTACCATATGTGGTTTGACATAGGTGGGATCTTTGATAAAAGCATAATCGCTCAGCTGAGATGCATTGTTCACCTCAACTTACACATTTGCAAATCGTGGTAATGAGTCTTTTACCATATGTGGTTTGACATAGGTGGGATCTTTGATAAAAGCAGAATCGCTCAGCTGAGATGCATTGTTCACCTCAACGTACACATTTGCAAATCACACATTTTACTAATTAAAAATAGCAGACAACGTGGAAACTTATGATTTATTTGAAAGAAGACACCCTTTGGTATGTAAAAATACCATTATTGCTTTTGATTGACTTTTGGGTTTATTGCAATACACACAAACAACTTTGAAATATTGTGGTGTCCACCATGTGCATAAGTGACTACTACATTTGACAGTATACACAAAGACTGGTTCAGGCAACTCTTCCATGAAAAGGCCAGAGTACAGCAAGCCATATTACACTAATTCCTGTCAGTGTTTATGCTCCTAACTGATAATAAGTAATTTGTTTCAAATGTCTTCTCATGACACATATCAGCTAATTACAGAAGGGGATTTTAACTGTGTTTTAGATGCCTCTTTAGACTGCTTTTCACTGAGGTCTGCTCCACTATCTTAGACTTCTCAAGCTATTAATTTGTTACTGAATAATTATGGGGCTTCTGATGTCTGGCATTACTTTAATGCTACATAGAGGTAGATTTTTTCCACACATATATCACTCTTATTTTGGAACAGATTACTTTTTTCCTAGATAATAAAATGCTTTCTTCAGTATGTGCCTGTAATTACAATTGAATTGTAATTATGGACCATGTTCCCCTTATCCTAGAATTCTGTTTTCTAATGTACCATCTGTTGGTAGGTACTGGTGTTGACAGTACACTCAAATATCTTTATTATTGGACAGAAACTCTACCCAACAGTATTCCAGTCTACTTTGTGGGAGACTTTGAAAGCCTATATTCATGGCCTGATTATATCTTACAAGTCTCACCTGTAAATAAGCATGGGAATAGACTTGCTCAAGTTACAGTGCTTTTGTTAGATCTGGATCAACGGTATACATCATCATCATCACTAGAGCTTTATATTAAGGGCTAATCCTACAGATAGAGTTTGAGCTAATATCAACTAATGAGAATGAACAGTTATTACTAAAAACTTGTCAGTGTTTCCTTGAACATGGCGACAAGACTGGCCTGATACTTGCTCATCAGTTTTGGCGATCTGCAGCTTCTCACGTGATTAATCAGATTCACACCTTCTCTGGCAGTGTGTCTGTAGTTCATCAAGAGGCAAATGATCAGTTCAAGTCATTTTATGCATCCTTATACAAATCCTGAATCATCCGCTCATCCATTACAAATAAATTATTTTTTTCAAGACATTCAGGTTCCATCCATTAAACCTGAGCTTAAAGTCACACTGGCCGAACCACTATCTATTTAAATTATTCAGGCCATTAAATCTCAGCATGCTAGTAAATTTCCAGGGCCTGATTGTTTTCTGTTGGAATTTTATACATTTTTCTCCTCACAACTTACACCCCTTTGTTATCAGTCTCCTCAAAATCTTAGTTATCTCTAAGTCTTTATCTCATAGGTTGTGCCAGGCAAGCATTTCACTTTGTTTCAGAAGTGTTAAAGACCCTTTGGACTGTGCTTCCTAATATCTACAATCACTTGTCAATACTGATGTTGAGAAAAGCCAAGCAAAATGACACCTTTTATTGGCTAACTAAAAAGATTACAATATGCAAGCTTTCGAGGCAACTCAGGCCCCTTCTTCAGGCAAGAGTTGCCTCGAAAGCTTGCATATTGTAATCTTTTTAGTTAGCCAATAAAAGGTGTCATTTTGCTTGGCTTTTCTCTACATTCATAATGGCTAACACGGTACAACACCCTAGTACTACAATACTGATGTTAAAATACTAGCTAAAGTTCTATCTTGTCATCTTGAACCAACCCAGACATCCATAATTAACTGAGGCCAGATTGGTTTTATGAAAAACAGACATTACTGTTTCAGTTTGTGTTGCTTACTGAACATTATTTACATTCATTCTGTGACAAAAAAAACTGATGTTTTTGTTTCCTTTGATGCAAAAAAGTCCACTTTCTCCTTGGGTCTGTGTTATTGCTGTTGAGTCTCTTGTCATTTCACTGTGAAATAATCAGGATATACATGGAGTTATTATAGCTGTACGAAAGCAGAAGATTTCACTTTATGCTGATGACGTCTTCTATTTATATCTGACCCTGCAACCTCATTACCACATACTCTTTCAACACTAAGGCAGTTTGATGAGGCTTCCAGTTACAAACAGAATGTTAAGAAAAGTAAATTATTTCTCATTAACTCTGCTGCTAAAGATTTTCCAATAGAAGTGTATTTATTCAAGAGAGCGCACATTTACAGATGATGACGACTGCCTTCTAAGTCGATTTAGATTTGCAGGCTCTATCTTCTTAGAGCTCTTGATATAATTTTTAAGGTGAAATGCAGTAACATATATATATTACATTATACAGACACATTTTTAACTTAATTTAAATAATGTATACTATTATTAATTAAATGTCTAGACACAGTGGACAGCACTAACGATGAACTGGTTCAGGGATTGTTCCTGTCTAATGCTATATGCTTGCTGGAACTGGCGCGACCCTGGATTGATAGATGGATGGAATATTTAAACATGTACTACAAAGATATTTCAATGTTCCTTAAATGTTATTCTTTAATGACAAAATAAACTACATGATTAAAGTGGAAATTTCAAGATTAAAGTTGACATTTCGCGCTTTTTTTCCCACTGTCCCTATTTTTTTCTTTTCTCTGTACCCTAATAAGCTTCCATATGACACTCAGACAGTGGTCTACGACTCGCCTTTTTAAAGCGACTTTGATATCTGACAGCTTGATTACCTCCACTTGGCATTCGCTGAAATTCTTCTTTTTTCCCCATGCTTTTGCTGTTGTCTTTTCACAGAACACTGTACTTAAGGGAATATTTATATTGATTTGCATATTCAAAGAGGCGTAATTCTGGGAGGAGACGGGGCCAGGCAGGTGCGTGCACAAGCGTTACTTTTCACACTGACCAGGATTTATGTAGCGGAAGTTCATGGAAGTTGGCTTACTCACAGTTTTGTGCATCTGAATTTTTTTGTGTGCACACACATTTCGACTTTTGTCCGTATGCTATGTTTTAGTGTGAATTCTACGCATGGCATTATGCATGAGGCCCCTGGTCTTGCAGACATTCTTATAACAATATTCTTGCCCCTATAGACAATCTTCTTCCCATTAGACCTTTTCATAACAATATTTCCTTCCCAGTTCATCTTCTCATAACAACTAATTTGGCTGGTAGGACATATTTGCCACCTGGTGGTGAGCATCACCTGATTACCCCTCCCTTTATTCTCATGGCTGTTAAAGATCGATGGCCTTTCAGTTAATCAGTTCTTAAATATTCAATTCTTAACAATTAAGTTGGGATCAGAAGGACCCATATATGAAAACTGGACTGTCTAATTAATAATACAATAAATGATTGCTTGTTGCACTAGCATCCTGTAAGGCATAGGCTAACATAAGGCAACTGTGCCAGTGAGCAGCAGCACACAGCTTCACTGATATGGGTCAAGCTGGGAACTACCTTGACACAGTACTTCTTGCTTAAGAGAAAGAAGGGAAAAAGGCAAGCCTTTAACAGTTGCTTTTTTAAGCTAACTAATATGTGCTACTGTATATTTTTATTGTTATCATTAAGAGGTATAAAGAAGCATTGACATATAAACTTAAATGCTAGCCAAATTAAATATAAATGTGCATGCTAATATAAGAGCCTACGGCTGCAGACAGCAGTGCTGTTAAGTCATGGCACTCAGCTGCACAGTGGTCTGACAGAGGCCAAGCTACTGCTTACGTCACGAGCACATGTTCAGGAAAAAGTGCCTAACTTTCAACAATCAAGTCTTAAGCTCTATAGTGCTCAAACTAACTAATATTGTATTTGAATTGTATTGCCTAAGGTATAATACTTCTAAATGACATTTGAGTGTTTATATGTTTTATATAAGGCAAAGGCCTTGCATGTAGTTTGTTTAGTCTTCTGTAAGTAAGAAGCTCCGCATCTGCATTGACAAAACAAAATCTGCTTGCTTGCTTCATCAGAGCGCATGATGACCTTGTCTCACAGCTTGACTCACAGAAACTCAAAACAAAGCAAGTGAGAAGGACAGGCAGGCAAGAGTCCTCTCTAACAAAATAAATGGTGTCCTTTACAGGCCTAGACTTTTCATACCTAAGATCACTAAAACTAATAATGAAGCGCATTGATTCTTGATCAAAATTCTCAACAAAAGAAAACAAAGAGAATTTTGGAGGCAGCTTTATAGAAAGTACCTCTTCCTAGATGATGCAGATTATTGAAACTACAAAAAATGCTGGTGTCATTGACGTGCACACGTGTTTTGGTCGTCTAGTGACAACTATTGAGATAAAGTGACAAGATGTCAACAAACGTTATAAGTATACATTTATTTTTAATCAGGTACAGATTTTTTAAAATATAGGCAGAGTGGTAGCACAGAGCTGGCATTCCTTCTTTGAAGGGACAACTGTAAGGGGGATGTTTGTTCATAGTTCTTCTAGTTTTTGCCTTTCTTAATTAACAGTAGAATCCCAGAAGCCTATGAAAAAAACTCGTAATCCCGGCCCACCTTAAATTCCTTTGCACCTCTCCATCAGCATCTTTTGTTTTGTAAATGTGTCGATCAGCACAAACAGCCTGCTATCCCGCCCCCCCACCCCCCAAATTATCACCGCAGGCAGGGCAAAAAGTTTTCCCAGCTCAAGTATTGTTTATCTTGGTGTGAAGTGCATGGAGTTTAATAGGGTAAATAATATATCGTTATTTGGAACACATGCATTTCATGTGAGTTCCGTGTCAATAACGATCTATGTAAATTTAGGATGACAGGAACTGCGAGAAATACAAGAAATGTAGAACACTTTCAATTTCAATTTCAATTCTTTATTGTCATATGCACAAGTACAAGTACCATGTACAATGAAATGCTTGCTTGCATGTGCCCCTGCAGACAGTGAACATAGACAAAAAAAAAGAACCCACACACAATAAATAAATTAATATAAATAATTAAATAAATAAAATCAGAATCCTCGAAATAAATAGAGACAGTGGCAGAGGTATATGTGCAGGTAGCAGTGGAGGTGACACAAGGTTACTGATTGTTTGTGGGTCTGATTGCAGTTGGGTAGAAACTGTTCCTGAACCTGGAGGTGCGCGTCCGAATGGACTTTAGTTGCTTCCCAGATGGGAGGAGGGTGAAAAGTGACAGTGCAGGGTGGCTGGGGTCCCACCTGATGCAGTTCACTTTCCTGAGACAGTGTGTAGTGTGGATGTCATGGAACACAGGGAGCTGTGTGCCTGTAATCTGCTGTGCTGTGTTCACCACACACTGCAGAGCTCTGCAGTCCTGAACTGAGCAGTTGCTGTACCAGGATGTGATGCATCCTGTCAGGATGTATTCCACAGTACACCTGTAGAATCTGCACAGGATTGTGGGGGACATCCGGGCTTTACTCAGTCTCCTGTGGAAGTAGGGATTGTTGGGCTTTCTTGACTACTGCCGCAGTGTGACTTGACCATTTAAGGACATCAGTGAGGGTGACTCCGAGGAACCTAAAGTTGCTGACCTGCTCCACAGCCTCACCTCCGATGTAGATGGGGCTGTGCTCTGTTGCCTGTTTGCAGAAATCCACAATCATCTCCTTAGTTTTGCTAATGTTGAGGGTGAGGTTGTTGTCCTGATACCATTCTGACAGGAGTCTGACCTCCTCCCTGTAGGCTGTCTCATCGTCCTCGCTGATCAGACCTATTATAGTGGTATTGTCAGCAAACTTGAGGATGGTGTTAGAGCTGTACTTAGCTACACAGTCATGGGTGTAGAGAGAGTAAAGCAGGGGGCTCAGCAAGATGCCCTGCGGGGTGCCATTGTTGATGGTGATGATGGAGGAGGATTTTCCACCAATACGCACTTGCTGAGTTCTGCCGGTGAGGAAGTCCAGTACCCAGTTGCACAGTGAAGAGCTAAGCCCCAGATCCAGGAGTTTAGCAATGAGCTGGGATTGTATGACAGTGTTAAATACAGAGCTGTAGTCCACAAACAGCAGCCTGGCATGACAGTTCTTGTTCTCCAGATGAGACAGGGTGGTGTGAAGTGTTATGGAGATGGAATCCTCAGGGGACCTGTTGCAACGGTAGGCAAACTAGAGGGGGTCCAGACTGTCAGGGATGATGTCCTTGATGTGTTCTAGCACCAGCCTCTCAAAGCACTTCATGGCTATGGGAGTAAGTGCTACTGGGTGGTAATCATTAGGGCAGTCTACTTTATTTTTCTTTGGGACAGGGATGATGACTGTGTGCTTGAAGCAGGTGGGAGCAGATGAAACTCTTAGAGATGTGTTAAAAATATCCATAAAGACAGCAGCTAGCTGGTCGCAACATGTTTTTAAAACACAACCTGAGACTCCGTCTGGGCCAGGTGCTTTGTGGATACTGAGTCGGGAAAAAGTCTTCCTCATGTCATCCTTGGAGAGCCTCAGGCTGGAGTCTTGTGGCGCTGCGGGGGGTTGCACGGGCCTGTCCGTGTTAGCGAGCTTGAAGCAAGCGAAAAACACGTTCAACTCATCCGGGAGTGAAGCGGCAGTAGCTGTGGCCACGTGTGTCTGGGGTTTGTAGTCTGTGATCAGCTGAATACCCTGCCACATCCGATGAGCATCTGCTGTGCTGTTAAACCGAGAGTCCAGTTTGTGGGCATACTGGCGCTTTGCATATTTAATGGATTTTCGGAGATCATACCTGCTCTTTTTGTGTGCTTGTGTATTTCCGGAGTGAAACGCAATGCTGCGCTCATGGATCTGCCGGCGTACTTCAGCACACATCCAGGGCTTCTGGTTGGGAAATATGCGTACAGACTTTGTGGGTACACAGTCATCCACACATTTCCTGATGAAGCCTGTGACAACTGCGGCATATTCGTCCAGATTCTCAGAGGACTCTTTGAAAACATCCCAATCCACAGATTCAAAGCAGTCCCTAAGTTTCTCCTCCTCTTTCGGGTTCCAACAATGCACCTCTCGCAAGACCGGCTCTGCGCGCCTCAACTGCTGCTTGTAAACAGGTAAACCTGAGGTTCGGCCGCGGGAGTGAGCGATAAGCACTTTTGTGTGTGGTGTAGCAGTGGTCCAACGCATTAGCACCCCTGGTGGGACAGGAGACGTGTTCAAGTTCAAGATCAAGCACTTTATTGTCATTGTGCAACACAACAAAATTACTTTTTGTGACAGCCCCAAGGTGCATTTAAAGAAAAGTCAAATAATTCCAAATATGTCGTATACACTGTTAAGTGATCAAGTAACCAGAGCAAATTATTATTGCTCAAAGTACAGCAGCATAAATTGTTATTGCACCTGTTAATGAATAGTACATTACATATTATATATTGTATTACATTAGTATATTGCACATTACCAATATAGCTTATTGCACATGTTCATTTAAAAATGATCTCAGACTGAGAAGATTCAGAGTTCAGAAAGTTTATGACAGATGGGAAAAAGATGTGCGTACACGATAGTGCTGGGCGGTATACCGGTTCATACCAAAAACCATTTTTTATTTTTTTTATGATATGGATTTTTCTTATACTGCAACACCGGTTTAAATTGCCTAAACGACGTTCGGAACGTGGCGCAGCGGGAAACTGTTCAAGTGGGGACCTTTTTCACTGCTACACCGCTAAACACAGATTTGTTGCACGGGGGCTCTTTTTCACTGCTACACCACTAAATAGTGGTGGTGTAGGTATTGCGCGGTGAAAATGGACAGGGAACATTCCGAAACTGAAGCCGGCGATAAAGTTGAACATGATGACACAGAAGAACTTTTGCCGAGAAAAAGGAGTTGCGTCGGTTGCCTTTAGTTTTAAAAGGTTAGATGTGTAAATACTGTTTCTATACTACTGGATAATACTGCAAGCCAAGTTGTACTTGTTTTATTTGTTTTCAATACAGTGTAATGTACCTGGGTACTGTGTAATAGTGTGACGACATGTTGACTTTATTCTCGACATTTCTACTTTATTCTCGCCGTTTATGTCAAGTCGACATGTTGACTTTATTCTCGTAATTTGTCTTTAAAGTAGAACATCGTAAACTAAACTTCATCGTAAAATGAATATTTAATTTACTAGATTTTCTCAAGCCCCGTCATAAGTTATATAGCACATTAAATGCTTTGTGTTAAGTGTTCTCCGAGATTCTTAAACTGACTTCTTCTTGCACTAAGAGGAGGCGCCGGCAGCGATCGCCACACAGAATACATTCACTTCATGATCTTCCTGCTCTCTGAACATTTAGAATGCTAAGATAAATACTTAATATAATTTTCATGGTGAAATGCATTAAAGCATGCATTAATCATATGGGGGCACGGCGGCGTGGAGGTTGCACTGCTGCCTTGCAGCAAAGGTGTCTTGGGTCTACCCTGCCTTGCATTTGCATGTTTTTCTGGTGGGTTTACTCGGCATGCTTCAGTTTCCTTTCAAAGTCATATAGGATGTGGGGTTTTGTTATGCTATATTAACCATGCTAGTGTATGTTTTGTTTGTATTCATCCTGCGATGTGCTGGCGACTCGTTCAGAGATGGGCGCAACTCTGAATGGATGGCATAATTAAACATGTATAACGAAGATATTTTTAAAGTTCTGAACACTCCGTGGGCTAAGTTTATAACTAGTTTTAATTTCACAAAGACATTTATCGTGTGGTGATTGGTTATGTGGTGAAAGAAAAAGGAAGTATAGGAACTGGGGTTTTGGTACGTCAAATAGAGACAGCATGCATGCAATAAAGAAAGCCCGCTCAGAAGAACATGCATTGAATTCTGTGTTCGTGTCTCCGACCACCAGATCACAAACCCGACATTTACACAATATTTAAGTTAAACTTGTGCGATAGCCATTCATACATCCAGTTTTTTGGAGCCTCGTCACACCTGCCATAAAGTTCTCTACACTGAACATACACCTGGGGACCCCTTACTGTGAAGGAGCAGCACTACCGCCTCACTACTGTGCATGTGTAATACCTGCTTTAATGCATTCCATCATGAAAATGATATCAAGTATTTATCTTAGCATTCTAAATTTTCAGAAAGCAGGAATATCATGAAGTGAATGGATTCTGTGCGGTTATCGTTGTTTTCTCTTAGTGCGGAGGAAGTCAGTTTAAGAAGCGTAGTGATTAACAACTGGGTCGGGGAACACTTAACACAAAGCATTTAATGTGCTGCATTAACTTATGACGGGGTTTGACAAAATCTAGTAAATTAAACATTGATTTTAGGAAGAAGTTTAGTTTACGACATTCTACTTTAATTATGAAGTAAACTATGAGAATAAAGTGGAAATGACTTTATTCTTGACATATAGTTTGTTTTTTTCTTCCCTGTGTCCATTTTTTCTTCTTCACCATGGCCCTAATACGATTCTGTAGGGCTATACCACAAATCTATACTAATAAAAGGCAAAGCCTTCACTGACTGACTGACTGACTGACTGACTGACTGACTGACTGACTCACTCACTCATCACTAATTCTCCAACTTCTCGTGTAGGTGGAAGGCTGAAATTTGGCAGGCTCATTCTTTACAGCTTACTTACAAAAGTTAGGCAGGTTTCATTTCGAAATTCTACGCATAATGGTCATAACTGGAACCTGTTTTTTGTCCATATACTCTAATGGAGGAGGCGGAGTCACGTATCGCGTCATCACGCCTCCTACGTAATCACATGAACTGAAAACAAGGAAGAGCCCGAAAGACCGATGAAGAAAACAAAGAGCGATGAAGAAAACATTCATTACACAATTGAGGAGGCACAAGAGAGCAGCTTACGTGAACTGACTGAATGCAGCACGAGTGATCACTTCGATACTGCGGAAACAAAGCACGGTGTAAAACGTAAGTTTAAATTAAGTATATAGAAACGCTACCGCTGCCGTTTGCAATACCATATTCGCGAGATACAAGTTTAATGAGAAACGCTCCCGCTGCCGTTTGCAATACCATATTCGCGAGATACAAGTTTAATGAGAAGACACGAGGTATAAACGAGACTTTCGATGACTTTGTAACGGATTAAAAACTGCTGTAGTGAGAAACTTTTAAGTGCCGGGTCTTAGCTAACAGCACGTAGAACACAGCACGTCGGAAACAAAGCACCGTGTAAACCTAAAGTTTAAATTAAGTTCATAGACCTACAAAAGGTTGCCATTGATTTGAGGCATGATTGCTTTTCTCCTGTACAACTATACGTTGCATTCTCAAGAGTGTGCTTGCACGGCTTGGTTATATTACAACCGGAGTGCTGAACTGACAACGTGGTATACAAACAGAACTATAACAATCGTAATAAACGAACAGAAAAAACAGCGGACAACCCGTGAATTAAATTAAAAGGCTGCTTCCGTTGGCGAAGCAAGGAAAAAGGAAGACCTTATATGGCATTCGTTTATAAAACAGCGGAGAGGGTGTGTGAAGGCAGCTTCACAAAAAAACAGATCCTTAATAAATTGTTATTGGTATATTTTCCCTCAATTTAAAAAGGTTTTCTTTTCTTCTTAATAAAAATTTAAAAGCAGTACTTCGCCGGTGCGAAGCGTGGGGATTTGAGCGACTGACGCATACAGACATATTCATGAGTGCAGGTGAGTGTGTACGCCTGATGAGCCAAGAATTAGGGCGAAACACGTGTCGCGTACTCTTTGCATTATTTGACAGTAAACTATTTTCAACCATTCTATGATCTGCTTCTCACAACTGAAGGCACCGTGGCTGATGTTAGCTGACTTGCTGGCCAACCATAAGCGTTACCTGGTAGGTAACCACCCCACTCACTGCACTCCCTTACGGGAATCGAACCTCGGACGTCAGCGCTAGAGGCGAAGCACCTAAAATTGCGCCATGGCGTGTGGTTCGTTTATTTGACAGCATGTAGATCGGGGTAATTATATTCATGGCATTCGTAGTCTGATTCACAATCTGATTGTATGGGTGGTTACCTACCAGGTAACGCTTATGGTTGCCCAGCAAGTCAGCTCGAAGTGATCACTCGTGTGAAGGCAGCTTCACAAAAAAACAGATCCTTAACAAATTGTTATTGGTATATTTTCCCTCAATTTAAAAAGGTTTTCTTTTCTTCTTAATAAAAATTTAAAAGCAGTACTTCGCCGGTGCGAAGCGCGGGGATTTGAGCGACTGACGCATACAGACATATTCATGAGTGCAGGTACTTCGGAAAGAAAGCACCGTGTGAACCTAAAGTTTAAATTAACTTCATAGACCTACAAAAGGTTGCCATTGATTTGAGGCAAGATTGCTTTTCTCCTGTAGAACTATACGTTGCATTCTTAACAGTAAGCTTGCACGGCTTGGTCATATTACAACCGGAGTGCTGAACTGACAACGTGGTATACAAATAGAACTATAACAATCGTAAAAAAAGAAAAAAAAAGCTAAGAACCCATGGATTAAATAAAAAGGCTCCTTCCTTGGCGAAGCAAGGAGAAAGGAAGACCTTATATGGCATTCGTTTATAAAACAGCGGAAAAGCTGTGTTAAGACTGCTTCACAAAAAAACAGATCCTTAACAAATTGTTATTGGTATATTTTCCCTCAATTTAAAAAGGTTTTCTTTTCTTCTTAATAAAAATTTAAAAGCAGTACTTCGCGGGGATTTAGATATAGATATATAGATATATAGATACAGAGAGATATATATATAGAGAGAGATATAGATATATATATATATATAGATATAGATATAGATATATATATATATGTCTATATATATATATGTAGATATGTATATATATGTAGATATGTATATATATATATATATGTAGATTTGTAAATATGTATATGTATATATGTGTCTGTATGTGTATATATATATATATATATATGTGTATGTATGTGTGTATATATATATATGTATGTGTATGTATGTATGTGTATATGTATATATGTATGTGTGTGTGTATGTATGTGTGTATATGTATGTGTATATATATGTTGATATGTGCATATATATATATATATATATGTATATGTATATATATGTGGATGTGTATATATATGTTGATATGTGTATATATATATGTATATATATGTGGATGTTTATATGTATATACAGTGGTGTGAAAAACTATTTGCCCCCTTCCTGATTTCTTATTCTTTTGCATGTTTGTCACACAAAATGTTTCTGATCATCAAACACATTTAACCATTAGTCAAATATAACACAAGTAAACACAAAATGCAGTTTTTAAATGATGGTGTTTATTATTTAGGGAGAAAAAAAATCCAAACCTACATGG
Organism: Erpetoichthys calabaricus; assembly: GCF_900747795.2. Classification (NCBI taxonomy): domain Eukaryota; kingdom Metazoa; phylum Chordata; class Cladistia; order Polypteriformes; family Polypteridae; genus Erpetoichthys; species Erpetoichthys calabaricus. Next base: position 81,405,300 of record NC_041400.2, read on the forward strand.
CCCTGTGTGAAAAAGTAATTGCCCCCTTGTTAAAAAATAACCTAACTGTGGTGTATCACACCTGAGTTCAATTTCCGTAGCCACCCCCCAGGCCTGATTACTGCCACACCTGTTTCAATCAAGAAATCACTTAAATAGGAGCTGCCTGACACAGAGAAGTAGACCAAAAGCACCTCAAAAGCTAGACATCATGCCAAGATCCAAAGAAATTCAGGAACAAATGAGAACAGAAGTAATTGAGATCTATCAGTCTGGTAAAGGTTATAAAGCCATTTCTAAAGCTTTGGGACTCCAGCGAACCACAGTGAGAGCCATTATCCACAAATGGCAAAAACATGGAACAGTGGTGAACCTTCCCAGGAGTGGCCGGCCCGACCAAAATTACCCCAAGAGCGCAGAGACGACTCATCCAAGAGGTCACAAAAGACCCCAGGACAACGTCTAAAGAACTGCAGGCCTCACTTGCCTCAATTAAGGTCAGTGTTCACGACTCCACCATAAGAAAGAGACTGGGCAAAAACGGCCTGCATGGCAGATGTCCAAGACGCAAACCACTGTTAAGCAAAAAGAACATTAGGGCTCGTCTCAATTTTGCTAAGAAACATCTCAATGATTGCCAAGACTTTTGGGAAAATACCTTGTGGACTGATGAGTCAAAAGTTGAACTTTTTGGAAGGCAAATGTCCCGTTACATCTGGCGTAAAAGGAACACAGCATTTCAGAAAAAGAACATCATACCAACAGTAAAATATGGTGGTGGTAGTGTGATGGTCTGGGGTTGTTTTGCTGCTTCAGGACCTGGAAGGCTTGCTGTGATAGATGGAACCATGAATTCTACTGTCTACCAAAAAATCCTGAACGAAAATGTCCGGCCATCTGTTTGTCAACTCAAGCTGAAGCGATCGTGGGTGCTGCAACAGGACAATGACCCAAAAACACACCAGCAAATCCACCTCTGAATGGCTGAAGAAAAACAAAATGAAGACTTTGGAGTGGCCTAGTCAAAGTCCTGACCTGAATCCAATTGAGATGCTATGGCATGACCTTAAAAAGGCGGTTCATGCTAGAAAACCCTCAAATAAAGCTGAATTACAACAATTTTGCAAAGATGAGTGGGCCAAAATTCCTCCAGAGCGCTGTAAAAGACTCATTGCAAGTTATCGCAAACGCTTGATTGCAGTTATTGCTGCTAAGGGTGGCCCAACCAGTTATTAGGTTCAGGGGGCAATTACTTTTTCACACAGGGCCATGTAGGTTTGGATTTTTTTTTCTCCCTAAATAATAAAAACCATCATTTAAAAACTGCATTTTGTGTTTACTTGTGTTATATTTGACTAATGGTTAAATGTGTTTGATGATCAGAAACATTTTGTGTGACAAACATGCAAAAGAATAAGAAATCAGGAAGGGGGCAAATAGTTTTTCACACCACTGTATATGTGGATGTGTATATGTATATATATATGTATATATGTATATATATATATGTATATATGTTTATGTATATATATGTTTACATACCCTCTTTAACACACTACTTCTCCGCTGCGAAGCGCAGGTATTTTGCTAGTAGCATTATAAATGGAAGTTGCAGGTTTATTATTTATGCATATAGCTTAGCTTGAAGCAAGGTCCATATTAATGCAGTTTGCCTAAATGATGGTTCAGTTGGTAAAGATGTCATCACCAAGTTGCACTTGTTTTATTTTATTTTAATTTGGTGAATACTGTGTAATGCACCTGGGCTTGAAGTCTTGAAGTAATAGTGCAACTATCAGTAATAATACTATTATTTATTTTATTGTTATTATTTATTAGTTTAAATATTATGCAGTTTAATGATGATAAAGTTGTTTAAAAAGTCACTTTTAACGTGTCAGTGGACAAAGATTGTTAGCATTAACAGAAAGTGTAGTTTGTTTACAAAAAATATTTACTATTTATTCCTTTTCTAAGACATATTCAGTGCAATACAACTTTTGACAAGCACTTCTGGATATTTTACTAAGTCTAAATGCCTCTTTGTATGGTTGGAAATGAGTTGTCAAAATTATAGTTTAAGTTTTTGCAAAATTTGTTCAATAAAAAGGTTCTATATTTTGACTGCATGTCATGCAATGTGATATCTTCTCCATTAGTGCCACCCCCATGAAAACTATCACTTTATGGGGCAATGCAAACCTGTATTAATACTTGTGTACACATTAAAATGTTTTTTTTTGTACAATGTACAATACTCTTGACAGTGGAATAGGTTATTCTTAGCCAGTAATTGCAGTGGAAAATGTGGTTAACATCCACTCATGCATGGGGAAAAAAATTCTGTCGAATACCGTGAAACCGGGATAATTTTGAAAAATACCGTGATATAGAATTTTGGTCATACCACCCACCCCTAGTACACGGATTGACCTAAAGCGACTACCTGATGGGAGGAGCTGAAACAAAGAATTTCCAGGATGAGTTTTGTCCTTGAGAATGTTTTTGACCCTTCTCACACAGCGAGTCTTATACAAGAGTTCGAGTGATGGCAGTTCAATCCCAATAATGGCCTCTGCTGTTTTTACGACCCGCTGCAGGGCTTCTTTAGCAGCCTTGGTGCAGCTCTTGTACCAGACCATCATGCAGTTAGTTAAGATGCTCTCTATAGTGCATCTATAGAAATTAACCAGCAGCTTCTGGGGGAGGTCATTTCTCCTTTGTTTCCTGAGAAAATAGAGGTGTTGTTGTGCTTTGCCTATTATAGCAAGGTTGTTGTCAGCACAGGACAGGTCCTCTGAGATGGTGATTCCTAGAAACTTAAAGCTGATATTGCCACATGCGCTGTGTGTTTGAGATACTGTCAAAGTCCTCCTCAATCTGTTGTTTGTACATTAGGTTAGGAGACTTGATGCCCTTCTTGAGGTTAGCTCTGGCAGCTCTATAGGCTGAGGTGTCTGCTAATTTAAATTCTTTGTCGCTTTCCCTGAGCAGCTGTTTGACTTCACTATTTATCCATGGTTTCTCATTTGGGTAGACCTTAATCCTCTTGTTGACAGTGACATTGTTCACACAGTAATAAATATATGACACCACAGATGAAGTATATGTCTCTAGTCTGTCTGATGAAAAAATATATTCCAGTCTGTTTGTTCAAATGACGCCGTACAGTTCCTTAAGTGCTGTGCTGGTGTTTGCTTGCGGGGCGATGTAAACAGCCGCCATGTGTACAGCTGTAAACTCCCTAGGCAGGTAAAGCGGCCGGCACTTGATGATCAGTCACTCCAGGTCCAGTGAACAGCTTTGTGAAATGACTTCCACATCCGTACACCATGCGTTGTTGATAAGGAAGTATACCTCGCCACCTTTCATTTTCCTGGAGGAGACCGACCGATCAGTGCGGTGGATAGAGAAGCCGTCTGGCTGGACAGCCAAATCCAGTGTGCAGGTGGTGAGCCATGTTTCTGTGAGGCAGAAAACACAATAGTCACACAGATCTCTCTGAAAATGAAGTCTACCATGGAGATTGCCTAGTTTGTTGTCCAGAAATTGAGCATTTTTCAGGAAAATGCTAGGCAGTGGAAGTCACAGTCCTCAGCGTTTCATCCTCGCTTGGATCCCGGCATGCCGGCCATGTTTTCTCCTCCGCGTCCTCCGGGCGTGGTCAGGTGGGTCGCGTCCGCCACCTTGGTCTTGAGTTATTGTGGCGAGAAGCCCCTGGTTGAATACTTCAAAAGTGGCGACTTGTGCCTTTGTTGCTCCGATGTTTACCAATGTTGTACGGTCATACTTAATAAAACAGCGAACAAGCAGTACAAACAGCGACAATAACAAAAATACAGACACAAAAACGAAAAGTCTGCGAGGAGGCGCACGCAACACGCGGCCTCTCTCTGGCGCCGTGTCCATACTCACAAAATCAGAAACTTTTTGCATGCTATAGTACTGACAACATTTTAACATTAAGTGTATAATGTGTGAAGACTGAAGTCCAAATATCAAGTGAACACTTTCACAAAAGGTACACATATAACAAAAACAAGTCAGAAGTAGACTGCAGAGCTTCCTGTGTTTGATTGACACAGGCATACTGACAAAGTACATGTGCGATGCTACTTCAGTACAGAACCGTAACAAGAGTTGTGTAGAGTGAGACAAGAGCTTCCACCTGCAGCTAAAGTCATTCACGTAGTGAAGTAGCATCACACATGTACTTTGTCAGCATTCACATGTCAATCAAACACAGAAATCTCTGCAGTCTACTTGTGACTTTACGCTATAGGAAGATAAGTAAATAAATCAAGGTAAACAACAGTTGATTTGGCTTTTATATAAGTAACATAGGGCGGCATGGTGGCACAGTGGTAGTTCGGCTGCCTCGCAGTTAGGAGACCAGGGTTTGCTTCCCGGGTCCTCCGTGCGTGGAGTTTGCATGTTCTCCCTGTGTCTGCGTGGGTGTCCTCCGGGCGCTCCAGTTTCCTCCCACAGTCCAAAGACATGCAGGTTAGGTGGATTGGCGATTTTAAATTGGCCCTAGGGTGTGCTTGGTGTGTGGGTGTGTTTGTGTGTGTCCTGTGGTGGGCTGGCACCCTGCCCTGGATTGGTTCCTGCCTTGTGCCCTGTGTTGGCTGGGATTGGCTCCAGCAGTCCCCCATGACCCTGTGTTCGGAGTCAGCAGGTTGGAAAATGGATGGATGGATAAGTAACATACAGTACATGTTTTCCACATAAGACCATCACAAAACATAATCACAAATGTAACTTTGAACGATACATTAGCAAGCTCTGAAAGCCTTGCTGTTTCGATTAGGGACATGTGTGGGGCAGACTGATTGGTAGAATGACGCCAGACCTCTTGCTGCATCCAAACGGTGCCATATTTCGCTTTTACGCTTGGTGCACATGTGTTGTTCTTATGTGTGAGTGGACGTTTCTTGCAGGGAGACCTTCTGTTCTCCTTCTCCGATGTAGAACCCTCGTCTTTATCTGAGTTCACCCCTGTTATAACACGTCTTTATTTGAAAGCAGCAGAGTCAGATCGGGGGGAGCATGAATGTGACTGAGAGAATAAAACTGAAAAAAACTTTGTTTTAGCTATGTGTTCAACATTTCTCGCAATTCCTGTCACCCTAAATTTACATAGATCGTTGTTGACACGGAATACACATGAAATGAATGTGTTCCAAATGTTCCATGCACCTCACACCGAGATAAACAAGACTTGAGCTGAGGGAACTTTTTGCCCTTTCTGCGGTGGTGGGGGGATGGGACAGCAGGCTGCTTGCTGCTTGTGCTGATTGACACATTTATAAAACAGATGACGATGATGGAAAGGTGCGAAGGAATTTAAGATGTGCTGGGATTACAAGTTTTTTCGTAGGCTTCAGGGATTCTAGTGTTAAAAGTGTATGTGCTGTGATTAAGCGATAGTGATACTGTTTTTCATCTAACTTTTATCTTTTCAGTGAAGTTATTTTGTCTAAAACCTGAAAATTAGATCAGTTATTCCATCTTTTGTACATTCTTCTCAGTAATACAGTTGAACTAATCAAAATATCAGTGATTTATGGTATATTATTATTCTCATTTGTTACAGGTGACATGCTTTTCATCTTTTAATCAATAGAATTATTTGTAGGTTTAGGAGCAGAAGAAGTGTATAGTTGTGCTCATAAGTCTACATTCCGTGTATGAATTTGTGAAATTTTGGCCATTGTTTGGAAAATATAAGTAATTGGGCAATTTATTATAACATAATTGTGTGTTCCCTTTTTAATTCATAATGATAACTTAAATCACCATAATGGGCCTGATCAAAAGTTTACATACCCTTGAATGTTGAGGCTGATAATATAAAAACAATATGACACACACAGGTTCACATTAAAGGTATTTACAGAAGAGTGTCCACACCTGTTACCTTTTGGTTTGTAATCAGTGTCTGTGTATAAATAGCCAATTTAAATTCATGCAGAGCTGCACTGACTTTGTTGGATACCAAGCCATGGGCAAAGCAAAAGAACTGTCAAAGGACCTGAGAGAAAAGGTTGCTGATTTGTTTAAATCAGTAAAACTGTATAAAAAGATATCCAGACATCTGAAAATGCCTGTTCAGACAGGAAGTTCTTTTGTTACCAGGCCACATTCAGGTAGACCAACAGAGATTTCAGCAACAACTAACCTTATCGTTTATCAAGCTGCCAAGAAAAATCTACAATCCACTTTTATATGCAGAGACGGTTGAGGAACATTGAAACAGGTTTAAAAACATTTTACGAATAATGCAAGACAGACACATATCTAAATTTGGAATCAGTAGGAACTAAAAAAAAGCCTCAGCAGTGGGTTAATAAATATTTGAAAAAGGTGCCGCTAAGGAAAGAACAGCAGTGTAAGGCGTATAGGACTAACAACTCCAATAGGAATTGCAGGGAGTATGAGAACATGAGGGCAACCATTAAGAGGGAAATTAGGGAGGCTAAAAGGCAGTTAGAGAGGGATATAGCAAATAAGGCAAAAGACCAGTAAAAGAGGACAGTAAAAGAACAGTAAAGGAGGAGATGATGTGCATCAGGATTAGTAAAGGAGAATTAAAAAATACAGACAATGAAATAGCAGATGCTCAAAAAATTGCATTTTTCTGAGATCATCACATGTGAGGAAATGGATAACCCCCCAGCGGTAACAGGGACTACCAAGAAGGAGTAGAAGGAGAAGTACTACTCTGATTAAATGCACTGAAATCAAACAAATCACCAGGACCAGATAATATTTATCCTTTAGTTCTTAAGGAGGTTAGCGAGTACATATATAAACCCTTGACGCATACTTTTAGGAAGTCACTGCACACAGGGGAAATTATGAAGGACTGTAAAATTTCAAATATTATCCTTTTATAAAAATAGGGTGACCAAGCAGATCCCTGCAACTATAAGCCAGTAAGCATAACATGCAAGACAGGTTAAGTTAATGGAAGAAATTATTAAGGATAAGATTGAGCAAAAACAGGAGTTTTACTGAAGAGTCAGCATGGGCTCTGAAGAGAGACGTCATGTTTTACTAAATTCTGGAATTCTATGAGGAAGCAACAAAAGTATATGATCAAAGTAGAATATATGATATTATTTATCTTGACGTTCAGAAAGCATTTGATAAGGTGCCAGATGAGAAGTTGGACATTAAACTAATAAAGAAATGGGAGTTCATAGTGTTTGTAGATGGATGTAAAATTGGTTCAGACACAGGAAGCAGAGGGTCATGGTGTAAGGAACCCTATCAGAATTGGCTGATGTTAAAAGTGGTGTTCCCTAGGGGTCAGTGCTAGGGTCGCTTCTGTTTTTAATATATATAAATGATATGGATAGGAATGTAAGTAACAAGCTGGTTAAGTTTACAGATGATACCAAGCTAGGTGGAACATAATGCGGAATCTGTTGAATCATTACAGAGGGACATGGACAGCATACAGGCTTGTGCAGATTTGTGGGAAATTAAATTTAATGTAAGTAAAAGTAAGTAGAAAGTAAAAATGTTAGGTTTAAATATACAATGGGAGGTCTGAAAATGTAAAGAATGTAGAAGTTGATGTGTACTCAACGCTATCAACTGTCCTACAGTGTTCAGAAGCCATTGAGAAGGCCAACAGAATATTAGGTTGTTTAGCACAATGTGTAGAGTACAAGTCCAAGGACATTGTTCCCAGCCTTTTTAATGCACTCATGGGACCTCATTTGGAGTACTCTGTTCATATTTGGTCTCCAGCTTCCAAAAAGAACATAGCAGCTGCAGAAAAGTCCAGAGACGAGCAACTAGGCTGATTCCAGGGCTACAGGGGATAAATTATGCAAAAAGAGTTGAGGCTTTGAAGTTTAAACAAATGAAGATTAAATGGAGACGGGTAAGGATAAATTTCGCACAAACATTAGGAAGTTATTCTTCACACAGAGAACCATATGGAATAAACTACAAAGCAGTGCGGTACACAGTAGGAGTTTAGGGACTTTCAATACTAGACCTGATGTTATTTTAGAAGAATCAAATGGATAGGAATGGTGAGCTTTGTTGGGCTGAATGGCTTGTTGTCGTCTAGATTTGTCTGATGTTCTAAAAATATCAATGTTGCCCATTTAAAAAACTGCTTTATTGTTATAGTTAAGTCAAGTAGAAGGTGTTAAATTTTGCTAATAATAATGGCTGTGGCCCAGCATATCTATAAATTAATGATAGATTCATGTTCAACTTTACAAAAAGATTTCTTTTAATAAGTAGTAATTTCCTATACTTTGGATCACTCTTGAAATCTTAAATCAAGCAGTTAATTTAAAAAAAATGGAGTTTCTTGTCTTAATAAGTGATATATATTCAAGCTGAACTACACAATTATAAGACACAACTTCTCACTATAACTGTATTAATTTTGCATTGTAAAAAATCAGCATCGTGAAACAGGAAAACAAACATTTAAATTTAGGAAAATGTAACAAATTAAAAAAGAAACATTCTGCTTAATGGGGTAAACACTGTAAAATATTCATGTAATAAGATTTCTTAAAATAAGGAAAAAATATATACATTTAACAAAAAGTAAAATATTTTATGAAAAAATTTCTTCTGACAATTATTTTGATTCAGTTTCTGAAAAATGAGAAAAAAAACTAGATAGCCTAAATATTCACTTTGTTCATCCCAAAGAACCAATTTTTTGGATTAATATGTTGACTGGCTTCTCCTAGCATCTGCAATACCGCTTTGACCTGCTGTAGGTGTTCCTTCCATGTGTTGAAATAAATGACAATGTCATCTATGTAGGCAGCACTATAAGAGTTATGAGGACTAAGCACTTTGTCCGCCAGAATGGAAGGACACGATACTGCCATTGACCACTAGGGGTGCTAAACACACTCTTAGCCTTCACGGAGTCTGTTAAAGGAACCTGCCTGTACTCTGTCATCATGTCAAGAGTAGTCAGAAATTCAGCCTGTCCCAGTCACTCGAGGAGGTTGTCCACTTGTGGCATTGGGTAGGCGATTCTCCAAACTGGGAATCTTGATTAAGCTGCTGGAAGTCATTGTAAAACCTCCAACTTCCATCAGGCTTAGAGACCAAAACTATAGGACTAGACCAGATACTTTGACTCTCCTGTATCGCACCTAGCTCCAGCATTCACTTGATCTCCAGTTCTACTTCCGCTCTTTTTGCCTTGGGAAGTCCATATGGGCGTTCTCGTACAACCACTCCGGGTTCCTTAATTTGGCAGCTTCCCTGAATGTTGCCGAGGTGAATGGTGTCCCTTGGTCTGTCAGAACTTCTTTAGGGATGCCAACTCATGCAAAGACCTCTACTAATTATCGTGTGATGGCTTTGAAGGTAGCTGAGCACAAGGGAACAGCTTTGGGATATTGGGTAGTGTAATCTACCAGGACCTGTATGTACTTGTGTCCTCTAGCCGAGGGTTCTAGGGTCCGTACTAAGTTGACCCCAATATGCTCAAATGGGACAACAGTTAGGGGAATACGAACTAGAGGAACACGGTCCCTCATGGGAATTTGGCACAGTTGACACTCAGGATGTGCAAAGTGGCAAACCTCCTTGTTTATTCCTGGCCAATAGAAACGGAAATTGCTGCACTCCAAGGTTTTTTGGTGCCCAGAAGAGCACCCAGGAGGTGGGTGTGTGCTTGTCCAGTAGGTTTGTGGGACTAATAGCAGCAACCTTACCTCCCCCTCGTGTTCTGTTACCTGATAAAGAAGGTCGTTATTTAATGCAAAGTGAGGACCCTGTGGTATAGGATGTTCAGTCCAATGGTCATTGAACAGAGCCACTGCATTTTTAGCTAATTTTAGGGAATCATCATTCCATTGCTCCCTTTTAAACGAAGCCGGCGTCTGCCTAAATTGAAAGTGCGGCTGTGAGAGTGGATCCGTAGAGACCTCATGGGGTGTGGTTTCTTCCCTTCCCGCCGCAGTGGCAGATGATGACATCCCGTCGTTTGACGGTCTGAGAATCGCTACATCACCCCGAGGAGTTGCATCTCCACTCCCACCTGGCTCAATACACGTCGTCAAGGCAGCTTGGGATGCACTTTCTCCATCCATTACTAGGCCCATGTTTTGATTAGAAGTGGTTTGTGATAAGCCACTTTTACTATCAGACCAATCTTGCCCAAGTATCGCTGGAAAGGGTGGATTCGGGAGGACTGCTACCATTAGTTTTTTTAGGGATCCTTCATATGCAGTGACACGAGGTGGACCTGTTCAAGTGAGTATCTCAGTGAATACAGGTCAGATTGGTCTTATCTTTTAGGCATTGTTGTGGCAACATGAAAAAGAGAGTAACAACTGATATGTTACTGCCAGAATCCATCAGGGCTGTTACTTTATTTCCATTTATTATTGCCACTCCTATATAAGGGTTTGTTAGGGGATTAGACAGAGCACACCACCCCCCGACCACCTGTGTGGTCTCTGTCGCCGCCAAACAAACGATGTGGCCGCAAAATTGGTGGCTCGCACCAAGTGGTGATGGCAGGGCTCAGGGTCAGAGACCTATTTGGGTTTCATACCGAGATTGCTCGGTTCTCCCAGAGTCTGAAGCTGTCTGATGTTTATCAATGGCCTCTATGAGGGCCATCATATTTTTAAATGATTGTCCCCAGACTGGGTGGGTGTGATATTCGGGTAGGGCGTTAAGAGAAAAGAAACAGTCAAGCTGTTCCACCACTTATTGGGCATTGTTTCTGCCTGGCCTTAGCCAGCACCCGACTTTTCCCATTAAGCTGAGGGCCTGAGGGTGGGTTGGCAGCTCTGGGTCAAACTCCTACCTCAGTAGTGTCCTTGCTTGCTGGCCTGGGGGTGCCTCATCTTTTGCAAAGGTCTCTGCCTTTGTGGGGTTCAAATGGGAGGTCTCTTCCTCCAAGAGACCATAACAAGCCTCATGTACTTCCCCATTCCAGCTAGGCTCTATTCTGCTAGCCCCCTTTGCATTCTCCCTGTGGACTATATTACATATTGACCCCTGGGATGGAGCTTGCACATGGTCCTCACGACCAGCAATCTACACCCCATACTCGGCCACTCAGGTACGGTACTCTCCCATCTGGACCCAGAAGGGCTGGATTTCATTCTTTAGGTCTTGCTCCTGGTTCTTCCTGGAGACAACCATCCTGCTGACTGCGCCACTGTGAAAGGATTGAACAGACACAGAAAGAGATTTGGGGGCAGCCTTACATATACCTGAATTAGGCTGCCAAAATTAAGGTTTGGTTCCATGAACAAAAGGTCTCAACAGATTTCAGTCCAACAATAGAACAAAAATGACAGGCAAACATAACGGTTTTAAACTTGGACAGGGGAAGTGATGTCAACGGGGCAGAATCCAGAAGTGACTTCCTCATGACTGGAAACTGAAGTGACATCCTCGAGTCCAGGCGAATTTCCCGTGGTTTGTTTGCAGATGAAAAAGAGGAAGGGTTAGTGCACTCTGCCACCCCCTGGTCTGACACGGAATTATCCCTTTGTGAGCTCTTCAGCTGCTTCCAATGTGCACGTGTGTCACAGGGTACAGATAAAGCAGTCATTCCTAGGTATTTGGCTGCAGATTTGCTTGGGAATGGGAAAGTTTGCTGATGTTCTTGACACCGACACAATGGTCCTGGGGTATCAACTTTTATTCTAAATAATGGCACATTTCTATCAAACTTTATGTGCCTGTTGGTTGTTGGGGTGACAGAACTTGAAAGTCAAAAGCTGCCCATATCCATCCTTCTTCTTTAGACTGAGTAGAACTTGGGTACAGGGGCAGAGCTAAGCAAAAACACAAGAATGATTGAATTCCTGCATTACATCAAGAAGACTCTTTTTTGTGGTGTCTACATTGTCTTTGTCATGAAAGGCAAGGTTTTTAACTTTTTTAGGGCGGATGTCGACTTTTGTTGACAGGAGGGGTTGAGGGCTCATGTTGACAGAAGTCGACATCCAGGGGAAGAGGGCAACAATCAGCTGTTAATAGCAACAAAACTCACTGTTACGTTACAGGCATTCCCTCTCTGCTTGGAGGAATATTAGACTCATTGACTCGGCATCTAATCCTTGCATGTGCATGAGTTACGAAATATAAACAAATGTAAACAAACGCAAGATGGTATTGACATCTCACAAGGGAGGAAAGCAAGTGCAGAAAAGAAAATACTCAGCAGACAATGTTTTGCGCATTATCGCTGAGTTGGACTCTGATTTTTCAGAATCTGGTTTTGTTGACAGTGATCAGGAGATTGAGCAACAGAGTGAGGAACTGGCATCAGCTGATTGGACACCAACCAATGCCGCCTCAGCTGATCGGCTGCCAGCTTAGCGCATTCGCACAGCCGACGCACCTACGGCAAGGTTTGTGTGGGAGGAATACCCAGATATTGATCCGTGGGAGCCAAACTGTCTACCAGACTTCACAAGACAGTATGGCTTGGTGTTGGACATGACAGATTACCAGCCGCTGGAATTCTTCAGGCTGCTCTCTCCTGATGCTGCTTTTCAGCTACTGTGAGACGAGACAAACAGGTAGGCAGAGATATTTTTTGAATTGCGGGCTGCGCTTACACCGCATTTTCGTTTTTCAAAGTGGAAACCCACAACAAAAGACAAGATGAATGGCTTTGTGGCATTACAAATAGAGATGGGACTAGACTGGTGATATAACTTCAGGGAGCATTGGTCCAAACGTGCTTTGTCCCCTGGTGGCTTTGGACAGGTTATGCCGCGTGATAGGTACGTGCTGCTGCAAAGTTTTATGCACTTCTGTGATAACCAGAAGCAAATCCCAAGGGGTGAGCCAGTCTATAACCACATGTATAAAGTTCAGACCCTGCTTGACATTGTGGAACCAACATATAAACAATCTTATCAGCCTGGCCGTGATTTGTCTGTGCATGAATCTATAATAAAATAAAAGGGATACCTTTTTTTCTGACTATAAATTCCAGACAAGCCCACAAAGTATGGCATAAAGGATTTTGTACTGGCAGAAGCAAACACTGGTTTCTGCCTGAAAGTAATTACGTATACAGGAAAGTATTTCTTTCAAAGCGAGAACTGACCCTTGACAAGTCAGGTTGTGCTGGAGCTGCTTCAGGGCTATGAACATTTGGGTCATGTTGTGTACATGGACAATTTTTATACATGCCCAGAATTATTCATGGAGCTACAGAGCAGGGGAATTGGAGCTTGTGGCACAGTGAGGGCGAACAGGAGACACATGCCTTCACAGTTGAAGCCAGACAGGCTGAAGATGAAAAGAGGTGACAATCCAGTTTTCATGCGGGCGGATAACTTGGTGGCATTGGCATGGCACGATGTCAAATGGGTGACTTGTCTCTGTACAGTACACACTAACAATATATGTGAGAAAGTGCAGCAACAGACAATTGAAAAGGAGGCACCAATGCAACACATATTGTAAGCTGTGCAATGTGGCAATGCATGCAATTAGCTGCTTTGAGCGATATCATACTTTGCAGGACGTTGCTGTGTAACATGTATGTGATATGAATGTGAAATCATAGTATGTGAAATCATATAGTATGCAGGCTCATACAACATGCAAGACAGTAACATTTGTCAAAAGTAAATATTTTTTGCTGATTTAATATGTTAAACAATTGCTTTGTGTTCTTTTTTTAAAAAAAGTTAGTTTCTGGAAAAATATTCAGCCCTGGGAGAAAAGAAACAAAAAAAAAATTAGCCCTAAAAAAGTTAAACCTTATGTCCAGGAATGTGCTGGCAGCAAGACTGTGAAAGGTTTCAGTGCCATGAAATCTCGACATACTTTGCAGTGCCAGTTCTGTGTCAAGAGGGCTGCTTCGCTCAGTAGCAGCAGTTAATCTGTAAAGCAGTGACACAAGTGGAATCACTTTTGATACTGTCACATGTGTTTCACTTGACTCTTCATGTGTTGTTCCTTCAAAGGGTCTCAAAGCTTCAGTTGTCAGGTGGATCATAGAGTGTTCTTCCTCACTTACGAAGTAGACACAGGCCTGTAGTGGTTGCTTCTTTCTAATCTCTAACATGAATGCTGCTATTTTTCCATAAGTTGCACAATCTCATGGACAACTTTAACTCTTTTAGGGCAGATGTCAACTTTTGTCGACAGGAGGGGTTGAGGGCGAATGTCGACAAAAGTCGACATCCAAGGATAGCGGGCAACAATCAGCTGTTAATGGCGACAAAACTCACTGTCACATCACAGGCATTCCCTCTGTGCTTGGAGGAATGCTAGACTCGGCAACTAATCCTTGCGTGTGCGTCAGTTGCGAAATGTAAACAATGGCAAGATGGCAGTGACATGTCACAAGGGAGCGAAGCGAGTGCAGAAAAGAAAACACTCGGCAGACAATGTTTTGCGCATTATCGCGGAGTCGGACTCTGATTTTTCAGAATCGGATTTTATTGACAGTGATCAGGAGATCGAACAAGAGAGTGAGAAGCCAGCATCAGCTGATCGGACACCAGCCGATGCCGCGCCAGCTGATCCGCTGGCAGCTGAACGCATTCGCGCAGCCGATGCATCTACGGCAAGGTTCGCGTGGGAGGAATACACAGACATTGATCCGTGGGCTGCCGGACTGCACAAGACGGCATGGCTTGCTGTTGGACACAACAGATCATCAGCTGCTGAACTACTTCAGGCTGCTCTCTCCTGATGCTGCTTTTCAGCTACTGTCAGACAAGACAAACAGGTAGGCAGAGAAATTTTTTGAATCGCAGGCTGCGCTTGCATCGCATTCTCGTTTTTCAAAGTGGAAACCCACAACAAAAGACGAGATGAAGCGCGCTGTGGCATTACAAATAGAGATGGGACAGAACTGGTGATATAACTTCAGAGAGCATTGGTCCAAACGTGCTTTGTTCCCTGGTGGCTTTGGACAGGTTATGCAGCGTGATGATAGGTACATGACGCCGCAAAGTTTTATTCAGAAAACTTGGTGGCAGTGGCATGGCACGATGGCAAACGGGTGACTTGTCTCTCTACAGTACACACTAACAATATATGTGAGAAAGTGCAGCAAAAGACAATTGAAAAGGAGGCACCAAAGCAACACATACTGTAAGCATTGCAATGTGGCAATGACTGAAATTGGCTGCTTTGAGCGAGATCAGGCTTTGCAGGACTTTGCTGTGTAAAATGTATGTGATATGTATGTGAAATCATAGAGTATGCAGGCTCATTCAACATGCAAGAGAGTAACATTTGTCAAAAGTAAATATTTTTTGTTGATTTCAATTGCTTTGTGTTCTTTTTTTTTAAAAAGTTAGTTTTTGGAAAAATATTCAGCCCTGGGAGAAAAGAAACAAAAAAAAAATTAGCCCTAAAAGAGTTAATGCATCTTTAACTGCCAAGTTTAAGATGTGATCAAAACAAGGTTAATGCTTCTTGCCAACCTTGTGCACTGCAGATACCGTATTTACACCATTGTCTGTGACAGCGCCTAAAACTTTACAAGTTATGCAGCATTCACTTGTGATTCTTTTAACCTCTTCATTAATGTTATCAGCTGTATGCTGTCCATGAAAACTACTGATCTGTAAAACAAATTATTTAATTTGCCAGTTGTCAATGAAATAACAGGTTAAAGTCAAATATGCCTCTGTGGATCATGATATCCACATGTTTGTTGTAAAAACCAAACTGTATGCTCTTTGTAAAGCTGTCCTTACTTTGTCTTGACACTCTTTATACATGTTTGCAAATGTATACGTCATTAAGTGCTTGTGGCTTGAAAATTTGTAGCAGGGTTGTCTTCTACAATGGAAACTGGCTGGACATCCCCCACAGTCTTCACTCCAAGGGTTCTTATAATCTCTGTAGCTCTTGGGAAGTTATCTATAGGAAATACAAATAACACAAAGTTATGTACCACAAGTTATGCTACATGTTCTTGTGTATTTAAATAGGATGTAAAACATACATGTACGGTCCTCTGACACATATCACATTTTGCTTCATTGCTATTCACTGGAGTAAAAAAACTCCAAACAACGTTCTGCTTTCTTTATGCCATTACCTCATATACACAGACACCTTGATGTGGCTTTTGGACTGCAACACTGGCAATGAGAATGCAGGATGATGAGAAGGCCGGAAGGAAAAACAGCTCCTATTTTACACAATATCCATCCATCCATTATCCAACCTGCCATATCCTAACTACAGGGTCATGGGGGTCTGCTGGAGCCAATCCCAGCCAACACAGGGCGCAAGGCAGGAAACAAACCCCGGGCCGGGCGCTAGCCCACCGCAGGGCACACACACACACACACACCAAGTACACACTAGGGACAATTTAGAATCACCAGTGCACCTAACCTGCATGTCTTTGGGCAGTGGGAGGAAACTGGAGCACCTGGAGGAAACCCACACAGACACGGGGATAACATGCAAACTCGAAGCAAACCCTGGTCTCCTAGCATTTACACAATTTGGCATGTTTAATTTAATCATGTTCTCACCATCATTTTTTTAAAAATAATTTCTAATAAACTTGCAATTGTTGAAAATGTTTAATATTAATACTTTTAATGTGAATATCGATTTTTAAATTAAAAGGTCAGGATTGGAAGCATCGATACTTTATTAGTAATACCGTCCATCCCTAACATTTACATCAGCCTAGAAACTGAGCTTTCCATGTTATTTGATGTACTTTTGGACATGGGTGAGGAAATTTGTTAAATGTCCCCCTTGGTGTTTAATCTACTCAGATGGGCACTGGAACATGCCTGCAAGTGGCTTCACATTGGACCCTGTAACTTGAATGTCACACACAAGGCAGAACTCAGCTCACCAATAAAATGTGAGTAGAGTTGACAATTGGAGAAGTCACAATCACATATCCCATCTATGTCTCTAACATGGAGATTAAGGGTCTGTTGGTGGGGCAGGATCTCCTAAGTAGGAGATCACAGTTTTTGGAGTAAAAAACAGCGGGTAAAAACCTCTGCCACCTCTACAATACCACAACTCTTCTCGTTGCACCCTGTCATATGCTTTCTCCAGGTTCACAAAGACACAATACATTTTATTAAGTGTTGTTAACAGGGATGAGCGGCCCTTCCTCTGTAGAAGACAATACAACTCCTTCTGGCCTTCTCTATACTTCTCCATCAACACCCTCAGAGCAAACATCGCATATGTTGTGCTCTTTCTTGGCATGAAACCATACTGCTGCTCACTAATCATCACACCCCTTCTTAACTTAGCTTCCACTACTCTTTCCCATAACTTCATTCTGTGGCTCATCAATTTTATCCCCCTATAGTTACTACAGCTCTGTACATCCCCCTTATTCTTAAAAACTGGCACCAGTACACTTCTTCTCCACTTTTCAGGCATCCTCTCACTTTTCCAAGATTCCATTAAATAATCTGGTTGAAAACTCCACTGTCTTGTCTTAAACACCTCTATGCTTCCACAAGTATTCCTAGTGATATCAATTATTGGGGGAGGAATAATCACTGATATTGTCATGTGGATAGCTTTTCAGAATATCAAGTCTCTAAAAGCACAGTTGAAAGAAAATACAATTAGTTACCATGCTAATCCATAACCAAAGGCTAGAATCTTAGACATCATTGAGATAAGTGACAATAATAAAGACTGAGAACAGGTGTAAGGTGGTTTCACAGCAACTAATGTCAAGTAAACTGTTCAGACTAAGATTAAACTGTTTATATTCTATCACAATTACATACCAACTGTAAACAAAAGTAATCCTGCTTGCTTAGATAACAGAAACTAGAATTAGGATGTATCAGAATTATATTTTAAGGTGATGATTCTATACAAAGATGATGATTTGGATAATGTCTAACATCTTATGTGTTTTGAAGTAGGGCTTGCCTCAATGGATGTCAACTTCCAGACAAGGGGGGATATGTAAGACACCCTGGGAAATGTTGGCCAGGCTGGAACCTGAATCCTGGCTTAGCAAACTGTTGCCAGACACTCATATCACCTGCTAAAAGTCTCTGTTTGCCAGAATGGGCCTCCCTTTGGAATGCAGCATCTGCAGCCTTATCTGATAAGATGATCAATACCACACCATTTAACAGCCAGGGACATCTCTCTCTCTAAAGCGCAAGGTAGACTCAAGTTCTGAACAAAAGACCATAAATCCAGGATGAGTAACATTGATGGACAGAACTTGGCAGCAGTGGTCAACAAAGAGGATGGGCTTATGTGCAGCCAAGAAGCCAATGACACAATCTCTATTTCTCCCAATAAAATCCTTGTAACACCCTAACTAATTGCTCTTCTCTCACTACACTATAGCTTTAAATGGCCATTATTTGGCTGCCCACAGCCAAAACCCATAGCTGATAGGGCATGACCGCAACAGAGTTTGAAGCAATCCCTTTACACCAGAGAGCAGCTGTGCTGGACTGGAAAGGTGGAATACTCATCTGTGTTGGAACTTGAACGAGGTTGCAGTTAGTCTAACCTTGTTGAGGGACAGTGAGGACAGGAGTAAAGAACAGAGACCATACATAAACCACACGTTTGCTTTGCTAACAGCGATTGTGGAAGAAATTAAATTGGGAGATATATTAAAGAAAGAAATCTTGTCTTAAAATGTGAACCTCTTACTGTTAGAAAACAGGCAGAATAAGATTTGTTCTATGTGTTTTTAATATCACTTTATGAAGAGGGAGCATTCATCACAGCAGTTTGTTGTAGCATGGTCAGAATGGTCAAAATATTAAGGGTATAGGTCTATTTTATAACTGAATTTTCATAACAGTGTCAATCAATTCATACATTATACTCTGGTTGTTTCATCAGCTTACACCCAAATGACTTACTTAAAATAAAAGTATTTTATTATTTTCTGGTTCTTCTTATACCCATTGGGTTGATCCACCACCTTTAAAATTTCTGTGCATGTAACAACTGTCCATTCTGGTAGTTTACAGGATATCTGATGACGTTTTAGTTATCTTTCAGTACATATTGTGTATTACACCAGCTTTTCTTCTGGTACATTCTTTATTTGACCATTTCAGTAGATTTCTAAAACCAATTCTTATATATTTCAATATATACTGCAAACCAAAATACTTGTTACCTCTAAATTATTCTCTCACATGGTCAAAGACTGATCACCAGTTGACTTGGCAGGCATAACTTCGCTTTGCTTCAAAGAGTAAACAGTAGTACTACTCACAAGCAGAAGGTGTAAGCAAAGACGAAAAGGAAGACCTGAATAAAGAAGAGAAAGCACACTAAAAAATCCTTCCATGTGTCTAGATAAAGCCAATCAGGATAGGAACCAAGCATCGCTCAACTCAGACCATAAGTATAGTTTGATTCAGAGAACTATTAACTGTAATTTTAATGGATAGAACAAAGCCAGCTAATGTACTCTGGTTTTGGTGTTAATTGTGAATAAAGTATGCTGCTGCTGGAGTATGTGAATTTCCCCTTGGGATTAATAAAATATCTATCTATCTATCTATGTAAAGATAATAATCTGGTGAAAGATAAGTTCTGACTATTATAAGTTTTTCATGTGAAATCTAAAAGGATAGGGCAGAGCAGCAGCACCTCACACACACCCATATACATGCACTGAAATAAATAACTCTTTGTGTGGGGGGAGGGGTGTTACCCTAAGCCAGGACAATTGCTGCTGTGAGCAAATGAACATCACTTGATGGCAACAAAATCTCCACAACTAGTCAGGGAACTTGTCCATCTTAATCTCGTGAACTGAAAAATCAGGATTCATAAGTTGTGTGCCTTTTCTTGTAGGAGAACATACACTAGTACAGCGTGTTGCCACACCCACCACACAACGAAACAACTCTGGATCCTGGTTGGCAACCCCCAAGGCAAACACTTGGTCTAGTCCCACCCTCTGGAAATGACCATCTATCTGCTTCAGCCAGGTGTTACATTGGTATCCCCTTGGCCTAAATAAATAAAGTATTATTTTGCTTATATCAACAAATGTGTTTGGATTATTTGTAAAGGGATGTCTTCAGTCATGTTTTGAATCACAACAGTGAAGTGTTAATATAAACTTTCACTGATTTATGAGTCTAGTTAATGAATTACATGGATCTCTTCATATTTCTGGCATCCCGGCTGTAACATGAAACAGAGATCCTGTTATTTGGGTGGGTGTCTTATTGATTATTAATCATCAAAATCCTACATTAGTTCTCCTTTGCATCCTAGTATATCAAACTGTAAAAGTGTAAATATATACATTTTCAGGTTGTTCTGTTTGATTAAACTGAATTTGTTTTGCTTATAGTTCAACGAAAATACTTCCATTGTAAATGACTGTAAATATGCATTAAACCACCATAATATTGTGGAATTTGAAAAACAAATTTTAACTTGGCTAATTAATTATCAGTTTTGCTTTCAGCAATACCGTTAATTAATCAAATAATTAGGAATGGCACCTACTTTATTTACCTTACCTTTCTTTGTTGTAGGAAGGTGGGTCTCTGGCCTTTAGACTTATTGTATTTTAAGCTAAGTGATGCACACTCATTTTAAGAAACATAATAATACAATTTATTTATAAACACAAGGATTGTAGAAATGTGGTAACTATATATATACAGTAGACCCTTGCGAAGTCACGGTTCAGGGTTCGCGGACTCAGTCGTTTGTGGATTTTTCCTTAGAACCAAACTATTAGTTGTTAACAGAAAGCGCAAATATCCTCCGCAATTTTTTATGGCTTTTTTTGTGGCAATACTGTGCTGTAGAGAGAACAGGAAGCAACCGCTGAGGGAAACAGGGTTAGGATGGTGAAAATAGCCAATCCGAGAGCGTTATTCATTTCTTCTTGCTGCTGATTGACTGCAGCCTGTGACGCGTCTCTTGCTGAGTGGGTTTACCACCGCTGAGGGAAACGTGGTTTGGAATGGTGAAAGTAGCCAATCCAAGAGCGTTATTCATTTCTCCTTGCTGCTGATTGACTGCTGCCCTGTGACGCGTCTCCAGCTGAGTGTCCTCGTGTTTTCTATTTTGTTATTGTATTCATTTTGTTATTCTTAAAAGCACAAGATGTTGCCGAAAAACACTCTGCACCTTCTAAGGCTTCTAGCACTGAACCTAAGCACCAGAAGAAGTTTAAAACACTCCAGGAGAAGGTTGAACTACTGGATTTGCTCCGGGAACTAAAAAGTTATGCTGCAGTAGCGCACCACTATGGCATTAATGAAAGCACCGCACGCTACATAAAGAAGAACGAAGCAGCGATCTGGAGTACCGTATCTGTAAGTTTCTGAGATAGTGCCAAAAAGGTAACGACCGTAAGGAATAAAAATATTGTCAGGATGGAATCTGCCTTGGCATTGTGGATCACCGACTGCAGGAAGAAGAACATCCCTTTGGACGGTAACATCATCCGTGAGAAAGCACGGAAATTGTACCAGTAGTTCGCAAAAGGAGACAATGTAGCAACTGCCCATCACAATGTTCCTGAAACCTATGAAGAAAAGCCAGCACGAAATCCCACCAGAAGAAGATCCATCCAAAGATACGACTCCTCCTGAAGCGCCTGAAGAAGAGGTGCCACCTGAGGAGTTTTAAATCCTCTGCATTGTACTGCACAGCTACTTCATCATCATCGTCAATATCATTCATCATTGGTGAATACCCGTACATTTTACTGTATTTTAATTAAATGAAATTATTATGTATTTACTCTACTTATAACAAAGAAAATGACAACGCATACCAAAGAAAATGCGCTTGCATGAATTACAGTATGTATAGCGGTAACATCGGTATTTTACATTCTAGCACCGCGGGAGACATAGCAGTACAGTATGGTACAGTATACGGGTTTACCTTTACATTCTGTTTTTAGGTAATGTATTAAGGTAATTTTTTAGGTAATGTGTTAAACTGAGTTTACAACGAAATTAAAGTGCTTTGGGGGCATACTGTATTTAGGGTTTAAACTATAAAAATAGGCATTTAAAAGGCATTTTTTAACCACATCCAAAAGTCGCGGTTTTTCACAATTCGCGGGTGCTCTAGGAATGTAACCCCCCATGAATTTTGGGGGTGTACTGTATATATATGACATATAAGATGGGACACAGATATACTAGACAGACAAACATATAAGATATAGAGTTACTGTTTACTGGTATTTAGAATTCTACTTTATCTTGGCACAGACAAATAGTTTTATGATACCAAGTTATTATGGATGATGCCCAATGTTGTATGGAGTTGTTACTTTGTTGTTTTTCTGGGTTCAAGTGGAAGATTTTTCATGCTTTGGAGTGCACGCTCTCTCTCTCTTTGCTATGTGATAAATTGGCATTGCTGTGCTGCTGCTGCTTCCTTAGCTTGCCTTCTGTTGTCTTTTGTCACTTCATAGGGAAATAGGCATTACTCATTCTGGCCCAAGATTTTAGATTCTGAAGCTCCTTTCTTGAAGTCATTGTTTCTTAGCCTCGTCAGATTGCAGGTACACAGCTTTGGCTTGACAGACTGGTTCTCAACTTTTGATCCACAAATATAAGAGTTTGTTGAAAAGCTCATAGCTTTTAGGTTCAGAGATCAGGATTCAGATGATGTCAGTTATTTTGGAGAGTTTACCCTTCTTGAGAGAATCTCCAGGGAGTTCATTGAGTGTCTAGAAAAAATTGCAGAGAGAATCCCTGAACTTCTCAACTTGCCATTCCCTTGTCTTTTTGCTTCTTTCCAATTATTTTGAGAGATGGGGTGCATGTGGTTTTAAAGGATGGTCTCGCCTTCTCCTGATTGGATTAAAATAACTTTCAGTTACAAAATTAGTGTTTTTTAATAAGCGAGTACTTCTGTCAATATTAGTTGTCTTTCCTTAAATTATATGTCTTTATGCTTGGTTGAGTCTAATTCACACCTTCTGGCTCAAGAGGTTTGCAGAGGGTCCCTCTGGAGAGATTTCAGGTCACCTGTGATTTAAACCTTTGATCTAGGTGGCCTACTGCAAGTGATCTAGGATCAACATTACATATGCTTCTCATTTTTTCTGAATGCTGCTTCAAATAAAATGAGAAATATATACACAGTTTTTAAAGAATTTTGTTTGGGATTAGACTCTTAAAAATGCATTTAGCTCAAAGTTAGTTCCATATTGTGACTGCCTTTGATTCGCTAGTGCACTTGTACTTAGTGAAAGTATCTGTGCTTGATTGCAGTAGTCATTTGTGATTTACAGCAGTTTATTACTTGGAAAGCTTGATCTCTGAAACAATGGGAGAGCTTAAGTTGAATGCAGTAATTGTCATTTTACATTATTAGTATATTGAGGTGGCCGTAATTGTAATTGGGATTTATATATGATTAACTGTACAGCCCTAGTCCTATGTGTCAATTTTGTTTTGGAAAGGAAGTTGGCTCTGTCTTTGTTTGGTTTTTTATTGTGGAAAATAAATCATTCTTAATTTAAACAATTCTAAATTGTATATTCAAAATCTACTTTACAACTGTTAATCTTCTCCTAGCAGACACTTTTATCAAAGGTATCCAATTTAGGATGGACATAATACTGCCTATAATTTTATATTTTACAATTATATCTTTGAAAATATAAGTGACATTTTCTGGACCACACAGTGATTCAGAAAGTAGACTGAAAAAACTGCCTCAGGATTTAAAGATCAATGTATTAGCTGCCATATCACATAGCCTTCTTTCACAATGCAAAGGTAATTCACTATTTCACAGCACATTCAAAACTATAATAATACTGTTTCTTTTTAATGTTTTTATTGCCTTACTTGCATTAACTTTCTTAGGTGGACATGAAATACAGAAGCTTTGTCTTTGGTTTACAAAAATCCCATTATTTAGTTAAAAACATAAAAGTGCTTATTAACTGAACAGGAAAGTAATCATTGCAGAAAATATAAATAATACCTGGACAAAAGCACATTGAAGGCTTCAATGCTTGTTTTATTAATCCACAGAAAAGTAACTGTTCTTGAAAGTGTATCCGTCTTTAGCCAGAAGACCCCTTAATTCATCTAATACCGTAACATTTTAATTAGAGTGAATTTACATTTACAGTAGCTTTTAAAAGACAAAAAATAAAGGTGAAATGCAAACAAATATGTTGTATACTCTGAAGGAATGTATGCGGATATAAAACTCACATTGTCCAAATCTTTAAAGTTATGAACGCTTATTCCAACCACTCAAAACAATGTTGAGTTATTTCACAAAAGAATGGCCTTTTTTTGCAAAAGTATTACATTATTTTTCAGTAACTATTATATTATCTCATAAAAGTATGGCTTTACTACGTAAAAGATTTTTCCTTCTGTGGTCGGTATCATCAAAAGTTCTGTGACAGCTAGCGAATTGTAGATTGAGAATGTCCATACATGCAAACGAGTGACAAGACATGAACAAAAGTCATAGGTATACATTTAATTCTGCATGTGTTGAGGTGCAAATTTAATTGACCCAGTTTAGGTTCACAGGGAGCCAGTGGTTATCATAGTAGCACTGAGTGGAAGGCAAGAAGCAACCTGCTGCTGCAGGGGCATGCGAGTGGAGGGAGAGATTAAGAAAGCACATACTGTAGCTTGCAATCAAGGGACCGTAACTTATCAAAAGTCATATCCTTACATGTAATACTGCATGTGTTGAGGGTCACAAGGAGCCAGTGATTATTGCAACAGCACTGAGTTTAACACTAGAATTCCTGAAGCCTACAAAAAAGTCTTAATCCCGGCCCACTTTAAATCCCTTCGCACCTCTCCAAGCAGGAAGCAACCTGCTGTCCTATCCCCTGCCTTGATGGAGCTCACCTTGTGTACGAAGTTCTTCCAGCTCAAGCCAAGGGTCCTCATCTGTGTGTGAGATCTGGAGTTGTATAAGGTAAATAATACAGTATATCATTATTTGAATTACAAGCATTTCATGTGTGTTCCATGTCTACAAACAATCTGGGTAAGTGTAGGATGAACGGAAATGCAAGAAATTCTGAACACATGCCTAAAGCAGAAACTTTTTCCATGTTATAGTAATAATAATGTGAAGTGTATAATGTGTAAAGACATTAGTCCAAATTTCAAAAAAGTGCACTTTTTTTCAAGAATATAACCAAAGAAAAAAAATCCAAATAATGATATATTATTTACCCTATGCAACTCCAGTCATCTCACTCCCAGATAAACAGACTTGAGCTATGAGAATTTTGCGAGTGACCAGCTCCGTCGGTTGGGTGGGGGGAGGGGAGTGGTTTGTGGGTTAGCAGGCTGCTTGCAGGTCATGCTGATTGACACATTTGTAAAACAAAAGATGCTAATGGAGAGGTGTGAAGGAGTTTAAAGTGGCCCGGGATTTTTTGTAGGCTTCAGGGATTCTAGAGTTAATGACTAATTAAATTTTCATTTCTTCAGTAAATTTTGTTTGTTAACTTGATGATTTATTTTTTTTGTGTTAAATGTAAGAAAAATTGATGGAAATGAAGAGAATTAACATGTTTGGTTCTTTATCTATCTATCTATCTATCTATCTATCTATCTATCTATCTATCTATCTATCTATCTATCTATCTATCTATCTATCTATCTATCTATCTTTATTGGTTCACAGCCTTATTGAAGTTGTGGGATCCCTAAATGTCTCTCCATCAAGAGCCCAATGGATCACTGCCATTAACAAAGTGAGAGTACAACTACATGAGGTAAGAGGTCTGTTGTTAATTATGCAGTGCTGTAAATGGTTTGGCTGAGATTCGCCCATATTCCTATCTGTGTAATTTTTTTGTAATCTGAAAGATACTTAAACATTGATCGTTGCTTTCTCTGTGTATAAAAACACACTTTATATTTTGTAGGCAAATTATAAACATTGTCAAAAGCAACCTTCCCAACTTCCCTTATCTTTAATTTATATTATCCCAGAGTTGATTCTGACTAGTTTGAATGATAATTCAGCACCTCTAAAATATATTAACAAATTTCAAGTAATTTACTTTTTGATCTTAGGGAATAATGGGATGGTCATCTCTCAATTAAAGTAGAAGAAAAGGAATGGAATTCAGCCATTCATACAACATATTCTAACTGAATATATGTTGCACAACCCATATTCAGCTTAAAATTATTCATTGTTTACATCACATTTAAAAATTTTCAAAATCTACTGTTGGGATCAACAGTAAGTTATGTCATCAAGCGCCTGAATGGCCATGTCATATTATTTGGAAGTGTTTTATACTCAATCCGTTTTGGGCAAAATATTTTATATATCTCCGTGATAGCCTTGGATCTAAAATCATTCCTAGCACATTAACAGCAATTTTACATGTAGCTGTGCCTGTGAAAAATCTATTGTAATATCCTGTGCCATGTTTGTTACATGAAGACGTATTTTTCTCAACTGGAAGAATGAAGACTTGCCTTCTACACCTCTGTGGACATGTGTTGTTCTGTAATATCTCAAATTAAAAACAATGTAACTCTCTTTACAAGGGTCTATTCAAAATTTGTTCAGAATTTTTTCAGGATTAATTAATATAATTGTAAAGAAGCACACCTGGCCTCTGCTAAAAGTTTTTATTTGACGTTTTGTTCTATATAAAGAACCACTTCAGATGGGACTTTCTTGTTGTGTAGCTCTCTGAGTTTCATGGGGGTTGAGTATTGTGGGACTTTGTTTTGTTGTTGTATTGTGTCCCTTAAATAGAAAAGAAAAATTAAATTCATTGATAACAAGATCCAGATAGATGGACAGTCTCCATGGTCATATACTGTATTGCGTGGTAATAAGAAAAGACATGGATGGTTCATGGTTTGTATTGTTACAGATTTGCAATACTGTATCTTTAGTAATCTGGGAAGGAATTAGCCTAATTACCCTGTAAATGTAATGAACACATTTGTTATTATTGAGTAACAATGTGTGATATGTGAGTCTAGTTATAGTACATTTTCATGTATATATTCCCAATCCTGTGATTTTTAGGCTTCTTATTTATGGAGAGAATGGTCAAACAATGTTGTAAAAATTATGCTAAAGTATTGGTTGGAAAATTTTGATAATATAAAAAACATATTGTGCAAAAAAGTAATAAGCTTCTCTAAGCAATTATCCTGTTATTAGAATGTTTATACTGTACAATATCCAACTTTGTTGTTATAAGCATTTTTTAAATTTTCCATCATGTTTTCAAATTACTTATTTAAGAAAGTATTGCTTTTTGTAGTAAGTAAAATTGTCTTTGAGCTGGGAGGTGGATACGTGATTTTGGCTAAGGACCAAGCTCTGTTCACCTTGCAGTATTCTAGGTTTTCCCTTTGGGTTTGTGTTCATGTACAACCTGAACCTTGTAGTTTACCTGTGGGTCTTGAAGGGTACAGCTCCTTATTATTCACAGTGTAAGCTAGCAAATAGTTATGAAATCTCCAGTACCATTTGATTCCTTAAAGGTAGTCACAGTAATTAGAAAAAAGAAAGCATATCAATATCAGGAATGCACTGAGCACAGGACATTACTCTGATCAGAATAGAGTTGAGCAGACTCTCGATCTTTACACACTGGTAATAATGTGCTAAATATCAAAAAAACACCATTGATGCTGAGCAACATATTGATCTTCAATTGCCACTGAGGAAGACTGCTTGATGGAGTTAAATTTGAAAAAAAGTCACCAAGGAGTTCTTATGAATGCTCTTTCCACATCATGGAAAATAAGCCTGATGCCACTGTTTCAAAGAAGCACAGAATTACAGTAAGAAAAGAACAGGTACAATATTTAGTAAGTAATTTGTCATCTTCCTTTACTTGACCACACAGTGGTTAGCACTGCTACTGGACAGCCCCCGGGTATTGCGTTCAAGTAGTACGGCATGTTTAGCCTACATGTTCTTTCTGTCTTATTGTGGCTTTTCCTTTTCACCTGAAATCCATTCGACAAGAAACTTGAGGTATTGCTATTTCAGTTTCTGGGCAGCAGGTGATTCCGAGACTGTCAGTTTGTTTGATGTTAAATATAAATTGCTTTCATTTGTCAGGTGATTGTGATGTAGAGAATACCACAGTGATCAATCATGTCAATCAAAAAAGACTAGGAACCAGTATCCTTTGTCTGATTTGTTTTTTTTTTTAATGCCAATGATACGTGAACTTGAAGGATTTGCTATTAATTAGAAAAAGAAGGATAAACAGAGATTTTTATTTAGGTAAGTTAATGTAAATGTTAAAGAAATCTTCACAAATTAAGGAAATTTCTGGTATAGCCCCAGAGTTTTTATGCCAAAAGGTGCCACTGAATACAATGTTAATGTAATATAAATTTGTAAAATATGGGAAAGAAATAGGTTAAGCATATAGTTGATGGTGGTGATTAATTTCATTATTTCAGTATTTGTGACACTTGTATAACTTCAAGATATCATTGCAAAATAAATATAGAAAAAACGTTTATATAGTACGTGAACCTTCATTAAGATACAGTATTTCACTTGTAAAATTGCTAGTCATGGTGTAGCATACAGTTTTTGAATAATGAGAAAGAATTTTTCATAATATAACAGTATTTGCATTGTTGAAATGTAATAGGATGCTTCCCTTACTAGGTGTGTAACATTAGCACTTCAAAAAGTGATAAAAATTTCACGATGTAAAATTAAACTGACACCTTTCCTGTACTATTTATTATATTTTTACTTTGACAGTGATTAGGCCCATGTCACGTTTAATAGGTAGAAATTAAAGAAAGAATATTGTATCCTATAGAATAATGTAGGGTAATGAATTGTGAAACTCATTAGATAGTATTTTTGAGAATAACATGGTGTTTAAGTGACAGATGATAGATCTACAATTTGAGGATTTTTTTTTTCTTTTATATAAAGAAATGCATTTAAAACCCTAAAACATCTTGTTTCTCAAAGCATTTTAAAATGTCTTGAAATGTGTTTTAAGATACCTTAAAATTAATTATTGACACTGTATATGATAATATATCTTCTTCATTAAATGCATTTTCAGATATCTCAGATACATTTCAGGTTATCTTAAAATGACACTCAGATCACTTTCAGATATCTGAAATGAATTTTGAGAAAAACTTAAAAAAATTCATGATATATCAAAACTAAGTTAATGTAAAATGTCCTGTCTTTTCAGTAGGACTTACTGTTACTTTTAGGTAATCTTGAAATGCATTTCATATTTCGAAATTAAATGGAAAGATAGTTCAAGATATTAAAAATTACATGACAGATTGAAATGCCTGGAATTTAATTTAGATATTTTAAAATACATTTCATGTAAGTCAAAATTTTCAGAATTTATTTCAAGCTAAATTGAAATTAAGATATTCTTAGAATAAATAAACACTGATGTGTTTTAAATATCCCACAGCATCTTGTGGTCTTAAATAACATTAAGTAAATAAGAAAATGAATTGATGTAATAACTGAAAATGCAATTGAAAATGTAGTTGATACCTTTGTACAGAAATGACTTAACAATGTTGTAATTATTGTGAAAAATCTAGAATTTAACATTATTATGTTAAGCTGCGCACATTTTCCTGGCCTGTTCACCTGCCATTTGTAAACACTATAAAGCCTTGAAATCATGTAGACACAGAATTTGCTGATTTTCTGTCAAAGAATTTGGAAGTTGTAATATAACAAAGTTACTTTTAAAACTTTAGGTGGCAGTGTTCATCATTTTATCTCAGTAATCTACAGTATTAACATTGAAAACTTACACAGTATAAAGTTAAAAATAAATAATCAATGAATGAAACAAAAAATGTGAAAACACATAATCAGATATTTCACAAAGCTTATACATTGCTCTAAGATAAATATATATATATTCTGCAATAAATGTACAGTTGTGAGGATCTAAACCTCCAAGGCAATCTGGCTTTAAATAATGCATATTTTCAGGGATCATGAAAAGCATTTTTATGGTTTCAAATTGAAACATGTTTTTCCTAAAAATATCACACATATTAATGATTAATTGTGGACTCAGGTGTGTCTATCTTCCTTAGGAATGTATGTTAATTCTCTGCTGCACATATAGATTCGATAGAAAGTACCCACCTCTTTTGAACCAATAAAAGCACAGTTTCTTTCCCAATCAAAAACCTATGCAAAGCAAACACAGCACATGACACATTATATTTGTGTCTTCACTTCTTATTTGCATCTTCTCATTCATCAGGTTGAACCACACAGACTCTCTCATTAATACTTTTAAAAGGATAGGCACACTTATTACATGACATCCACTCACAAATCCATACACAAAGACGTTTAAGTCACTAATATACAGGCAGAAAATCGCATTTTCTATTTCTTTTTGAATATACAAATTGTAATAAAACATTTTTTACATTTAAATCTGTTCACAAGTTTTCTTTTGTACTTGTTTTTTTTAGCATACCATAAGAAGAAATTTATCTAACATACCAGGGGGTCTGCTGATATAAGTAGAACAGAACCCAGACTGAGTTGATGCAGACAGAGAAGAGAGCTGATACTGATAATGACTTTTAACACTAGAATTACAAAAGCCTACAACAAAACTTGTTATTCCGGCCCACCTTAAATCCCTTTGCACCTCTCCATCAGCGTCTTTTGTGTTGTAAATGTGTTGATCAACGTAAACAGCAAGCAGCCTACTATCCCATCCCCCCGCCCTCTGCCACAGTTCAATTTGCAAAGAAGATTCTCAGTACCTGGATCTGTATAGGGTAAATAATAATACATCGTCATTTGGAATACATACATTTCATGTGTGTTCCATGTCTACAACAATCTATGTAAACACATCGTTAAAACAGAAACGTTTTTCATATTTTAGTAATAAATGACAAAATGTAGACATGAAGTGCATAATGTGTGAAGCCTGAAGTCCAAATATCAAATAAACACTTTCAGAAAAGGTACAAGTATAATAGGACAGCTTCCGTAGTGCAGCGGTAAGAACTGCTGACTTGTAATCAAGAGGTCGCCGGATCGATCCTGCCTGCCTCCCAAGTTTACCATTTTGAGTAGTGAGCTGCTCTTATTGTTAACATTATACAATTAAACATACATTTGATTTTCGTCTATAACAGCCGGTGTAAATTTATAGTACTTGTAAAACTTTGTGTTTTTTTTTCCACTTTTATTCTGTTGGTCACAATCACAATACAACCCACCTCCACCACCCCAGATCTGACGATGTTAGTTTTTTGAAATTGGGAATAACTGTGGATGTGAGTGGTGTTTTGAGACAATGGAACTGGAAATTCTCTGATCTGGGGGGATAAAAGCTGACACACAAATTCTGGTGAATCATGTCTTCTTGGTATCTAATTGTCACTTGAATTTTTTTTATTCAGTTTTATTGAGTGTTCCTACTTACGCTAAATTAGTATGCAACTTATGGTCCATGATGTCAAAGCCGCACTGACAAAAAAACAGATACATAAGTATATATGATATTTGGAGTAATTCATTTTATGACCTGTATAGTACTTTTCAGAAAACATTGTGTCACTGATGCAACATTATTCATATTATCCATATTCATTTGCATACCTTGTTACAGTTGTAATCAGGGACTATATTTTTTTTTTTTTGTTTGGTGACAATTTCTCTAAGCAATTTCATTCAAACTGAAAATATCATACTGTATGTGATCGTGCCTCCTCTTCAAATCAGACTAAATGCCATCATGGACACAAAGAAAATTTGAAGTAAAAGATATGGCAAAGAGAGTGTCCTCAGGTAATTATGACCATGTTTTATATTTGGGCAGCCAAAACCATGGCCCGCATGCTGGAGCATTTTTCTGGCCTGCAAAGCATCTGCTAAATTCTTTGCATTTGTAAACGTAGAGTCTTTGCATGCCATGAATGTAAGCCATTTTCCCTATAATACTTCTAAAGTCCACTAGCCATATTTGTGATCTGTTCCTGAGAGTACTTGAAAGGTAATGTCTAACTTATGTCATAAATAAAAGAAGTGAAGTAGAAGAAGCCATTTAAACATTGATAAAAGATTGCTCATATTATTACAATGCTTTTGGCTGAGACACAGAACAAGAATGCTAATGAAAAAAAATTGAGAGTCATGAGATGTCCTGTATTACCATGCATGGCTCTGCCTACTAGCCCAGCTTTACTTGTACTGGTATCTCTCTATTATAAAAAAAAATCCTAGAAAGACTAGAGATACGAGATGTGATCTTCACGTGAAGATCACGGAAGACACTTAAAAGACCCACAAGATGAAAGAGATTGGCCGTGGAGCGTCTCGCGGGGACCTTAAACATGAGAGTTTGTGCCAAGAGATTGACCCAGGACGGTCTCGCGGGGACATAGAACATGAGATTCTTGCAAGACACGCCCTACTTACAGCCAATATCAAATAAGCCAACGAGCTTCAAAACACTCAGTCGTGTCAAGGCTTTGAGCACACACAGATCCAGGGCTCTCAGCGCATATAAAGTGTATAAGGACAATACGTTATAGATAAAACGTTGACGACTAAGCGAAGAAGAAAGAGCAGCGCGGAGAAAAGAGACTGAAAAGCATTGGAGAGAAAAAATGCAAAAAAGAAAAAGAATTATCGAGGTGCAAATTCAGAAAATAAGGAAAGTAATAATCAGCGCGGAAAAAGTGGAATTGAAAAAAAAGCATGTCCATTCGGGCTCAGAATTAAAAGACAAAGAGTAAAAGACAAAGTAGACCTTCATAAAGATGTTCAAAAACGTTGGGGCTATACACATGAAGAGCAGGTTAGAGATTATGAAAGCAGTGGAATTCGAAAGGCTCAAAAAAAAAAACGATGGTGCGATACACATGTGAAGAAAGGTAAAGAATATGAAAGCAGTAAAATTCGAAAGTATTGTAGCGTCCCAGGCAGGTTGAAGTCTTTTTTGTTTGAGTGACTGCTAGGTTCAATTGAGGGAGGGCGGAGTACAGCACAGAAGAATGACAGCGGGGTATTGATTGATGTGGTAAGGGGGGGGAGGGGGCTGGGACGGGAGGAGGGGTTGGAGAGGGTGCTGGAAGGTTGTGTTTGATGTTACAAAGTTGGCGTTCTTTTTCTTGATTGTTCAAGTAAAACTTTTGTGAGACTTTACTACGTCTGTCTGTCTGTTTTTTTTTTTTTTATTTCTTCTCTTTTCGAGCCAGATGCAGAAGTCGCTACAGTATCAAAAAAAGATAGTAAAGATCACATTAGCACAAACAAAAGGAAATTATTACTCGAAAAAAGGGAAAATAATCATTACGGACCAGGTGTAAGTGAAAAAATAGCAGGACAAAGCGAGGTCAGAAATAGAAGACAAAGAGTAGAAAACAAAGTAAAACGTCATAAAGAGGTTAAAAAACAAGGGGGCCAAACATCATGCAGAGCAGGTTATAGATAATGAAAACAGTGGAATTCAAAAAACTCAAAAAAACATAGGCGTGAAACACATGCAGAGCAAGATACAGAATATGAAAGCAGAAAAAAACGAAAGTGTCAAAACAAAGAAAGTAAACATCGCATTAGCACAAACAAAGAGAAATTATTACTCGGAGAGATAACGAAAAGGCGAATAGAGATTGAATATATGGACATAGGTGTTATGTCTGAAGTATGTAAATATTGTAAGGCTTTGAAGTTTTATGTCAGAGAATTTCAGAAACAGGGTTTACCTCATATGCATTTATTGGTTACTTTGCAAAAAAAGTAATTAACTGCTGATGATGTAGATCATTTTGTCTATGCTGAAATTCCAAACAGAGAAACCTATCCTGATTTATGGTACAAAGTCATTAAACACGTCCCACGGACCTCATTTAAAAGATTCAGCATATTGGGACTCCAAAGATGCCAAATATTGGTTTTAAAGAAGTTCTGAAATAAAAGTGAAACTAATGAAATAGCAACAATTCAAATAAAAAAAACATCTTAAAAATGTGTATCTGGAAAACTAAACACAGGGAATGGCGAGCGAAGCGAGCAGTGGGCAAAGCCCCCTAGTACTATTTAAAAATAATTTCATGACTAATATTGTAGAACTAAAACTTTTATAACAAGGCACTTGGTTTAATCATCAGTCACATCAGTTCTATTCAAAACAGACATGTACAACCAGATGGGTATTTTCCATACGTTGCTTAAATCATCCGAGATCAGATGCCTCATCTTGGATGAGTTAATGCCGGTGAGACTCATCCGGGATAAGTCGGTTTTTCAAACGCAGCCGTGTAGTAGATTAGTCTAGCTGGATCTAATTATCCGAGATGAATGTGCGCGCCCGTGCTAATTGAAAAGCCCATATATATTGAGTCTAGAAAACATGATCAGCAAGTCTTTGATAGGCTGTAACAAAATGACGAAAGAACGGGCACATTCCACCCCACAAGCGGAGCAGGACCTTTTATTCGAAGGACAAGAAGAATTTCAAGATTTAATATGCAC
This sequence comes from Erpetoichthys calabaricus, assembly GCF_900747795.2. Classification (NCBI taxonomy): domain Eukaryota; kingdom Metazoa; phylum Chordata; class Cladistia; order Polypteriformes; family Polypteridae; genus Erpetoichthys; species Erpetoichthys calabaricus. The sequence continues at coordinate 81,439,731 of NC_041400.2, forward strand.
AAGGGATAACACTGCATAAGCAGCCAAATCAGAAAAGACGGCTGGCAAAAAGTGGCCGACAAATTAAACACTAAGTAGTGTGCATTGTACTTACTGAATGTAGCGTTTCATTTCCTATGTGTCAGATTAATTATTTAATATGTCATAATTCCAGATCAAACATGAGCACAAGGAGAACATGGGAACAGGTTAAAGTGAAGTACAAGAATATACTTGAAACTGGTAAATATCGGTATATAACTATTTAAAGAGTTGTTGACATAAATAATCATATATAATATAAAAAAACATTAATTTTAAAGCTAAGGCAGACAAGCAACAAACAGGTGGAGGTCCACGCAGTCTAGACCTAACCCCTGCAGAAGAGTTGGCTATCCAGCAAAATGCCCATCGCCCTGTTTCTGAGGTCATTCCAGGGGGGAACACCTCCCCAGAACCAGTGGCAGGATGAAGTGGTCACTTCATTTCAGGTAAAGAATGGTCATTGCATATATTTGTCCTCAATGTGTGCCATAGGTATGTTCCATATAGCCCTCTTTTTCTTGTTGGGTCAGTTGCAGGGAATGTCATATCCCCAGAACTTGTGTCTGACCAACGAGATATTGACGAAGGTCAAATATTTGATGAAGACACTGCAGTCTGATTATTCATCAGGAGGAAAGGTACATTTTCCAAATAATGTTTGATCAAACTCCACTCTGATCAGTCCCATGTGCCCCAATCACATTTGGAAATCCTGGGTAATGAGAATGTTAGGCTGATTGTGAGATTCTTCATGGAACTGTGGGTCTTTTTTGCTTGTGTATTACCTACCTGCAATGGCATGAAACACCTCTTTTATTGCCTGCACACGCAGATGTCCAGGAAACACTATGAAAACCCGAAGGAAATATTTCAGAGCCAAACAGACTTTACGAATTGCCTGGCAAACTGCACTTTTAGATAGATTTTCTGCATCGCCTACAGTATATAAAAAAGTGCCGCTTGCAAAAAACCTCAAAGCAATACATAATGTGTGGTTGTGAGAGCCCGACTTTGCCTAGTTTGACTTTGAATATAAGGTGGTAATAAATCTTTGAGATACAATATTCCCCCTCGACTAATTCTTTCGAAAAGAATTTCCTCAGGGAACAATAAAGGATCTTGCCAAAACCCTCTCTATATGAAATACTCTTCTTATAATTTGCGCACCGATATCAATTGGTTGCTCATTCATGAACGGTGAAGCCATGACTGAACGAATTCCATGCACGGATACTGATTAAGTGTGTGAGCTAATCCTTGTTTATATAGAACAAACCTGCTCCGATCAGGTTTGAGGATTTGGATGTGCTGCTATGACAACACATCCAGCAAGAGTTTCGAAAAACCGACAGATCCAGGATCATGCCAAATTGTCAACAATTACATCCGGCTAAACGAGTAATCCACGTATGAAAAATACCCCCCAAGTTGTCTTGTGACTACAATCATCACACTTATGCCAAAATGTGCCCCAGCAAGCCATGACCCCATGATGTTGTAATTGGATTTTTACATAATTTTTATGTGTTTTTCTCTTATTGTTTCAAGAGGTCGGATACTCATTTTGGGGTTTTTATAGTCACTGATCTTGATTCTGAACTCAGTTTTCAGTTTCTGTAGTTCATTAATAAAGCAGACTTCATTAGTTGAGTGGCTGTGTAAGATCTCCTACTTTAGTGTTATTGTGAATACAAAATACAGCTGTGCATTCTTTGGTGATGGTAGCAGTGCTAGACTGTGTACCATGCCACTGCGGAGCAGACTCAGGATGAGCTTGCCTGAGCTTTTGTACTGAATAAAACAGGTTTGCTTCTGTCACATAAGGCATTTATTATTTCAAACTCTTAAGCAAGGTTATTATAGTTTTTCCTTTTTATATATATTTTTATTTCTATATTTTTTCTGACCTTACTTGGAAATTCAGTTTACTTTTAGTTTTTCTTCATCGTGTATTTTTAGTTTTAGTTTAGTTTTTATTTTACAAAGACATTTCTATTTTATTTTTATATATATATTAGTTTCAGTTTTAGTTTTAGCAATTGTGGTATGGTTAAAGCGCTACTATGGAGTTTAGTGTCACAATGAGACAGAACTGTACACTTTATGGATTTGGATATAATATGAGTTTAATGTTAGTGGAAGCTTACTACACTACATGACACAGTTTACTATTTGGTTTTGTTTCTGTCTGATAAAAACAAGCATAATCAAAATCCGGTACTGAATATGAACAGTTTTACACAATTTAAAAAATATTTTCTATGTCATTTGTGCTAAAAAAAAATCTGCGCTGCCTGTAGGCACTTTTGTTACTTTCCTTTTTTTGTCCAGAAGTGGCCAATTTGTAATGAAGTTTAGGTGAATTTAAAAGTGTGAGGGTTTTTTTACTCTAAATGTCTATAGCACACATCTCCTGCTCCAATGACAATGTGCTTATAATGAATGCCTTGAATATTTCAGTCAAAAATCTCAAATAATGGGCTTTACTTTCTACCAGCCATATTGATCTCTGATTCCATCTCAGGCACAAGCAGTTTATAGACAGAATTATGCCACCTGCAGGCCTGAAAAGATATCAAAAATTAGAAAACAGATTCTACTGTGTTCTGACAGGTGTGACCATGAAACTCACAGGGGCTTAGGAATAACAAGGCTCTTATGCTTGAATCAGTGTTCAGACCCCAGCTAGCTATATTGAGGGAAACAAAGAAAAACAAGCATGTGGTGTCAAGGTTAGAGGCAGTGAGACTTGAATAGCTCACCATAAGAACAGTAAACACATAATGAGCAGAGCAAGAGCAGGTAATAAGAGTATGGACAGGCACAAAACGATACAGACAGCATCTGTGATTACAAACAGAGCAGGATCACAGGATTATTTTCACAATATCAGGTATTTTGAGCTGTGAATATCAACTAAAAAAGATAAATTAATAAATGTAGAATAAATACAAAAACATATTAGTATGTTTAGCTTTTCATCACTTGCCAGACTGTCTTCGCCTACCTACCTATAGTTCAGTAGAGACATTGCCAACTCGGGAGTTTTTCAAGGTTTATATCGCTTCGTTCTTAAATGACATTTTTAAAACAAGAGTGGTTGGTCAGCAACAATATGCTGATCTTGTATGATAAACCTTGTCAGTCTCTCAATCAGTGCCATTTTATTTTCAAAATTCGGTAGTAGTCTCCCCTAGACTTTCTCATGTACTCGGATATGGGGATGGATATTTGAGGAGTAAACTGCATGACAAAGATTATATTATGTACATTAAAGAATCATGAACAACAAATTGAATTAATAATATATTGAACAATTATTATAAAAGTAAAGTTGAATAGATCGAACTCTGCAGCTGCATGAATGAAAAAAAAATTGAGTATGTGTTCAGGTAAAGTACCACTTCTGGTTGATGGATTTGGCCCAAAAGTTAATACAGATCTACAATCTTGGTGTAACAACCACATGCCAAATTTCATCCATCTATCTAGTTGCGTTTTTTGAGTTATCGTGTTTACACACACAGAGACATAATTCCAAAAAATAGTATTTTCGGACTCGGGGAGGTCTAAAATGTCAAGATTCATCAAAATCTCGAGGTTGAGTTTTTTCATGATTACTATACTTTCTCTATACTTCGTGTGCGAAATAGCAGGTGAATTACTGTCAACAAAAAACAGGCACCTGAGAAATAAACTGAAATGTTACTCACTCGTGATTTTTTTTTGTTGACCAGCACATTACGATTTCAATCTTTAAATATATATTTTGCATGATCTTCATAGGAGCAACTGGACCACCTGAATAGACAGAACCGTATAACAGTCAACATCTGCCCCATTAAAATGACATTTCAAACTAGTAAGCTAAAAACTATGGATATCACAGATCTAATCTAATAGACTACACCATTAGTTTGGAGAATTATTTTGACCACACTCTACTTTTATTCTTCAACCCTGTTGCCTCCTACCTCAACCTAGCCAGTTTTACCTATTTGATATTACAAATGTCTCATGTCTTTGTTTTGCTGTTATTATCTTAAAAAGACAACTTAATTGTTACATTAAGATTGTATTATTGATTAATTAAGGATGCATTTTATATCCCATTGCTAAATTGCAATTGCTACACTTGGTTCTAAGTAGATTTTTTCAGTGGTGTTGTATTCTGGTTGTGTGTCAGTCACTTTAAAGCTGGTGCCTTGATTATTGCTTTAATCACTGGTGTATTTGTTCTCTGCATGCCTCTGTGCATGCAACTGTAAGGCAGATCTATTAAAAAACTATATGTTGCACACTATTATCCTTTTCTTTTTTTTCTGCCTTCCCACAATAGCTGGCTCTCCGGTATATTAATCACTATGGAACAGCTCAGAAAGTGTTAGTGTTTTTTTCTTTCCTGTACTGCTTTAGGATTTTTTTGTCTATTAGGAATCCATCCCACTCCTCCTCCATATGACTTGCTTAACGTTCTCTTTCTGTGAGATTTTTTAGTATAAACAATTTTTCACAATTGAAGCAGTAAGGAACATTATAGTTCTTAAGTTTGGATATCCACTTATAGTTAGTTACCTTGCTCTGATAATAATGGGCAGCATTTATTAATTAATTTATTAAGAAATTTGTTAGAATTCTCTGTATGGTCCTTGCCCAGGTGCTGTCCGTGTGGAGTTTATGGTTTCTCTCAGTCTGCAGGTTCTTTTTCTCTTGTTACTCTGGATTTCTTCTCACATTGTATACATTTATGTTAGGTTGTCTGAAAACTGTAAATTGTCCCTTTTATAAGTGAGGGTGGTTGTGTGCACCACTGTACCCTATGATAAACTGGTGCTTCAATTAGGATTGATTCCGGAAACCAGGGTGGCTTCTTTTCTGTTAAGTAAATGGTTTAATCGTATTATTCAGGAACATGGCAATGCAGTGCTCTTAACTATTTCCTTATGTATGTCATCTTGAACCCGCTTTCCCATTTTCGTTCACACAGAAGATTGTTTGTAATGGTGTCCTTTCTCTGTCTTTGCCTTTTTACTTATCATCTTTGAATAATTTTTCAGTTGACCGTTCCATTGAAATCACAAACTAAATTCCAAATATGCCATATTCTTTTCATATTCTGTTTATCTAGAGAAATTGCCAGGTGATGCATGTGCATACTTGTATATACTATAAATGCATTAAAAAGTGTACACCCACTTAGTTTCAGTGAACATGGTAAAGTGTAAGCTGGTCTGAGTGAGTGGGAGTAAACATTTAGCTCATGCTGTAGTGTGGTTTGTGGACTGGGTTGTTGCATCTCCAGAAGTAAAAGCATTTGCCTCACAAAGCCTGTGGCTGTTGTTTTTTGCATGTGCTGTCAGTTCTCTTTCCTTTTAATCCTCCTACTTTTTCACACTGCTCATGCTCTCTTCTTCATTAATTAGCTGAATTCCACCTACTTCCATTTACAAGACACTGGATAAGAGTGATTCTTAATTTTTACCAGACACCATTCAAGATTTAATAGTCTTTTTTTAAGCATATATTTTAATCCACCCTTTGGATGCCTCCGCCTCCTCTTGCTTTACAGAGAATCAGTGACTTCAGAAAGAACTTAACACTGAATGCATCTTCTCCTGGAAAGAAGGTGAGTTGTACATGTTTTCTGCTGTTCTTGGAGCCGTTTCTTGGGTGGTGGGTAAAGGAGATTTGGGACTGTTAAATCTGCCTTTTTATTTTTTTCCAACATTTTCTCCTTTCATGCAAACTGTGTCTCTGTTTCGATTTTATTTTTAAAAATGAGTGTTCTTTAACTGCCAGTGATGCCAGGCTTTTTTTTTTTAAATTTGAGCATGTCTTTAAAATTCAGAGACACTTAGTCTTGTAAACTTCACAAAAATCTTTTTTTTTTTTTGCTTTGGTGGAAAGCCCAAGTTATCAAGGATTAAGGAACACAACATAACACTAAATAACAAAGCTCATACAAGCTAGTGTGACCTGGGGCTGAGTATTATAGTAATATAATATGAACAAACATGGTTTTCCTAACTGTATGTCATGTACTGCTCTTAACAAAAACAACATAAGAATTAGAGGAGAAAATACTGAATTCTACAGCAGTTCCACTTATGTCCATCCATTATGAAATACATTTAATTATGTTCAACATTGAAGGAGCTTAGCCTACACAGGTAGCTCTGGGTGCAAAACAAGATTGGGTAACAGTTCTTTCTGTCTTTTATTCCTGATACAATACATAAACAAGTCTCCTTAATTACAACATTTTGAACAATTAAAGTTTATGCTGCATAAATATGTATTTTTTCCACTATATATTTGTAACTTTCCAATAATAATCATGGAATGAAGTTCTCGCAATATTGTACTAAAAAGTGACTCTAGCAAAGGGGTTTGTTGCCAACAACTAAAGCTAACAAAATATTGTTGCCAATAAACCAAAAAGTAAAACAAAATCATAGAAACAAATTAATACAGTACATGTTTCATAACAAATGAAATATATTATTTTTTTATACACTGCCTAAAGTAAAATATATACTGACTGGTTAACATTCAGTTATGAAGAACTGTGATGGTCCTTTTAGATGTGGTATCTTTTAGAATTATTTGCTTTTCTTAACATATGGCCATCATTCTCTTTTTGAACATGTCATTCCTTTTTGAACATGTCATGTTGAAGAACCCCAGCCTGTTTAAGCTCATTCCAGTTCTTGCCAGCATTGTCAGGTCATGCTTATTAAACTTATTGTTCTATCTCCCTTTCCGTGAGTGATGCATATATGAAGTGTATTAGTATAGAATTCTGTTTTATAGTTTGACTTGTTATTGACACAAGAAAACATGTTAACCTGGATTCTTGATTGCTATTTTAATACTGCAAGTGGCTAGCATTTAAAAAAAGCAAAATCATTAAAGTATGATTGAAAGAATAACAGAGCACTATTTTTAAGTGTTATGTTAGTAGAAGTACGCATTTTAATTATTATAGAATGAAAATGAGCCTCTGGTGCACATAGTGAACATATATTTTAAACTATCTTGTTTCTAACTTAATACTGATACAGATGGTGCCTTTTACAGGAAAAAAGAAAAATCTAAATTATTTTTGAAAGGCATATGGTAAGAAAGTATATGAATGGATTCTAAACAGCAGACACCCGTGACCCTGTGTTAGGATATAGCGGGTTGGAAAATGACTGACTGACTGACTAAAAAATGGTATTTTTAAATAGCACTCTGATGTTTAAAGCATTGTGAAATGCAGGAAGCTTGTAGCATGTTGTTAAGGATTCTCCTTTTATAATTTTATTCAAATACATTTTACTAAAATCTGCCTAGCTAATAATGTAGTTACCCTACACACCCTTTCTTCTCCCTGTTTTTTTTTGTGGACAGTCGTATCAATTTCAATATACTCTGTGTACAAAGGTGAAGTTGTTTTGTATGTGAATAAAATGCAGTGTACAAATGCAGCTTTGTGTATCTATAAGCAAATATCACAGTGATGCTTCCTTATTTATTATACCTACTTAGAATTTGCTAAATAATCTCAAAATATTATAGCACAACATCATCCTCAAACTGGGATATCCTTTTGTTCTCTGGTTTGAAATAGACAATACTTCTGCCAGAGTTCAAGTTTTATTTAAAACATAATGCAAAAAGTTTCAAAACATATTTGATTTTGAAAATATTTGGCTGCTTGTGTGTGCTTATTAATTTTATGTTTAATTCATATTAATTCAATGTAGCATATCTGTCTTTATTCTGAGTTTATACACACACACTCACTCAAACTTTGAGATTAATTAAAATGGGTAATTCGGAATGGCAAATGCAGAGTCATGCAAATAATACTAAAAACTACTGTTATACAGGTTTAATATCCATCTGTGCAATTTACAAATGCAATCTTTGCAAAAGGGGTGATTAATTTTATTAAGTCTCCTCTTGATTGTTTTAAAATCTAATTAATGAACTAACTTGATTTTTAGCATTGCCAGCTCTAAGTTAAATTCAAGCAGTGCTAGCAATTTAGATAAGGCAGTATGTTCTTGTAAATGTGGGTTTATTGGTTGTAATAAAAACTATTATCAACAGTGAAACATGTGTAAAGTATGGACTTGGTGAAGGGCTGTGTTAGTGTTATTCCCTTGCTTGAATAAAAGAGAACAAGGCACCTAATAAAGGCTTTAACAGCCAAAATGTTATGTCTGAACAGTCTTTTCTTTTTTCCACATAGGAATGACCATTCCCCCACATATATATTGATTCATTTCCACATTATTGTATTTTTGCCTTTAAGGCAATGTCACAAAGTTAGGGAAACCAGCAAAACCCTGGCCAAAAAGATTAAGCATCAATAATATGATTAATTGCATTTACTAAATTACCATGTAAATCTAGAAAAGACCAAAAACATGAAAAGTCTCAAAATGAACTGAATCAGAAAAAACAAACTTCATGCATTATTATTGTTAACAAGTTAACACAAAACTAGTGTTTTTGAAAAAAGCAACTGAATTAATGCATTTTTTAAATTAAACAATGAACAAGAATAAATGTATTTAGCAGTAGGATTATTCATATTTATATTGATTCAAGTGCAGTATCTGATATTTTTTATAAAAATAAATAAGACACAGCAAAACATCATAAGAGATTGTTAAGGGAAATGCTTTGTGGACCACTGGGGCATGTACAGCTGCGTTAACCCGACAGTCAGGTGGACACAAGTTCCAGTCCAACACACATGGTTTATTTACAGCTGGGGAGCGTTTTTCTCTGCCTCACACCAAAGTTATTATAGTGTTGCCTTTTTATATTAGTTTTTATTTCTACATTTTTTCTGACCTTACTTGTAAATTCAGTTTAGTTTTAGTTTTCCTTCATTGTGTATTTTTTGTTTTAATTTAGTTTTTATTTTACAAAGACATCCATCCATTATCCAACCTGCTATATCCTAACTACAGGTTCACGGGAGTCTGCTGGAGCCAATCTCAGCCAATACAGGGCGCAAGGCAGGAAACAAACCCTGGGCAGGGCGCCAGCCCACCGCAGGGCATAGACACACCAGTTTTAGTAATTATGGTATGGTTAAAGAGCTACTATGGAGTTTAGTTTTTGTGTCACAATCAGACAGAACTGTACACTTAATGAGTTTGGATATAATATTAGTTTAATGTTATTGGAAGCTTACTACACTACACAACACAGTTTACTATTTGGTTTTGTTTTTGTCTGATAAAAACAAGCATAATCAAAACCAGGTACGGAATATGAACAATTTTTAAAATATTTTCTATATCATTTGTGCTGAACAAATCTGTGCTAACTGTTGGCACTTTTTTTCTTTTCCTTTTATTGCCCAGAATGGGACAATTTGTAATGAAATTTGGTTTGAGAGTTTTTTACTCTAAATGTCTACAGCACACAACATACAGTATCTTGCACCAATGACAATGTGCTTATAATGAATACCTTTAATATTGCTTTTTATTTTCTACCAGCCATATTGATCTCTGATTCCATCACAGGCACATACAATTTATTGCCACCTGCAGGCCTGAAAAGATATAAAAAATAAGAAAACAGATTCTACTGTGTTCTGATAGGTGTGATCATGAAAATCATGGGGCTTAGGAAGAACAGGACTCTTAAACTTGAATCAGTGTGCAGACCCCCACCTAGCTTTATTGAGGGAAACAAAGAAAAACAAGCATGTGGTGTTAAAGTTAGGGGCAGTGAGACTTGGATTGCCCATGCATAAGAACAGTAAACCCATAATGAGCAGAGCAAGAGCAGGTAATAGGAGTGAGGACAGCCACAAAATAACAGAGACAGCATTTGAGGTTAAAAACAATACATTTGACATTATCTAAACCTGTTTATCAGGGCATGATCACAGGAAACCTGGAGCCTACCCCAGAAATATGAATGATATGGCTGATGTTAAGAACAAAAAGAGTATGACATTTCAACTGTTTTGAGAGAGAGAGAAAAACAATGAAAAAATGGGGACAGATATTTTAAAACATAGTTCTGCTACTGGATTATTTTCACAATATCAGGTATTTTGAGCTGTGAATATTAACTAAAAAAGATGAATTAATAAATATAGCATAAATACAAAAACACATTGGTATGTTTAGCTTTTCATCACTTGGCAGACTCTCTTCGCCTACCTACCTGTAGTTCAGTGGAGACGTTGCTAACTCAGGAATTTTACAAGGTTTGTATCGCTTTGTTGTTAAACGACGATTTTAAAGCAAAAGTGGTTGGTCAGCAACAATATGCTGATCTTGTATGGTGACCTTGACAGTGTCTCGATCAGAGCCGTTTTATTTTCAAAAATATTGGGATGGATATTTGTGGAGTAAACCGCAAGACAAGGATTATATTATGCACATTAAAGAACCATCAACAACAAATCAAATCAAATGAATAATATATCGAACAATTATTATAAAAGTAACATTGAATAAATCGGACTCTGCAGCTGCATGAATAAAAAAAAAATCTAGTATGTGTTCTGGTAAAGTACCACTTCCAGTTGATGGTTTGGCCAAAAAATTAATACAAATCTACAATTTTGGTGTAACAAACACATGCCAAATTTCATCCATCTATCTAGTTGCGTTTTTGAGATATTGTGTTTAAACATAAACACACTCCAAAAAAACAGTATTTTTGGACTCAGGGGAGGTCTAAAACATCAACATTCATCAAAATCTCGAGGTCGAATTTTTTCATGTTTAATATACTTTCTCTATACTTCTTGTGCGAAGTGGAAGGTGAATTACTGTCAATAAAAAGCAGGCACCTGAGAAATAAACTGAAACGCTACTCACAAGTGATTTTTCTGTCCATATAGTAAAGGTTTTGTTGACCAACACATTTAGATTTCAGGCATTTGAGTTATATCTTGATATACAACAAGTGCAAAGAAAGGCGGCACGTAAATCGCCTTCTATTCCACATGCTTTTCGCACATATTTAGCTCACTTTGTCACTGAAAATGCTGTGTGAACACCCGCCCTCCTTCACCAGTGGCAGTACAATGGATGAATATGTGCAGGCGGCTCGTGGTGGGTGACTTTCAGTTTTAGAGTTAAAAGTTATAAGGATTAACAGCAAGAATATTCATTCAAAAATAAAAACTAAAATTATTTTAGTAAATTAGTATTTTATTTCAGTTAGTCTTTCCAGCTACTTTAATGGTTTCGTTTAGTTTTAGTTTTTCGTTTTGGTTTTGTTAATTATTTTATTTCAGTTTATGAAAATGTTTTTTTAATAATAGTTTCAGTTTTGATTTTAGTTTTCTTTAACTGTAATAACATTGCTCCCCACAGCACAGTACACAAAGCAAATTTCACAGTCCTTTACGCTTTACTCTTTCCACTTTTATTTAGGTCCTGGGAGTGTTCCAGGTGGCTCACAAAGATTACCTGGAATCACTCCCAGGTGTGGTAGAAGTCCACTATAAGGCTGTGCAGCTCCTCCTGGTGGCCCCAACAGGGCTGTGCCAAACTCCATCTCCCATTGTGCTCTGTGGGAATCTGTGGTGCCACAGCCACCCAGGAGGACTGCCTTCTAGCATTCCAGGGGAGGTATTGCCTCACCGATGCTGTCTACCCAAATCCTTCCATTTCGTTGGTGTCCCGGCCAGGTAATGGCCGCCGCTGCCCATCACAACTTCTGACAAGCACCCTCAGTTTGAGAGGTGAATGCATTTGCAAAATAATGTGCATGAAAAAGACAGCAAGGTTAAAGAGCTTGAGGGCATCTTGTGGCTAACCCTGTCTATTAAACAGTCAAAAAAAATTAAAATAAAGTGTGTGGTATAACGCTCATGAGTTGTTCTGACCTTTCAATGGGGCAGACTGTTCAACATGGTGGTTTTTCCGTTTAACAAGGATTCTGGGAGAAAGAGATGGGCCCAGGTGGTTTATTGTTTTTTTATGCACAGCTATGACATTTATTAAGATTGACCAATCATAGATAACTATACATCATTGGAATACTCTGAACCTCGGCTATACAGTCATAATGAGCCTTTACTGTATGTGATTCAGCATAGATGGGATATTTGATTAAAGCAGATTTACTCAGCTGTGATGTGCTGCTCACCTCGGCATATATGTGTGAAAATTGCAAATTTTAGTATTGAAAGAGTAGACTGCCTGTAAGGTTTTGTGATGGTGCAGGTTGGCTTCATGCTCCAGTTGTATCCAGGAGCCTCTTGAGGGTGCCACCATCTGTAATGCAACCAAGTGATGAGCCTAGCAAATGAGGGTGCTCACTCAAAGCAAGGGATGGGTATCAAAATTAACACTTTGAAATGAACAGTACTTTTATTGAAACCATCAAAAAACAAAGTGTGGCCAAAAAGTGCAGTGTTCTCTTCAATAAATAATTCATCCTTAAAGTAAAACAGGTAACAATCCATGAGAGTGAAAATCAGAATTAAAAATTAGAGTAAACCAACAGTTGTTGGGTCCTTCATGCTCTGTCAGACAAGGCCAGCGCAACTCCCTCTACGTCTCCCCAGCTCACCCATTTCTCGCTGAGCTGGTGGAGACACTAGCAGCCACGGTCCACACCTTCTGATTCTCACTGATATTTCAGTTCTGATATTAATTGTAGTTTTAGTTTTTATTTTATAAAATTAATTTTAATTAAAATTTTTGTTTCGTTATAGTTTTCAGTGGAGTCAACAACTTTTATTTAGTTCTGTGCTTAAAATTTTAGTTTTTATTTTACTTAGTTTTGGATTTTTTACATAATATTAGTACAATTTTAGTTTTTTTCTGTTGCAAGACCCCAAATGCTGGCCTTCACATATTTCAATGCAAGTTATGTTTCAGTCAACAAAATACACTCACAGTTCATAATGCCATTAAACAACGCTTGACTATCAATGATCAAACAGATTAAGTGGCCTAATGAGTGTCGTCAGCAAGATAAAATGTTTTAATCAAAGAAACCAGTCTGTGCAATCACGTTGCTATTAAGTCTTAAACAAGCATGCATTTCGAGAGATTTTTTCATGTTGCAATGACCTCCATTGCGCAGATAGCCACACAGAGAAAATATTCGTTTGACGAGTGCCTGTAATGCAGGTGCACAGACAGGGTCCTCAGCCATGGCACCAGCAGACTGCATGTTGGTGATTTCTGCTGCCAGTACTGAAGCAGTGACGTGTGGTGAGGTTCATGGTTTCTGAGGCACTGACTCCTCCAGAGTCATAGTTACAAATATATGAACCCCAAAGAGTAGCTTATTCACTATTCAACTGGCAGCATGCACATTGACTACTGGTTATGTTTCATATCTCATCAGCATTCTTTACACACTAAGGTAAGGTGCATATTTGGCTAAGAAAGAACGTTACATTTATAACGGCGAGAGAGAGCACATTTGCTCCTCACCGTCCTTGTCTTCTAAATTCGCAGTTGCAATTCCACAATTCAAACTCATTCAATTCAAATGAAAGTATAGAGTGGTGTACAAAAAAACGGATTTCAATTTTGACCTTAAATGAAATATTTAGTTGTTTTTAAAAGCTTTTAATTCTGATGCTTTAATCAATTTTAATACAGACTGTTCAACAAAAGGATAACAACAAAAACAAAAGAATATTTTATTTAAGGTTAAAATTTAGTTTTTAAATATTGGATTTTTTTTCTTAGTCTGATCCCATTTTTTTATCAAATTGAAAACCGTTTATGGTCTTAACTTTATTTGTAAATGAAGTCCATGCGCCTGTCCTTCTCCACGAAAATCTCCAAAACTTTCTTTTAAAAGTCCTTATTATCATTTAGTTTTAAAAGTCTTAATCTTCCATTTTGGCAGTCAGTGGAAATAAAAAAAATAAAAATAAATGGACCGCTGCAGTGCACTTTACTTTCTGATATCGCTAACTTATTGGCGCCGAGAGCCTCTGCGTAGAACAGCAGAAACAAGCACCTGTTGGGCTTCAGTGCGGCACGGTACTGTCTGCCTCAACTCATGCCTTTTCACTGCGGTTTTATGTCCAATCAGTAAGACTAAATATGTCACACACATTCATTAAAGATATTAGCCAGATTGTGGAAAGTCAGGGTGTGTAATAAACACGTGTGCAAACATTATTTTGGCCACATACAGAGAGACAGCAACAGACACTCAACAATTGCATGCATCATCCCAGTGTGTGTGAGGGGTAGCACTATCTGAGATGAGGCTCGTCTCATCTCGTTGCTGCCGCATCTCGTGTTTTTCCCCAATATTTGATCAGGAAATGTGCAAATTCATCAATTTTGACTATAAAAATGATAAAAATTATTAATTCATACAGAAAACAAATCTATAGCACAGACCAGTGGACAAATTTATTTTATGTTATCATTATTAATTTTTTTACTTTCATGATGACAGGTGAGACCGCATGTCAACATATGAAGTGCAGTCATGGTGCCAGAGAAGTGCTGGACTTCCACTAAGCACTGATCCAGCTGACCCTGCACTGAAACTCCGAGTCTCTTTTCTTCTTCTCGCATGCTACATTTGCTTTTATTATCATCTGCGCTGTAATTAAAGTATTTCCACACGGTACTTCCTCGCTTTCTACCCGCAAACATCTGTGCAAAAGTTGCCATCGTCAACCACACTTGCTTACTGCTTCAACCCGACGAGCCAAAAGTGCGCAACAAACAAACAATGGTCCTTTATGGAAGTTGTGCCACGTCACTATAGTAAGCAACATAGCAACATAACTGGACACTCATGACTTTCTACAAACAACCCCTCTGCACAACTGAACCAGACTGAATGAAAATGGTATTGCTGTTTTTTCTGTTTTTACTCAATTTTTGTTCTCATTTTAGTTCGTTCACATATCTACTAATTTTTATGTTTATTTAGTTTTAGTTTCTCTATTTGCTCCCGACCCCTGTCTTAACAGTCTTGAGTGGTATCAGCCAGACCGCTCGGGGCCGGTTGGCCTCCTAGCTTCCTTCTCGCTCCTCTGGCCTGCATTGGATCCCTGTGACAGGTCTCACTGTTGATTGCACTCACTTCTCACCAGTATTCAGTAGGGACACTTTACCCCTAGAGCAGGGCTCATGCCCGCACTACCCCTCACCGAATTGGCTGTCTGGCTTGTCCTGCCTCTCCCCCACAATGCTGTTCTCATTGTTCTCTGCACTGTTCTCTCAGTTCTTTTTTTCTGCTGTGTTGGCTCCCTTTTATCTTCCTCCGCAGATGCATTCTCTCAATCAAACTACGGAAAGCCAGCTTGCTCTGTTTCAATCACTCCACCAACCTCCCGCAGTTGCGCAAACATGTGCACCCACGGAGATCAAGCTGACAATTTAATTATTTATTTTCAGTATTTAAAACTGACCAGCTGCTCCGCCACAGACCTTCAATACCACTCCTGAAACCAGAAACTACACGTTGTTGCACACTTTTTTTATTGTAGTCTAAATGACCACTCAGTATGCTAGGAGAAATTAATGCAATCAACTTGAAATAACAACTTTTAATAGACAAGGTCTTCCTTCTCTTTTATTGTAATCTCAACATGAGCACATCTTGAGATGCATAACCAATAGGTTTTAAGTCTTGGGCTTAAATCTTTTAAAGTAAACAAAGGTGTCTTCTCAAATGAAGATATTTCATATTCAGGATGGCTATGTTTAACTATTGGGCAAGGAAGAAGTTAGAATGGAGTGCCTGAGAAAGATGTTGGGCAAAAGAATGAATTATGTATTAGAGCAGCTTGTCAGTTCTCAGTAAAACTTGGTTTAAATTACAATGCTCGACATACCTATGATGGAAAGGATTAAGAACAGGTTAAGGGAAAAGTGAAGTGTGGCCATTTAAGAGTGTGGAGGACTGGTGGGAGAAAAATAGTAAAGTTTCATTAAGAGAATGTGAAAAGGTGTTAGGTAGTACGACAGGAAGGAGCCCACCTGGGGACAAAGAGACATGATGGTGGAACAGAGAGGTGTGATAAAGACTAAGAAGGATGCAAAGAAGAAATGGTACCAATCAGGGAAGGAGAAACAGAGAAATATATATGCAGATATTTAGAATAGCAAAGAGTGGGAACAAGGCTGAAAAGGATTTTAGTCAAATAAAGCAGATGACAGATGAGCAAGATGTTGTCTGAAAACTAGAATACCTGAAGCCTACGAAAAAGTCATAATCCCAGGTCACCTTAAATTCCTTTGCACCTCTCCATTAGCGTCTTTTGTTTTGCAGATGTGTCAATCATCACTAACAGCAAGCAGCCTGCTGTACCATCCCCCCTCCCCCCCCCGACGGACCTGAAGTCAGCCACAAAATTCTCAGAGCTCAAGTCTGTTTATGTGGGAGCGAGGTGCCTGGAGTTGCATAGGGTAAATAATATATTATTATTTGGAATACATACATTTCATGCATGTTCCAAGTCTACAACGATCTACAGTATATAAATGTAGGATGACAGGAAATACGTAAAAACATACCTAAAACAGAAACTTTTTCCATGTTATACTGATAATTACATGAAGTGTATAATCTGTGAAGACTTTAGTCCAAAAATCAAATAAACATGTGTGTTTTTATTCAAGAATATAACCAATGAAAAAAAATAATTCCATTTACATGCTGCTGTCAATGAGTTAAAAACCCAAGCTCAAATGTCAATCGACAGAAAATTGATATGTGTTTTTGAATGGTGTAGAGGTAAGAACTGTTGCCTTATAACCAAAAGGTTGGGGTTTCAAGACCAGCGCTCTACGTTTTGAGTAGTGAGCTGCTATTATTATTACTATAATATAATAAAAACATACATTTGATTTGAGTCTGTAACACCCGGTGTGAATTTTGGCTACTTGTAAAAGTTAGTGATTTTTTTTATTTTTCAGTTTTATTCTGTCAGTGATGTTCACATGTTACAACAAACATGCCTGTCCCTCCCTGAGTTGATGGTGTTTATCTCCATTCTTTTTACAGAAGCAGCGATGACCACAGTTGCTGCTGTGGTTGATGCCTGCTCAGAACTATTTGTTGTAGCGGCAATCAAAGATGCGATGTCCAGTGACCGCTATCAGAGTATCATGGAGCATTTGCACTTTGACATCAAAAACACCAGTGCAGGATATGTGAAAAATGACAGGTTTGCTGCGATTTTGGACGTCTGGCAACATTTTGTTGAGAACTGTGTTTTGAGTTACAACCCAGTGAAGTAGCTGTCTGTTGTTACAGTTCTGCCTTTGTCCAGAAGTAGCTGTTTGTTGTTACGGTTCTGCCTTTGTCCAGAAACGGCTCCATAAGCTTTATGAACACACTAAGAAAGTCTTTTCCCTGGGTTGTAACTCAAAAAATAGTTCTCAACAAAACATTGCAAGTACAAGTTACTAACTGGGCATCAAAATCATCAAAAGGATCATAGCATAACACTTAATCAGAGATAAACTGATATTTGCCAATACATTTCCCACTATTTTAAACTTATTTTTACCCCAGGTAGGAACATTTATTTAGTTTATTATTCTGTGGAATTCCAATATTATATTTTTATTAAAAAAACCCAAAAAGGTTCAAATGCTATTGTCAAAACTGGTTTTGTGGTTTACTAACAACTGCTAATTGCCAAGTCATCAGTCTTGCAGGAAGACTGTATAATACTTTTTAGTTTATATATTAACTCACATATCAAAGGTATTGGAGGAACTTTTCTGCAGACTACATTACAATATGACAGAAGCATGCAGTTGTGCATCTATGAGAACAAGATTAGATTCTTAAATCAAACTCTTACAGCTTTTTTATTTTCATATAGACTTTTTCACATTACTGTATTTTATTGAATAACTGTACTATTTATTTTTGCAGGGTTGTAGTTATTTTTAAATTACAAATTTACAAGAATAACTTTTTTCCATACCACCTTTGACTCGGTTGACTTGAAAAATATTTATGCAGAATTTGTCCAGAAAGTTTAGGTTCTGTATTTATTAGTAAAAAAAGTCAAACTGGAAATTTCTGCATGTAGTTGTATGTATTTAAATCTGCCTATAAATGTGAATGCAAGTGCATTTGGGCTAAAGAAATAATGACTTGAGGAGTGGATAAAATAGCTAAGCAACACGCTGTGAGGGAGGGTTCACTGTTTCTGTCTCAATGTCAGCATGTTATTAGTATGTGTATAATCTTGATCTGTTGCTTCCTTAGTCACAAGCTCTTTTGTTTATTTGATGTTCTTCTCTCTAATTTAAATTCAAAGTGTAATAGTTATTTTTCTTAGAAATATTTTTCTTGCTTCTTGTATCTTCACTGTCCAGTCTTTTCCATTTTAAAGGTTTTCTTCTGACATATGCAAAGTATCTGACATACTAAATTGTAGTTTGAAATACAAATCAAAAGAAAAAAAACATGATGATTCAGATTATCCCAGGGATTGTCTGTCTCTGGTCTAAGATTTTTGATTCAGTGTGTTAATTTTGTGATCTGCCAAAGTCAAGACAGATATACTGAGGGCACACAGATATACTTGTCCCCTGAATTGCTTTTTAGGTGAGGTTTGAATCTAAGACTTACTGAATCTTCCTTGTTTGAAATATGTTTGAACAAGATATTGATAGTAATGGAAAATATATCTAAATTTGAGGATTTCTTTGTGTTTGTATGTTGAAAGAAGATTAAAATGATTTACTATGCTATGCATTATCTAATATTGAACATTGCTTTACAAAAATTACAAAACAAAGTACTTTGAGAAAACTCAAAGGGTGATAAATGCCACTTGGCCACCCCATCTGATTGAACTGTTTTTGTCAGTTTAATTGTCCTTGTCTTGCGCATGTTTAAGTAAAATTCTTTTAAAAATGTTCATACTCATAATTTTCATTTGGTATACTAGGCAACACTCCTTTCACTTTATTTAATTCATATTGCTATATTCATTCTGTATATGCTATAAAATAAAAACGTCATAATTTTTAGGAGTATATGTTACTATGGACTCAACAGCAGCTATTGTATTTTGGACAGTTCTTCTAGATGTTCCAATCTCGCATCCCTTAAGATTCTTGATTCTGGCATGACAGGGATGAATTGGCCCTGACTTACAGGAAATTAAAGGGGTGTTGTAATTAAATAGCAAGTAGAGTTTGTAATTAAACTCTGTCAGGAACTCTTAATAGCGGATATGTATCTTTTTATTTCAGATCGCTTTGTGCCTGCACAGCTGTTTGTACCAGGGGTAATTGAAATGCTAAATTTTCTAGTTAAGCTTGCCAAGTAAACTCATTTATAGTCCTTCTTGTTGCATCAGTGGTAAACCATATGCAACACTCAAGCTATGTAATATTAAGCAATAGTTAAGTACTATTATATTATACTAAAATAGAGCTTAGTTGAAAAGTTGGGAAATAAGGTGGTGTACACTAAGAAGAATATGATTTGTGTAGCTGTGTTTTTCCAAAATTGTCAAAGTTCAGCAGCTCTAACTTAAAAATGGGATTCAACAAAGCCTGATGCACCGAAATGATTCCACAGGCAAAATATCTTCGTTTTTAAAAGTTTTAGTTAAAATTCAAAGTAAAACAGTTCACACATAAAAGAAAATTAAAATAGCAAAAAAAGGGGAAAAATTCTTGCTAAGAAAAGTTCTGCTCAAAGCTTAAATGTTGTTACATTTCAAATTGTTACTAATTACTTAATGTTCCTGAACCATTTTTAAACATCGTTTCTGAACCATTTCTAGACGACGTTTCTGAACCATTTCTAGACGCCGGTCAGAAAACTGTATGCCTATCCCATCTCTGAGTTGAAAATGGGTCTTACAAGTCCCTGTGCACTGGGACCTGTTCTAAACAACAACTGACTCAATTATCACAATGTATCTCAGTTATAGCAAGAAAGTTCTCTCTCTTACTAACTTATAGAGGGAAAAGACTACAGTGCATCCGGAAAGTAGTCACAGCACATCACTTTTTCCACATTTTGTTATGTTACAGCCTTATTCCAAAATGGATTAAATTCATTTTTTTCCTCAGAATTCTACACACAACACCCCATAATAACAACGTGAAAAAAGTGTACTTGAGGTTTTTGCAAATTTATCCATCCATCCATCCATTTTCCAACCCGCTGAATCCGAACACAGGGTCACGGGGGCTGCTGGAGCCAATCCCAGCCAACACAGGGCACAAGGCAGGAACCAGTCCTGGGCAGGGTGCCAACCCACTGCAGGACACACACAAACACACCCAAACACCAAGCACACACTAGGGCCAATTTAGAATCGCCAATCCACCTAACCAGCATGTCATTGGACTGTGGGAGGAAACCGGAGCGCCCGGAGGAAACCCACGCAGACACGGGGAGAACATGCAAACTCCACGCAGGGAGGACCCGGGAAGTGAACCCAGGTCCCCAGATCACCCAACTGTGAGGCAGCAGCGCTACCCACTGCGCCACCGTCCCACCCATGCAAATTTATTAAAAATAAAAAAACTGAGAAATCACATGTACATAAGTATTCACAGCCGTTGCTCAATACTTTGTCGATGCACCTTTGGCAGCAATTACAGCCTCAAGTCTTTTTGAATATGATGCCACAAAATTGGCACACCTATCCTTGGCCAGTTTCGCCCATTTCTCTTTGCAGCACCTCTCAAGCTCTGGCAGGTTGGATGGGAAGCGTCGGTGCACAACCATTTTAAGATCTCTCCGGAGATGTTCAATCGGATTCAAGTCTGGGCTCTGGCTGGGCCACTCAAGGACATTCACAGAGTTGTCCTGAAGCCACTCCTTTGATATCTTGGCTGTGTGCTTAGGGTCGTTGTCCTGCTGAAAGATGAACCGTCGCCCCAGTCTGAGGTCAAGTGCGCTCTGGAGCAGGTTTTTATCTCTGTACATTGCTGTAGTCATCTTTCCATTTATCCTGACTAGTCTCCCAGTTCCTGTCGCTGAAAAACATCCCCACAGTATGATGCTGCCACCACCATGCTTCACTGTAGGGATGGTATTGTCCTAGTGATGAGCGGTGCCTGGTTTCCTCAAAACATGACGCCTGGCATTCACAGCAAAGAGTTCAATCTTTGTCTCATCAGACCAGAGAATTTTCTTTCTCATGGTCTGAGAGTCCTTCAGGTGCCTTTTGGCAAACTCCAGGCGGGCTGCCATGTGCCTTTTACTAAGGAGTGGCTTCTGTCTGGCCGCTCTACCATACAGGCCTGATTGGTGGATTGCTGCAGAGATGATTGTCCTTCTGGAAGGTTCTCCTATCTCCACAGAGGACCTCTGGAGCTCTGACAGAGTGACCATTGGGTTCTTGGTCACCTCCCTGACTAAGGCCCTTCTCCCCCGATCGCTCAGTTTAGATCGCCGGCCAGCTCTAGGAAGAGTCCTGGTGGTTTCGAACTTCTTCCACTTACGGATGATGGAGGCCACTGTGCTCGTTGGGACCTTCCAAGCAGCAGAACTTTTTCTGTAACCTTCCCCAGATTTGTGCCTCAAGACAATCCTGTCTCAGAGGTCTACAGACAATTCATTTGACTTCATGCTTGGTTTGTGCTCTGACATGAACTGTCAACTGTGGGACCTTATATAGACAGGTGTGTGCCTTTCCAAATCATGTCCAATCAACTGAATTTACCACAGGTGGACTCCAATTAAGCTACAGAAACATCTCAAGAATGATCAGGGGAAACAGGATGCACCTGAGCTCAATTTTGAGCTTCATGGCAAAGGCTGTGAATACTTATGTACATGTGATTTCTCAATTTTTTTTAATTTTTATTAAATTTACAAAAATCTCAAGTAAACTTTTTTCATGTTGTCATTATGGGGTGTTGTGTGTAGAATTCTGTGGAAAAAAATGAATTTAATCCATTTTGGAATAAGGCTGTAACATAACAAAATGTGGAAAAAGTGATGCGCTGTGAATACTTTCCGTATGCACTGTATATCATTGTCTATGAGTATGGAAGAAATTTATATTCTATTCCAGTTAGGCAAACATTAATATGAGTTTAACTCAAAACTTTAACTTTCTAAGATTGGCTATTACAATTTGTTTAAAAAGTGAAAATGTCCATACATTTTTTAAACACGATTAATTTAACAGACAGCAGCAGCCTTTATGCACAGCATCAGGCATATGTCTTTGGAATGTGGGAGAAAACTAATGTTCTTGAAGAAAAACAGCACAGGCACAAGGAGAATTGAAAAATTAAAAAAAAAAAAACAATTTTACCAGAGTAGAACTCAAACCTACTGCCCTGTAGTTGTGAGACACCAAGATTCAGAATAGCATCATGATACTGTAAAAATGTATACATCTGTTCTAGGTAACTATACAATTAAGAATTTGTCAAACTGGCTTTTCAAATAAATAAATAAATTTTAAAATTACTTAACTTAGCGCCACTGAACATGGTTGCTTGGAATTGGTCTTGGTGTCAGACTCATATATATAACAGTTAAAAAATACAAAGTAAGACATGCATTAGAAAATATTATGTATAACAGCAAAAGTATATGATAACATTGTGAACATTGCACAATAAATAAATATACAGTAATCCCTCCTCGATCGTGGGGGTTGCATTCCAGAACCCCCCGCGAAAGGTGAAAATCTGCGAAGTAGAAACCATATGTTTATATGGTTATTTTTATATTGTCATGCTTGGGTCACAGATTTGCACAGAAACACAGGAGGTTGTAGAGAGACAGGAACTTTATTCAAACACTGCAAACAAACATTTGTCTCTTTTTCAGAAGTTTAAACTGTGCTCCATAACAAGACAGAGATGACAGTTCCGTCTCACAATTAAAAGAATGCAAACATATCTTCCTCTTCAAAGGAGTGCGTGTCAGGAGCAGAGAATGTCAGAGAGAGAGAGAGATAAAAGCAAACAATCAGAAATCGATAGGGCTGTTTGGGCTTTTAAGTATGCGAAGCACCGCCATACAACGCAGCTTCTAGGAAGGGAGCAATGTAAAGGTAGTCTTTCAGCATTTTTTTAGAGGAGCGTCCGTATCATCTAGTGGTGCGAACAGCCCCCCTGCTCACACCCCCTCCGTCAGGAGCAGAGAATGTCAGAGAGAGTGAGAGAGACAGAGAAAAACAAACAATTAAAAATCAATATGTGCCGTTCGAGCTTTTAAGTATGCGAAGCACCATGCGTGAAGCATGTTGCTTGACAAACCAGCTGCAAGAAAGGGAGCAACGTGAAGATAATCTTTGAGAATTTTTAGATGAGCGTCCGTATCGTCTAGGGGTGCGAACAGCCCCCCTGCTCACACCCCCTCCGTCAGGAGCAGAGAATGTCAGAGCAAGAGAGAGAGAGAGAGAGAAAGGCAAACAATCAATAATCAATACGTGCTGTTTGATCTTTTATGTATGCGAAGCACCATGCAGGAAGCATATCGCTTGACAAAGCAGCCACATTTAAGCCCAGCAAGGAAGAGAGCAATGTGAAGGTAATCTTTCAGTGTTTTTTGAGGAGTGGCCGTATCTTCTAGGGGTGCGAACAGCCCCCGTGCTCACAATATATTTGAGGAGTTTTATTTAATAGGTAATACGCACTCTGGTTGGGTAGCTTCTCAGCCATCTACCAATAGCGTCCCTTGTATGAAATCAACTGGGCAAACCAACTGAGGAAGCATGTACCAGAAATTAAAAGACCCATTGTCCGCAGAAATCCGTGAACCAGCAAAAAATCTGCGATATATATTTAAATATACTTACATATAAAATCCGCGATAGAGTGAAGCCGCGAAAGTCGAAGTGCGATATAGTGAGGGATTACTGTATTAACATGACTGCATGTACACGTACACTTATACTCCGTAGTCTTTAAATCTTTAAAAGGCAACATTTTGGTTGGAAAGCTTACACTGGATATTTGAGATA
The DNA here is from genome assembly GCF_900747795.2 of Erpetoichthys calabaricus. Lineage (NCBI taxonomy): Eukaryota > Metazoa > Chordata > Cladistia > Polypteriformes > Polypteridae > Erpetoichthys > Erpetoichthys calabaricus. The sequence goes on from NC_041400.2 coordinate 81,463,651, forward strand.
TACAACGGTAAATGAATAGGTACAACTGATCAGAATTAATGCAGTTGGCAACAATCTGTTAATGTGCTGAACGTTTTTTTACTTTGAACAACCTGCTAGCATTGTCTTGATGATATAAATTCATTTGCCTATACATTTTCCTATGTTGTACAAAGGCCCTGAACAGAGTTTTGCTTTAGGTCCACAAAATTTTGGCTACCTGAACAAGAAGTCGTACCTGTTTTGAGTGAGCAGATGTACTGACAATCTATACTTAAGGTTCCCAACAGGAACCCTTGGGCAATACTCGCAAGAGCGCACTGAAAAGTTTAATTAATACTGAAAATCATGGAATGCATGTTTCAACCAATTATTCTAAACGTCCATTAAAAAAGACCCGTCCGTTTTAAATAGTAGGTATCGGTACATTATATTTGGAAGTTTGCACAAGTCACGCATTCTCAAATCATGCAAGTCCTTACAAGATTAACACACCTGCAGAGGACCGAATCTATGCATGTTTTGATAGGTTCATTGAACATTACTATAAATACGAGAGAAGTTTTTTATCAATATCAGATTGTTTCGGAATTCCTTCAGAGCAAGTGTAAACCTAAAATTACAGTGTGGTATATAGATCAGTGTTTCTCAACCTTTGGTCCTGGGGGCCCACTGTGGCTGCAGGTTTTTGTTCCAACCAGATTCCTAATCAGTGACAGCACCTGATAGCACTGATTTCATTTAATTAGCTGGTATTATTTTTCTTTTATCCTATATTCAGAAAAGCACAGCAGCATGATTTTTACAATTATAAGACATTTAGAAATATTTCTGCTTTTGCTAGAAATTTAAATGCTTAATTCTCTTTTGTTGATTTCATCATATTTTGCCCTTTCTCTGTGCAGTTTTTACCCTTTGTTGTATCTTATTAAAGAGAATTAAAAATGAGCAGAGCAGACACCCCAGCAAGTACCACTTTATAAGCAAAGGCTGCAACTACTTTAGCATCAGATTCACTAATTAGTAATTAATGGATTAATTAAACAATTAGAACACCTAGAAAAGTAGAAAGAAAATCAAAATGAAAATATTGTTAAAAAGAAAAAAAATATATTATTCCCATATAACATCTTGGTACATTTTAATATATATATATTCTTTTTAACCAAACTTAGTTTTCCAATTTCTGTATTGTTCCCAAAACACAGAACTTGGGAAATAACAGTTCAGTTAATAAAGCCCAGGAGTCCAATTAAAAACAGAAGCTGGTCGGAACAAAAACCTGCAGCCACAGTGGGCCCCCAGGTCCGAGGTTTAGAAACACTGCTATGGATCACATTTAAAGGAAAACTTACATGGACCTACTTATTAAAAACAAGGGGGATTCGCCCCCTGCTCACTTCGCTCGCCAACCCCCTGGCCTGCACTTACGTGCCAGCAACTTCACATCTGTACTGCTCACATATGTGGATTTCACTTTCACCAAACAACAAATCTTTTAATTCTTGCGGATACTCCTCTTCATTGGGAAGAAACACTACTTTTCACTGATGGCAACACGAATTAGACAATCTACAAGTCTCCCATCATCATATTTAGCCGAAAGAGGATTTAGCATGGTCATCAATCTATTAATAAAGAAAATACACCAATATTGTTAATATCTAATAAAATAATTTTAAAAATCTGTCCTTGTTTTTCAATATATAGTATAGTATAGTTTACCTAAATGGGTGCGCTATCGAATCACTCTTTGAAAAAGTGGGCTCTGACCCAAAAAAGGTTGAGAACCTATGATCTAGACCATTATGGAGGATGTTTTCAAAGATTGTTCTTAAAAACAGATTTGAACTGACTAGGACAGAACAAACAGGAAAAAATGGAAATTGTTGAATATTTTATAAGAAAAGTTATGTTTTCATCCCAGTTCTGGAATTTAGCACTAGAATTACCAAACCCTACAAAAAAACTTGTAAACCCGTCCCGCCTTAAAACCATTTGCCACCTCTCCGTCAGCATCTTTTGTCTTTGTAAGTGTGTTGATCAAGACAAGCAGCCTGCTACACCATCCCCCCACCAACGCAGAAAGGGCACAAAGCTCTCCCAGCACAAGCCTTGATTATCTTGGAGTGAAGTGCTCGAGTTTTAGAGGGTAAAAAATATATCGTTATTTGGAACACATGCATTTCATGTGTGTTCCGTGTCTACAACAATCTGTGTAAACACATCGTTAAAACAGAAACATGTTTCATGTTTTAGTAATAAATGACAAAATGTAGGTATAAACTGTATAATGTGTGAAGCCTGAAGTCCAAAGATCAAATAAACACTTTCACAAAAGGTACAAGGATAACACAACAGTTTCCATGGTGCAGCGTTAAGAACTGCTCACTTGTGATCAAGAGGCCACAGGTTTGATCCTGGGTGTCTCGCAAATTTGATGTTTTGAGTAGTGAGCTGCTCTTATTGTTATATTATACAGTACAATGAAAACATACATTTGATTTACGTCTATAACAGCTGGTGTAAATTTATAGTATCTGACACTGTTCGTTTTCAAATAATATTGCATTAGTGCGATGATGTTTTCTGATTGGTACTATTCAGGTCATCAAATGATTTCTTCAAAATGTCACATATATTTGTCTCTTTCTTTTTTTACTCGGTGTTGCATTGACATCATGCACCAGAAGGCGTGAGCTTATTCAGTGTGAGCAGGAACACGCAGGTTGCCATTTGCTGTGTGTTACAACATGCTTGACTTTGCAGCGATGAAGACACATGTACTGTCAAGGCATGCACAGGGTCCACTGAGAAAAGAACAGTGTTCTTGGCTCACCTTGCAGAGGAACTTTGTCGTCGCTTCTTACAAGAAAAGGCAATGGAAAAAGAAAAAGAGGGTGCAACATCGACAAGCTTCTGTTCCAAGACCGCTGCTTCCCCCAAGAAAGCAAACTCAGTCAGAGTCAGGTGCTCCTTCAATGTACAGTAATCCCTCCTCCATCGCGGGGGTTGCGATCCAGAGCCACCCGCGAAATAGGAAAATCCGCGAAGTAGAAACCATATGTTTATATGGTTATTTTTAGAATGTCATGCTTGGGTCACAGATTTGCGCAGAAACACAGGAGGTTGTAGAGAGACAGGAACGTTATTCAAACACGGCAAACAAACATTTGTCTCTTTTTCAAAAGTTTAAACTGTGCTCCATGACAAGACAGAGATGACAGTTCTGTCTCACAATTAAAAGAATGCAAACATATCTTCCTTTTCAAAGGAGTGCAAAGCAAGCAGTCAAAAAAAAAATCAATAGGGCTTTTTGGCTTTTAAGTATGCGAAGCACCGCCGGTACAAAGCTGTTGAAGGCGGCAGCTCACACCCCCTCTGTCAGGAGCAGGAAGAGAGAGAGAGAGAGAGCCACAGAAAAACAAAGTCAAAAATCAATACGTGCCGTTTGAGCTTTTAAGTATGCGAAGCACCGTGCAGCATGTCCTTCAGGAAGCAGCTGCACACAGCCCCCCTGCTCACACCCCCCTACGTCAGCGCAAGAGAGAGAGAGAGAGAGAAAGTAAGCCGGGTAGGTTCTCAGCCATCTGCCAATAGCATCCCTTGTATGAAATCAACTGGGCAAACCAACTGAGGAAGCATGTACCAGAAATTAAAAGACCCATTGTCCGCAGAAACCCGCGAAGCAGCGAAAAATCCGCGATATATATTTAAATATGCTTACATATAAAATCCGCGATGGAGTGAAGCCGCGAAAGGCGAAGCGCGATATAGCGAGGGATCACTGTAATAGGAACCACAGCATAGAGAGAAGTGTGTACATTGCAACAAGTACACATGTCGTAAATGTAGGAAGAACGGTCCTTGGGTGTGTGGGAACTGTAAATATTTGAATTTGATGATTGCATATAGCACAGAACTGATCACTCTGTACTGTTCTTTCCTCTGCATGTCCTGGAGTACAAAAGAAACACCAGCATGTGCAGACTGGGCAAGACCGGGGGAATGTATCATGATCATGACTGAGAGAATAAAAGTAAAAAAATACGCTAACTTTTAAAGCATTATATATTTACACTGGCTGTTACAGGTGCAAATCAAATGTATGTTTTTATTGTATAGTATTAACAATAAGAGCAGCTCACTACTCAACTCAACGGTAAATCTGCGAGGCTGTTGTGATCGAACCAGGGGACTCTTGATTACAAGTTAGCAGTTCTTACTGCTGCACCATGGAAGCTCTTGTATTATTATGTGCTCCAGGTTGAACTGGAATCCACTTGAGGTCTGGTGGGTGCCTTGCACTGCACCAAGTGCATAACAACAATGGAGGGGACGCTGCCGCATGCATGTTGCTGCTGCTTCTCCCTGTTATCAACAATTTTCGTTAATATTCGCGTTAAACTTAAACTTGTTCACTTTCTTTTTATTGTATGTATAGTTCATGGATGCAGTTCACTTGAACTGTGTTGATTTGGATTTACTTTTATGGACTTTGCCTTGACTGGGTTTGCAGCCTCGGAGACAACTGAATCTTTCTGTGGCACACTGGACGAGCCCTGTGGACATTTCTTTGCACCGTGACGATCTATGAGCCGGGGATGGTCTCTCTTTTTAAACTCTGTCTTCTTGATTATAATTTATACACTGGATTGCTCTTGATTCCTCCTATACGTGCTTAATGGCTAAGAAATTATCTGAGGTTTACACCCAGCTGGATGTGATCCCACCTGTAATACCCAGTGTTATGTGTATGTGGCTGTATGTTGGAACCTCAAAATTTTGGTATCTTCATGTGCATTTTATAATATCTCCTACTATGCTTTTTCTGCTGCTTGCCGTTCATCTGTGCCACACCATCCTCCCGTCTCATCTTCTCCGCTGTGCTGTGCTGCTTCTCTGCTACTATCAGATATGTATTGCTCTCTACTTTGCTAAAATACTCTCGTGACAAACTCCTTCATATTAAACAGTTTGTCCAGAGCAAATGGTCAGACTAGAATGTCCTAAAAGTATTGTGTGGTGCCCGAAATATTTAAATCGCTGGTCAGGTTGCGGCCACAGCCGGGCTGTGAATGAAACGTTCAGCGGCAGCATTTGCTCAGGAATATGTGGCCCTACTCATGGCTTTGGAAATAGAAGTGTCAGTGTGCCAATTCTGCAATATGTTAAAATAAACTCTGGTCATGGATCTGTGCACAGCGAATCCACATCGGCTAATATTGCATTGTTTAACTCAAGATCTCTTAATGGCAAAGCACTGGTGCTATCAGAATTCATTACAGAGTCAAACCTTGATTTGCTATGCTTAACATAAACTTGGCAAAAACCAAATGATTTTACATCTATCACGGATGTGACTCCACCTTGATACATTCACTTCACGGAGCCTCGCAGCTCAAGACAAGGCAGAAGAATCGCAGTAATTGCTAGATTCAAAAAGAATCAAAAGAATCCTCATTGACGGTCCATTGTCTTTCAAGTGTCTGGCTCTTAAGCTAATAACAAAATCCAGTCCCGTCTCACTTATTGTTGTCTATCATCCCCCGAAATACAATGTGTCTTTTTTATCTGATCTGACTGAATCATTAACCTACTTAAGTTCACTTTCCCAGAGAGTCATTCTTCTTGGCGATTTCAACATCCATATTGACATTACTACATGTAAACTGAGAAATGTTGATTTTCCCACCCACTCTGGTGGTCATATACTGGACCTGATCTGCACATCTAGATTATCTGTCGGCAACACTTATAGCAGTGATTTGGGACTCTCTGACCATAAAGCAGTGCTTTTCACTGTCTCATTATCTCTCCCTCCTCTTACCTGTAAATGTCAAATTTCTTTCCGAAACCTTAAAAATATCTGTCCCTCTGTTCTTGCTGGATCCATTTCTGATCTTTTTCTGTCTTCACCTATTCCATCAACACTTGATAGTCTTGTTGACAACAATTACTCAGCCCTACATTCAGCACTCGATAAAACAGCTCTTTTAAAACATAAGGAGGTTTCCTTTAAGCATTCAGCTCCATGGTATAATTCAGAGCTATGATCTATGAAAGCAACTGGCCGACGCCTTGAAAGATTGTCACGTAAGACTGGCCTCACTGTTCACATCCAGGCTTTCTCTGACCATTAAAGGGCTTACAAGGATGTACTAACTGCAGCCAAGAACACACATTATGGCAGAATAATAGAAAGTGGTCATGATAACCCAAGGGTTTTGTTCTCTGTAGTTAATAAATTACTTCAACCTACATCTGGGCCAATTACCTCCTCTACTGAAGTCTGTGAAAAATTCCTCCTCTTTTTCTGCAATAATATTAAAGATCTAAATAATTCAACTAACATAAATCCATCATCCATGTATATCCTTCCCTGTCTTCCCACTCCATCCAGCTCCTTTTCTAAATTTTACCAGTCACATTGGCATTTGTTAATGACCTGCTTTTGTAAGATGAGGCCAACTACTTGTGTACTGGACCCCATCCCCACCACACTTCTTAAATCCTGCCTTAATGCCATAATCCCGACTGTTACAACAATAATCAATACATCCCTCGACGCTGGGTTTGTGCCAGCCACTTTTAAAATCGCTTCTGTAATCCCCATGTTAAAAAAGTCTGGTCTTGATGGTGAAGATCTTAACTTTCGGCCTATTTCCCACTTACCTTTTCTGTCAAAAGTTCTTGAGCGTGTTGTAGCTTCCCAGTTCACCAATTACTTTACCTCTAATAATTTGATGGAACCCTTTCAGTCTGGTTTCAGGGCGCAGCACAGCTGTAAAACCGCTTTTCTTTGGGTAACCAATGATTTGCTTATGGCAGCAGACTCTGGACAAACCAGCATATTAATTCTGTTAGACCTCAGTGCAGCATTTGACACTGTCAGACATGACATTCTACTGTCCAGAATGGACAACATGCTGGGTATCTCTGGTACTGCCCTCCAGTGATTCAAGTCCTTTCTGACTCATAGGCAAGAGTTTGTTAGCAGAGTTTTCTCAGCTCACAGCTTGCCTCAGTGAAATTAAAACCTGGATGGAGCAGAACTCTTTAAAATTAAATTGCAACAAAACTGAACTCCTGCAAATTGGCACTAAAGCGCTACTTAAGCAAATGACCTCCTTTTCAGTCACTCTTGATGACGATCTCATCAGACCTTCTTCTGATACAAGAAACTTTGGTGTCATTTTTGATTCCTCCCTTTCTTATTCTGCCCACATAAACCACAATAAGAAACTTTCTTACTTTCAGCTCCATAACATATCCCATGTTCGCTCATTTCTCTCCTATTCTAATGCTGAGAAACTTGTCCATGCTTTTATCACATCCCGGATCAATTATTGTATCTCACTGCTGGCAGGTGCCCCTTCTAATCTTATATCACAGCTCCAGTTGATTCAATACTCTGCTGTAAGAGTCCTTACACGGACCAGCAACAGTGAGCACATCACACCCATCCTGCTTCGCCTTCACTGGCTCCCTGTGTCTTACAGGATTGAATAGAAAATTCTATTAATAACCTACAAAGCTTTAAATGGCCTTGCACCGGAATACATCAGTGACCTTCTAAATCACTATGCTCCTGTTTGCTTACTGAGGTCCTCTGATTCTGGTAATCCTGTTGTGCCTCACACTAACCTGCACTATGTGGGTGACAGGGCCTTCAGCTCTATTTAGGAAGGCCTTTAACTTAACATTCTGCCCTTTCTTTCAGTTTACCTCTCTGTCCAGGTGCTCAGGATAATTTGTGTGTCTGTTATATCACAAATTAGGTTATTTGTTAGGTTTTTCTTTTAGTATTGAATTTAGTATTTTACTCTGGTTTATTGTCCTTTATTCTATTTAATGCTTTGTTATCTGTTTCATTGTTCTATTCAGAAAAAAACATTTGTATCCAATGTTACATATACCCTGCTGGTTTTTTTTCTAAGACTCTGTGAAGCACCTTGAGCATGGGAAAGGCGCTATATAAATAAAATGTATTATTATTATTTATTATTATTATTATCCTTCTACCTTTTTTGAAAGTGTTTATTTGATCTTTGGACTTCAGGCTTCTCACATTATACAGTTTATGTCTACATTTTGTGATTTATTACTAAAATATGAAAAACGTTTCTGTTTTAATGATATGTTTACATAGATTGTTGTAGAAATGGAACACACATGAAATGCATGTGTTGCCAATAATGATCTATTACTTCCCTATACAACTCTAGGTACCTGACTCCCAGATAATCAAGTCTTGAGCTGGGAGAATGTTGTGCCCTTTATGTGGTGGTGGGGGGATGGAATAGTAGGCTGCTTGCTGCTTGTCTTGTCACATTTATAAGACAAAAGACAGTGACGGAGAGGTGCAAAGGGATTTAAGGTGGACCGGGTTTATGAGTTATTTTTGTAGGCTTTGGTAATTCTAGTGTTAAATGGCTTCTCACTATTGTGAGTGCCACCATTTATAGACAGGGTTGTAGGGGAAAAGGAGTTTAATTCCAAAACCCCAATGTCATTTTGATAGTTTTCAGAGTTTTCAGTTCTAGTTTGTTGAGTACATAGCAACTGTCTGTCTGATTCACTTCCATTATATATGGCAGCTCATAAGCCTTTCTGTTCAGGCTGATTAGCTGGATACCATCTGGAAACTTCAGCAGTTTTTCTGATGGGAATCATTAGTGGATTAGAGGAAAAGAAACCCGCGCTTAAGGTCATGAAATAACAGTGGGGTGTCTCTCCCTAAGAAAGTTAAAAATCCAGACATATTTGGCCAGTATCTAGTGAAAAGTTTGCTAAAGAGACAATCTAGTATTTCGGTATTAAATTCTGATTTTTAATTTTTTTTTTGCAATAGAACCTAATCTTGCAATGTTCTTTTGCCCAGCTATTTATGTTAACATCATTCTATTCAGAAATGTAATAAATAGGTGATTAAGATATACTTGGAATTGGACCTGACTGGTTAAAGTGGTGATTAACCCTTCACTGTCCATCCATCCATTGTCTCCCGCTTATCCGAGGTCGGGTCGCGGGGGCAACAGCTTGAGCAGAGATGCCCAGACTTCCCTCTCCCCGGCCACTTCTTCTAGCTCTTCCGGGAGAATCCCAAGGCGTTCCCAGGCCAGCCTGGAGACATAGTCCCTCCAGCGTGTCCTGGGTCTTCCCCGGGGCCTCCTCCCGGTTAGACGTGCCCGGAACACCTCACCAGGGAGGCGTCCAGGAGGCATCCTGATCAGATGCCCGAGCCACCTCATCTGACTCCTCTCGATGCGGAGGAGCAGCGGCTCTACTCTGAGCCCCTCCCGGATGACTCAGCTTCTCACCCTATCTTTAAGGGAAAGCCCAGACACCCTGCGGAGGAAACTCATTTCAGCCGCTTGTATTCGCGATCTCGTTCTTTCGGTCACTACCCATAGTTCATGACCATAGGTGAGGGTAGGAACATAGATTGACTGGTAAATTGAGAGCTTCGCCTTGCGGCTCAGCTCCTTTTTCACCACGACAGACCGATGCAGCGCCCGCATTACTGCGGATGCCGCACCGATCCGCCTGTCGATTTCACGCTCCATTCTTCCCTCACTCGTGAACAAGACCCCGAGATACTTGAACTCCTCCACTTGGGGCAGGATCTCGCTACCAACCCTGAGAGGGCACTCCACCCTTTTCCGGCTGAGGACCATGGTCTCGGATTTGGAGGTGCTGATTCTCATCCCAGCCGCTTCACACTCGGCTGCGAACCGATCCAGGTTCACTGATCCAGGTTCCCTTCACTGATGTTTTATTATTAGTGTACCTCCACCTCATATGTTGCTGAAAATTGTAAACAAACAATGTTTATTAAAGTATTTTTGTATCATTAAGGTACTTTACTGTTTTTCTGTAGCCTGCTGATATTTGAAGACCCACTCCACCTGACTAATGTGTACAGTGACACTTACAGGAACTGAGAGTTAAGAATGTACTGTATTTGCTAACAGATTTCAGGCACATCAAAGTGCTAAACTTTGCTGGTTTTCAACAGTCACTAGAAGTGACAATAAGGCACATTTTTACAGAAGATGTGTAAAAATCATTTGTTTACTTACTTTTAGACTCATAAATTCACAAATGTCTCCTTTGTTTCAATTGTCAGGCATTTGTCCAGTAAAATGAAATTTGCAGAAGTTCAACTTTTAACACTAGAATCCCTGAAGCCTATGAAAAACTCATAATCCTGGCCCACCTTAAATTCCTTCACACCTCTCCATCATATCTTGCCTCGCATTTCCTTTCATCCTACACTTACCCAGTCTTTGTAGATACGGAACACACCTGGGGGGTATTTTTCGTACGTGGATTAGTCGTTTAGCCGGATGTAATTGTTGACGATTTGGCCTGATCCTGGATCTGTCGGTTTTTCGAAACTCTTGCTGGAAGTGTTGTCATAGCAACACATCCTAATCCTCAGGTTTGTTCTACGTAAACAAGGATTAGTTTACACACGTAATCAGTGACGGTACATGGAAGTCATCCAGTCATGGCTTCGCCGTTTATGAATGAGCGACCAATTGTTATCGGTGCCCAAATTATACGAAGAGAATTTCATATAGAGAGGGTTTTGCGCGATCGGCAAGATCCTTTATTGCTCCTGGAGGAAATTCTTTTCGAAAGATACCGCTTTAGCCGAGGGGGAATACTGTACAGTAAACCCTCCTCCATCGCGGGGGTTGCGTTCCAGACCCCCCCACAAAAGGTGAAAATCCGTGAAGTAGAAACCATATGTTTATATGGTTATTTTTATATTGTCATGCTTGGGTCACAGATTTGCACAGAAACACAGGAGGTTGTAGAGAGACAGGAACGTTATTCAAACACTGCAAACAAACATTTGTCTCTTTTTCAAAAGTTTAAACTGTGCTCCATGACAAGACAGAGATGACAGTTCCGTCTCACAATTAAAAGAATGCAAACATATCTTCCTCTTCAAAGGAGTGCGCGTCAGGAGCAGAGACTGTCAGAAAGAGAGAGGAAAGCAAACAAATCAGTAGGGCTGTTTGGCTTTTAAGTATGCGAAGCACCGCGGCACAAAGCTGTTGAAGGCGGCAGCTCACACCCCCTCCGTCAGGAGCAGAGAAAGAGAGAGAGAGAGAGACAGAGAAAAACAAACAATCAAAAATCAATACGTGCCCTTCGAGCTTTTAAGTATGCGAAGCACCGTGCAGCATGTCGATTCACGAAGCAGCTGCACAGAAGGTAGCAACGTGAAGATAATCTTTCAGCATTTTTAGACTAGCTTCCCTATCGTCTAGGTGTGCGAACAGCCCCCCTGCTCAATCCCCCTACGTCAGGATCAGAGAAAGTCAGCGCAAGAGAGAGAGAGAGAAAAGTAAGTTGGGTAGCTTCTCAGCCATCTGCCAATAGCGTCCCTTGTATGAAATCAACTGGGCAAACCAACTGAGGAAGCATGTACCAGAAATTAAAAGACCCATTGTCCGCAGAAATCCGCGAACCAGCAAAAAATCTGCGATATATATTTAAATATGCTTACATATAAAATCCGCAATAGAGTGAAGCCGTGAAAGGCGAAGCGCGATATAGCGAGGGATTACTGTACCTCAAAGATTTATTAGCACCTTATATTCAAAGTCAAACTAGGCGAAGTCGGGCTCTCACAACCACACAGACAGTATGCATTGCTTTGAGGTTTTTTACAAGCAGCACTTTTTTATATACTGTAGGCGATGCAGAAAATCTAACTAAAAGTGCAGTTTGCCAGGCAATTCGTAAAGTTTCATAGTGTTTCCTGGACACCTGCGTGTGCAGACAATAATAGAGGCGTTTCATACCATTGCAGGTAGGTAATACACAGGCAAAAACACCCACAGTTCCATAAAGAATCTCACAATCAGCCTAACATTCTCATTACCCAGGGTTTCCAAATGTGATTGGGGCACATGGGACTGATCAGAGTGAAGTTTGATCAAACATTATTTGGAAAATGTACCTCTCCTCCTGATGAATAATCACACACAGTGTCTTCATCAAATATTTGACCTTTGTCAATATCTCGTTGGTCAGATACAGGTTCTAGGACCGCATGGACGTCCACCTATTTTTTGCTTGTCTGCCTTTTTATTAGCTTTAAAATTAATGTTCTTTACATTATATATGATTCTTTATGTCAACAATTCTTTAAATAGTTATATACCAATATTTACCAGTTTGAAGTATATTCTTGTACTTCACTTTAACCTGTTCCCGTGTTTTCCTTGTGCTCACGTTTGATCTGGAATTATGACATATTAAATAATAATTAATCTGACACATAGGAAATGAAACGCTGCTCTCAGTAAGTACAATGCACACGCATTTAATTTGTCAGCCACTTTTTGCCAGCCGTCTTTTCTGGTTTGGGCTGCTTTTGCAGTGTTACCCCTTGTGCATATTAAATCTTGAAATTCTTCGTGTCCTTCGAATGAAAGGTCTTGCTCCGCTTGTGTGAAAAAAAAATGCCCCGTTCTTTCATCATTTTGTTACAGCCTATCAAAGACTTGCTGATCATGTTTTCTAAACTCAATATATATGGGCTTTTCAATTAGTGCGGGCGCACGCATTCATCTCGGATGATTAGATCCAGCTCGACTAATCTACTACACGGCTGCATTTGAAAAACCGACTTATCCCAGATGAGTTTCACTGGCATTAACTCATCCAAGATGAGGCACCTGATCTCGGATGATTTAAGCGACGTACGAAAAATACCCCCCTGAAATGCATGTATTCCAAATAACAACATACTGTATTATTTAACCAATACAACTCCAGGAACCTCACACGCAAATAATGAGCCTTGGCTTGAGCTGGGAGAACTTTTTGCCTGAGTTTGATTGGTCATCTCGTAGTTTCTTATTAAAATAGTTTTGGCAGTGTGCTGACAGCATATCTGTAAGCTAAGAGAACAGTTATCAAACTTTGTGACTGGATGTCTAGAGGTTATTAAAGTTCATATAGGGTAAAGGTTACAAAAGTAAGAAGGTGCGCTTTCTCATCTTTTAAGCTGAGGTTTCTTTTAACCATAAAACTTTGAAAATAACGTAGTGCAGTGGGGTTTGAATCATGTGTCTTTGTAGATTTTTCCTCAGGTGCTCTGATGTTCTTAACATATATCCTAAGGCACACAGGTTATGTTGAATAGATTCTAAATAAATGTGACTATGTATAATTGCTTGAGTGGAGATTGTGATTGTCTGGTTCTCTGTCCAGGGCCATTTCTTGCCTTTCACTCAGTACTTATAGATAGGTTCTGTCTCCCTGCAACTCTGAATTTACCTAAGCAGGTCTGCCAATATATACTGTTTTCTATGTTTTCCTGCAATACTATGCAATTATGTTTACCCACAATTTTACGTGAATTTATTTTAACTTGAAATTATGATTCCTGTTTTTTCAAGAAGTGATGTAATACTTTGTTTTTGTCATTCTACAATTGGATTAATAAAGATTTTTATTCATTTTACTAAAATCCATCATATTAATTTATACTTTTTTTTTAAAACAAATTACTTTCAATCTCAAATAAATTAATATTTTATTAATTAATATATTATTAATAAATTAAATATTTAAACTTTTTTTGGCAGTTTATAAAAATTTAAGTTATTCTTTCTGATATATATAACAGTTTATACATTTTCAGTGCATAAAATAATCCCACAGCCTTTCAAATGCTCTGCTTATTCTAACACATTCTGAACTGACTGGCAAGGCAGATAGCCAATAATTTGTAAAAAGGACCAGGTAATGGAAAATGCTGCAACAATTCTCACAGATGAGTTAGGGTCAAGAAACAGGCAGTCAAAATGATTGTGCACCCTAAATATTTCTTAAACCAAAAGTCAAAGTCAAAAATAACACTTTAGAATTTGCTGCCAAATAGTCAAAGGAAAAACTCTCAAAAAAACACTACTACAAACCCAGAAACTCTGACAGTTGGAGATACATGATTCTTACCTTTATACTGTTGTGCTAGTGACATGGGTTGTGACCTTCCATTGTCATGTAGTAGCAAAGTGCATAAGAATTACAAGTAATCTAGCTAAAATCGATGGCATCCATAAGGAAAACAAAACAGTGGCCTGCCAATATGCAAAATATTTTAAAGAAACTAAAAAACAGCCCCAGATGAAAAGAACAATTATAAATGTGAATTCTGCATATTCAGAAGTCCCTAGAAAGAAAAAAATGGAAGTATTTGGAATGATAGAGAGTAATTAAAAACTCTTCATATTCATGACACATTGAGACTTTGACTTGTCTTATGTGTAAACAAATGCAATCTGCTTTCAGAATGAGGAAGAAAAATAAAGAGTAAGAGTGAAAGTGGTTTAAACAAATGTAATGATAAGGCTCAAGTTAAAATGTATGCCTAGTTTTAACATTGTGGATTAGTTTTTTTAAACCATTAAATTTTTTTGCAATCTGTTTTATTAGTAATTATTAGTAGTTATTTAACCTGGTTAAATATTTATTAACACTAGAATTACCAGAGCCTACGAAAAAACTCGTAAATCCGTCCCACCTTAAATCGCGTCTTAAAGCCGTTTGCACATCTCCGCCAGAGTCTTTTGTCATCTAAATGTGCTGATAAACAAAAGCTACTAGCAGCCAGCTATTTCATCCCCCCACCGACTTAGAATGAACTTCTCCTAGCTCATGCCTTGCCTTGATTTGATTATTTGGGATTGAAGTGGAGTTTTAGAGTGGAAATAATTCGAGCGTTATTTGGAATACACGCATTTCATGTGTGTTCCGTTTCTACAGTATAGTAGTCTGTGCAAACACATTTTTAAAACAGAAACGTTTTTCATATTCTAATAGTAAATGACAAAATGTAGGCATAAACTATATAACGTATGAAGCCTGAAGTCCATATATCAAAGAAACACTTTCACAAAAGGTACAAATAAGAGAACACGTGCGCTTTTATTCAAAAATATAACTGCACAAAAAAAAAAAAAAGCCGCGTTAGCATGCCACATTGACACTCTTGCTGCATCCGCCGCGGTGGCGTAATGGTATCAGTTCCTGACTGGGAATCAGAGGGTGGCGAGTTCGATCCCGCACGGCTCCACTTCGAGAAATGAACTGCTCTTATTCTTACAATTTTAGAATAACAACATAAATTCCATTTCAGTCTGTAACAGCTGGTGTAACTTATGATACTGGTAAAGGTTAGCTTTTTTTTTTAATTCACTTTTCATTCTCGCAGTCGATGCATACTAACGCGCCCCCCCCCCCCCCCCCCCCCCCCCAAAAGGGTTCTGACACATAAATGCTGGCGAAGCTGCCTTCTTCGTATCTCACCGTCATTTGATTTTCTTTTTATTCAGTGTTATTGAGTGTTCCTGCCAGTCCCCACATGTTGCTGTATGCTGTTTCTTTTGTACTCCAGGACATGCAGAGGAGAGAATGATTTCACATTATTTATGCTGTTTTCACATAAAGAAATAGCTATAGCTATAGCTCTGCAGTATACTCGTGACTGCATTGTCGTACCAATGCACTTTTTCCATCACCTTTTCCTGTAAGAAGCAATGTACTCACTTCTCTCTATGCTGTGGTTTCTATTACACATCTGAAAGAGACAATATATGTGAAAACTTCATCACACTAATGCAATATTATTTGAAAACGAACAGCGTCAGATCAGGTGTGAAAATTTTATGTGAAAACAGCATAAATAATGTGAAATCATTCTCTCCTCTGCATGTCCTGGAGTACAAAAGAAACAGCATACAGCAACATGTGGGGACTGGCAGGAACACTCAATAACACTGAATAAAAAGAAAATCAAGTGACGGTGAGATACGAAGAAGGCAGCTTCGCCAGCGTTTATGTGTCAGAACCCTTTTGGGGGTGGGGGGGGGGGGGGGCGTTAGTATGCATCGACTGCAAGAATGAAAAGTGAATTAAAAAAAAAAAAAAAGCTAACCTTTACCAGTATCATAAGTTACACCGGCTGTTACAGACTGAAATGGAATTTATGTTGTTATTCTAAAATTGTAAGAATAAGAGCAATTCATTTCTCGAAGTGGAGCTGTGCGGGATCGAACTCGCCACCCTCTGATTCCCAGTCAGGAACTGATACCATTACGCCACCGCGGCGGATGCAGCAAGAGTGTCAATGTGGCATGCTAACGCAGCTTTTTTTTTTTTTGTGCAGTTATATTTTTGAATAAAAGCGCACGTGTTCTCTTATTTGTACCTTTTGTGAAAGTGTTTCTTTGATATATGGAATTCAGGCTTCATATGTTATATAGTTTATGCCTACATTTTGTCATTTACTATTAGAATATGAAAAACGTTTCTGTTTTAAAAATGTGTTTGCACAGACTACTATACTGTAGAAACGGAACACACATGAAATGCGTGTATTCCAAATAACGCTCGAATTATTTCCACTCTAAAACTCCACTTCAATCCCAAATAATCAAATCAAGGCAAGGCATGAGCTAGGAGAAGTTCATTCTAAGTCGGTGGGGGGATGGAATAGCTGGCTGCTAGTAGCTTTTGTTTATCAGCACATTTAGATGACAAAAGACTCTGGCGGAGATGTGCAAACGGCTTTAAGACGCGATTTAAGGTGGGACGGATTTACGAGTTTTTTCGTAGGCTCTGGTAATTCTAGTGTTAAAGTATGTTCATGTGAAAAAATTAATATACTTAATATCCTTTTCTTCATTCATGTTTTTCTGGAAAAACTAATTCTTAAACACACCAGCAGCATTGCTACAATATGTATTGGAAATTGACTTGCCCACATATCAATACAGTTACGAGTCTAAAAAACTCATATTGGTCAGGCGTGAACTTGAATGCTAATAAGCAGATAGTAAGTCATCTGTGGTCTTAATCTAGCCAGTAGATGCAATAGGTAAGGCTTACTGCTTCAAAACGTATAAAGACTTGGTGGCTGAATATATTGAACTAGAAAAAGTAACAGTATTAAAACTAGATCTATCACAAGTAAAATAGCTCCAAGCACCAAAAACATATTTCTAATGGGCACTCTTTGCATGACTTGTTCACAGTTCACCTCTCAGATTCATATTATGTACAGTTCTCTTACTTTTAGACACATTTCATTTTTTGTTCAAGCTCCCACATTCAGAATTACCCTACTTGCCAAAGGCCATTGTGTTAGCATAAGTCAGCACTATGCAGCCTGGCACACCACACTCACAACAACAGATTTCATCTATAAATGTCTTGAAGTGTCTTTTATTTTTGAGGATTGTTAATTAAAAAAAATGTTTTATTTGGCAAATCTTTACAAATACAATTTATTTAGTAGAATTCTTGCATCTTTAATATTCTTGAAATTGATGTGACAACAATTTTATTACATCTTGTTAATTTAATAATCCTGAGAAAACAGAAACAGATATATTTGATGAAAGGAAGAAAATGAAATTGCTGTGGTCTAGGTATGATATTTTGTAAGGTGTTTGCTTCTGAACTGCTTCTGGACTCTTTTGTCTTCCTTTTCTTACCAGCCTCCTCTGTGCGCTGATACTTCAACAGAGGAGCTGATTCATGACTTGGTCTGAGATGCCCAATCCAGTAAATGACCTATATAAAAGAGGTAATTTTCAAACATTCATCTAACAACTGAGTCCAACATGTTTTCAAAAAAAAAATCCTCTTGTCATGACGCTGCTATTGCAGATTCCAGGAAAAAAACAAAGCAGAAATTAAGGGAAAAGCCTAATGGGACCAGAGGCATGTTAACTTTAAAAAGCAGACTTCAAAGGTTCCTCCTGTGTACAAGGGAGCAATCCATTGCAAACAGCAGTTTTTCGCCCATGGAGCTTGAAACAGACATGTTTATATGTGGTCTTAAAAGAGGATCACCTAGCAGTAACCTTTCAGGCTCTGTACTGCCAAATGGACAAAGTCATTCAGCAGAATCACTGGACGACTTAGATTTCAGACAAGAAAGACATATTGAAAATAACAGCCTTTCAACAAGTAAAGGGTCAGTGCCTGAAGAGAGACTCATTAAACACACAGGCGCCATGTGCCTGCATGGGGAGAAAACTTTGGATAAGGAAAGTCGTTCAGAGGAGCCGTGGTGCTTTTGTGAAGAGTCTCTATGTCTGACTGATAAGAGCCTAAATTGTAGTGAAGATGGAGGTTATAAAGAAGAGAAATACAGCAACATTATTGAACATATTTTGAAGGATTTGCATGAAATAAACCAGATCCAAACAGAAATAGCTCAGCTTCGCCAGTACCTAGCAAATATGTCGGGTTCAGTCGATGAAGTCACATCTCATATAGATAATGTACTGAGTGAAATAGAGTGCTTGAGTGTGGGAACTGTACTCACTCAGTATAAGAAACCACCCTCCAGTACCAGCCATACAAGAAACAATACAGAGAATGCAGAACTTATATATAAGGATCCCATGGAAACAAAAAATACCATTATGTTACTGAGTTGTACATCTTACTCTGCGGCAACTGACACACATGTTGCAACTTCTGTGGCTGACCATTTTAGGTTTGTGGATGATGGAAATATTAATATGTCAAAGTTAACCAATTCAAGTTGCTCTTTACCTGACATTTCAAACAGGAAGGAATCTGAAAAATCCCTGCATCATCAGCAGAGAGTTATCAGTGAATCAGACTCTAGTACATGTGGTCATCTTGGGCTTCAAAAAAGCAAAAGTTTTAAAGGAGAAATACTTTATTTAGATAAGGAGAGTTGTTTTGAGAGACAGCCTTTCAACAAGACAAAAATAAGTGATGTCAATGTTGGAGTAGAAACAAACTGTAGTCCTATCGAGTCTTTAGCAAGTAGCTTTTGTTTTCTGTTTGGATCACTTTCTCGCTCTACTGCTTCAGGTATTTCAAATTATGCTGAAGGGGACAGTGGACTCAAGGGAGGTATTTTGGTGGTACCCTCTGGTATAGCAGCCAGCTCTAATGTTGATTATGAGAAAGGATTATATGGTTCATTATTTGCAGTAAATAACTGTCCTCCAAATGTACAAATGCGTTTAAGATGTTATTCGGATTCTTGTACTTGCCTGAGGAAGACTGATGTCACCAATCTCCTAAGCAATATTAGTATACCCAGTATCATAAAGAACACTCCAAGGAACAATCTCAGTGACTCATATGATAGCAATTTACATATAAAGAAGTGCAATAATCTGAAAGGAACAAGTATCTTTTCAACTTTTAAATATACAGATGATGCTATCCCCCTGCCTGAAACATTGTATTTAGTTTCTACCCATTCCAGTACCAGCTTGCCTGTTGAAGATTTTCCTCAAATACAATCCACTGAACAACTCTCAGAGTGGCATAATGCAGAGAAAAAAGAAAGTCTGGATAATTCAAAAATATGCGTGGAAATCCCACTGTCAGGTCCTCTGGCTGCCATGCTTGATTGTGCTGATAGGCAGCCCAGATTAAGTGCTGTAGAGTACAGACAGCAGGGCACAGAATACTTAAATGAATGCTTGAACAACTTCCAGAGTATTCTGAAGGAAAAAAAACAAATTTGGCATAAGACGGCATATGATATCCCCAAATACACACACACCTTTTCTGAAGAAGTCAACCAAGGTATGTATCATTGCAAGCAGGCTGTATTTCAGTTTACATGTGTATATAGCACAAAGAAATTTTTACTTGCATATATCTTCAGAATAGCTGACAATAAGACAAAAATATACATAGCATACAACACATAATATACAATGTCTTTTTTTCATGCCTGACAGAGGGGTACGTTTAAAGTTAACAACAACACACAGAGCTCACGTGAATACATTTCATTTCTTCACTTGATCGTTCTTTTACTACTAAAAAAAGCAAGAATTGCAGATTTATCTTTTATATTTGTCTTGATACTACTGTCTGTTCCTTTACATGAAGTTATAAAGTTGACCTCTCCTAAATGCTCTACAACCTCCTACACTCCCTGTTCCCTAGTACAGTGCTACTCAACTTCATGTGCCTCAGGGATCCAAAGCTGGGAATTAGACTGATTGAAGGGCTGCAATGCAAAACAAATTAACTTTTTGCCATTAGTTGTTTCCTAAGGATTTAAGTTAAAATGTTTTAAAATTAGAAAATCTACTTAACTAATTTTCTTTGTATTTGTGGTTAAGATTAATAAGCAATCCCAAACTAAAAGGAATAATAAAGGTAGCAATTGGCACGTTATTTATAGTTGAGCTAACATAAGACTTCTGTTTTTGTAATCATAACATATCACTAGATAAGAAATTTTTTAACTAAATAACATCTGAAAATGGGAGTAAAGTAAAAATGCATCTTAAAATAATTAAGAAAGCTATTTGAAATGTTACTGTAATTTAGATCTATTAACATTTTATTATCCGATCTACTTTTGCTCCTTTAAATGCCTTCATATATGGAAAATATGTAAATTGCATTTGAATACTGTCATGCTCCACCATAAATACAAACTAATACAGTGAGGATGCTTCTTACCATTCCCACTTGTCTGCCTTAAACAATTTATACAATGGTAAATCCAAAAACAACATCAAATAAAAATATTTCACTTGAAAATTCAGTTATGATTAATAATATACACAACATCTTGTTCTTTCGTGAAAAATGTTCTCTTCAGTTACTTTCAGCAATAACTTCTATGCATATTGAATCACATTAAATATAATTCTATATACAAAACACATACTGCAAACATGTCTAATGTGAAGATTGGGTTTGCATTTTGCTGACCAGATTCTTTATGTCAGGTTGATATCCAGTTGTTGCAGCATGCAAACAGGTGCTTGTCAGGAAGGGAATTACACTGTTTGCACTTGAATTTTTCCATTGCTGAAAATTAACTTTTGCGTGCGTAACTGGATGCAAAACTGGTAAAAAAAAAATTTTTTTGCACAAGTTAGGACAGCACCATAATCTTCACCTGATACATACTATAATGTATACAGAAGTTTAAAACTGGTTACACTTTATACTTATGTTGTAAAATGCAGTTATTCAGCAAATCAATACGTGAATTTTCAGGTCTGGCTTTTGAAACACCAAACACCTCTGTGATGCCCATAGCAAATTTTACTTAAATACTGAAGGGATTTTTAACTGTACAAATTATTGGGATTAGTGGCTTTAGGTCATTAAAGGTCAGGTCAGGTCAGGTTGGGAACATGCACTGGTACAGCGTATTGCCGCACCCACTACACAATGAAACAGCTCGGGATCTTGGTTGGCAACCCTCCAGGCAGACACGCGGTCCAGTCCCACACTCCGCAAATTACCCTCTATATACTACAGCCAGATATTACTTAGGCGTCTACTTAGCCTGGTCCAGCCAATCTGGTCCTCAACAATGAGGATCCTGCAAGCCGGATCACCCTCGGGGAATCACGTCACCTGGCCGTAGTGCCGTAACTGATGCTCCCTCACAATGTAGGTAATGTGCCTCATTCAGGACTCCACGAGCAACCACACATTTGACACAAAGTCAAACCAGCATTACCCAAGGATTCTCCAAAGAGACACAGTGCCAAAGGAGTCCAGTCTTTGTCTCAGGTCACTGAATAACATCCATGTCTCGCAACTATTTTGCAAAACAGGAAGCACCAGAACTCTAAAGACTTGGACCTTCATCCTTTTGCATAGATATCGGGAGCACCACACACCCCTTTCCAGCGACCTCTTAACCCCCCTATGCTCTCCCAATGTATCTATTGACTTAATGAATGTCACTGCCATGGTAAGTAAACCTCTCAACAAGGCTGACACTCTCTCTGCAGACAGACACACTGCTTATGGCTGTGCCTAAGAGGTAATTGAAGGCCTAGATCTTGGTTTTTATCCAAGACATTTGCAAGCCCAGACACTCAGAGTCCTCGCTCAGTCTCTCAAGCACCCCGATCAGAGCCTCCATTGATCACAGCATTGTCAGCAAAGTCCCCATGGCCTTCCCTAACAGCGAGTCCATGCAAGCATTGAACAGAATAGGAGCAAGAACCCCTGATGAACCCCAGAATCAACTGGGAAAAACGCAGAGGTTCTACCTCCACTCTGCATAGCACTCACAGTAACAGTGTACAGGCTCGTCATAATATCCAGCAACTTTGAAGGGATCCCGCGAAGTCTCGGGATGTCCCACAGGGCAGCTCAATCAACTGAGTCAAACGCTTTACGAAAATCAGGATGCCAGGATGTGGTTGTGGACGATCACTTAGACAAGACAGCAGGTGTGGTTATAATAGCAGCTTTATTTTTCATAGTCACAATGAGCAGGTTTCAGAAAAACAGGCAATCAATATTACTTGACAGCGTCAGGGCTATTCTGAACCCCGTCTGTTGGGTGGGGCAAAGTTTTTATACTCCTAGCATGCGTGATTTAATATTCATTATGAAAATGCAACAGTCAACACTTTATTATACACAATCCTTGAGCCCCTTCAATGCCCCTTGTGCAACTTGATTCCTTGGCCCCTTTGTTATGGCGTTCAGATGTAAACTAAGGGAAAACGTGATAAGGCAGTCTCATGTGTGGAGTGCTTAGACCTTGAGTCCTTTTGACAAATATTTTTCTGTTTGCTCAGCAAAGCATGTTTTTAAAGCTTACTTCTGCTTAACTCCTTAGACAAGGATTAGTACAAGGGAACGAAGAGAACATTCATCTTCCACATGGTCGATGGTGGATTTCTTAGGTATAAAATCAGACTTCTCAGCTCGCTGGTAGGTGAGCAAGTGATCACAGATCCTATTGAGGACGACCCTAGCAAGGACCTTACACGGCACCAAGAGCAGTGTTTTCCCCCTGTAGTTGCTGCAATTCAGGCAATCATCCTTCCCTTTCCAGATAGAGACGACAAGTCCTGTTTTCCAGTCAGTTGGGATGACGTCAGTCTCCCAAATGGAAGCAAAGGTTGCTTGCAATGCCAGGAGGACAGCCTTACCACCAGCCTAGAGAAGTTCACATGGATACCACAGATCCCTGTAGCCTTCCCTACCCTCAGCTGATTCACCACCTGTGATATTTCACTGAGACTGGGTTGTTCAGCTAATTGGTGGATCAGCCTCTAGAACCATGGACCTAGAGATATCTAATTTCCTAGCCGGAGGATCAGCTTTAAACAGCTGCTTCAAAGTAGCTAGCCCAGTGGGTCATAACTGCAGTGTCATCCGTAAGGACCATTCCATCAGCCCCACTGACTGCAACTCTTTCTGAGGAACAGATTCAGCTGTGCGTAATGCTTCGATTCCTCTGTAAGCAGGACGTGGTTCACAAGACCATAGATGATGTGTCACTTGCTCAAAGATTCCTCTAACAAAAGCCCCCTTATCTGCCCTCAGAGCCCTCATAGCCGTCCTTCTCAGTTCCCGATACAGACCGGAGTTGCCATCAAGCCATGCATTGCGACTCCTCTTGATGATATCCAGAGTGCCCTGCAAGATGAAACACCTCCTTCTGGTAACATCAACACAACCCCCAGCAAACTTCAGGGTCTTGTCACGGAAGGTCTTCCACATCACATTAGGATTGGCAGTTGCACCCAAAAGCGTAAGTTCCTCACACAAACTGCGTGCAAACTTTGTCATTAAAACAACCTTTAAATTCTCTTGAAAGTTCAGTAAGATAATCTGTGAACTCTGCTGGGTGGAAGTCAGTGCTGCTCATCTGACCTACTCAAGCACTCAGGAATGGAAAATGAGTAAAATCACCTTCTTGAGATGTTCTTGATGGAGAAGTAGCTTTTTTGAATAGCCAAAACATTACAAACAAGAATAGGGAGAATTAGCTTGTTTCCTTGTAACCTTGTAAAGTCAGATTTAGTGTGTTTAAATGTCCTATGATGTCAGTGAGAAAAGCAACATCCAGTATGAGTTTTTCATCATTGACCTATGCCCGATCAGTGTGCTGCCTGTGCTGAATAAACTGTTGAATTATTGGGAACAAATCAATAAACCTTAATAAAATGCTCCCTTGGCTTATTCATCAAACTTCGGCGTGTAGCATGATGTCGTGATAGTGCATTTCATATTCTTCCACTAAAGACCGAAGTTGTCAGTGCTTTAGTGATTGTCCTCAGTAATTTATAGTTCTAACTACCTTTACCGTTGTCACATTCAAATTTCCTTTTCTCAGTTTGCAACATAACTGTTCTTGATGGAGAATGCAGTGATTTGCAAAAAAATTTGGGTATCCCTACATCTTTTTTCAGTAACGTTATATGACCCTTCTCCCTCCTGACCATTTATGGAGCACCAGATAACGCCACAAACCTCAGGTAATCAGTAATCAAATACATTTGTTTTCCTGGTCCCTTTAAAAAGTGGGAGAAATGTGATCATTTTCTCAACAAGATCCGCACCATTAAAAAATGCTCTCACACCATGACCTGTGCCATGTCTGATATATCAGTTAACTCGTCTGCGCTACGTAAGTCTTTTATAAATTTTTCAAAAAGATTATCGTAAATTGTTTCAACACTTCTGGCTAGTGTAGAATCTGATAGTTGCAATTTTGTGACCAATGATATTGTCTTTGTTTTTAAAATCAGAAAAAAGAGATTCACTACACTCCAAGAAATAATTCTTAGTAAGCTCACCTTTAGTAAAAGGCCTGTGGCTCTTTCCAGCATTTCACGCTATTTTATATGATGGTTCTCTGACTGAATCACTGTCTTATTATTTTGCACTGCAGTAGATTTTGTTCGCAATGTAGGCTGTCTAAAAGTGAGTAGATTTTATCTATTCTTAAATTGCTCTAAAGGGGATATAATTTTCTGAAGTCAGTGTGACAACTTTTGTGCTGGATATTTGTGCGTTTTGGTACCACTGTACTTCTCCTACAAAACAGGCATAGAGGTTCTTCTTCTTCTCATGCTTTGTTAAATATCCTATGCTCATCTGAAATTTTGCATTTTGCCATTTTTTTTGTCATTTTCACCAGTAGCTCTCTAAACATGTTGTCTGCTTTACATTGTGATACAGAAAGTAACATCACTGGGACTGAAAAGGCGTGTAAAACACTAGTGCACCCCATACTGAGAGAAAACTGAAAGTATTTGCTTCGAGCAGGGATTTAAATTCTGAAAATGATTCATAGACTTAAATGCATTTTTGCTATCTGGGGCCACAGAAAATGGTTTAGGGGGCCAGTTGTGGCCCACGGGCTGCATGTTGGATAGCCTGGTACAAGAGTGATAAAGATTTAACTAAAGTATAGCCTCAGTTTTAAATAAAATAAAGCTAATAAGCGTATAACATAAGCTAATAACATCAGGTGATTTTAAGTGTATTTTATGTCCCAAAAACTGCTGCAGTAGTCTCACATTTACTTAGGGAGCATAATTTATCACTTCCATAATTGAGACGGTATTACTTTTTTCACTAGTATGTCATATTGACACACAGTTTAACTTTTTTTTTTATAATTAGCATCTGTTTATTTTAGCTTAAACGTTATAAATATTATGGTATTATTGTTTTTGGTCATATACCTTTTATTTAATAACTGTTGGTGATTCAGCTTATTAATGCTAGTATGCAAAGAATTCATTACATTGATCTCTACACAAATTAATATTTTCATACAGACCAGTGCATCCCTAGAGGTATCTACAGGGACACTCTGAGAAACAATTCCAGCATGTCAGATGGGACAAATCATTTCATATTTGTCACATTTAAACAAGTTGCAAACTAGAAGGATATCTTAAGAGATTAGTGGGACTTTTAAGACTGACCAAGAATATGTTGTTTATCTAATGTATACTCTACAAAAATGACTGTCACCACAAAAATAATTTAAGCTTTTGACTACTAGAAAAACAGAGCAACTAAACTTTAAGTCATGTAATTCTTATTATGAGCATGGAGAACAAGAACAACATTTATTTGTATAGCACATTTTCATACAAATAATGTAGCTGAAAGTGCTTTACATGATGAAGAAAAGAGAAATAATAGACAAAGTAAGAAAAATAAGACAACATTAATTAGCATAGAGTAAGAATAAGGTCCGATGGCCAGGGGGTACAGAAAAAACAAATAATAACTCCAGACGGCTGGAGAGAAAAAAATAAAATCTGTAGGGGTTCCAGACCATGAGACCGCCCAGCCCGCTCTGGGCATTCTACCTAACATAAATGAAACAGTCCTCTTTGTATTTAGGGTTCCCACTGGAAGGACTTGATGATGATGGTCATGCAGACTTCTGGCTTTTAATCCATCAATGTAGGAACATCATAATGCTTTGATTAGGTGGTGGTGACGCAGGTCGCCACCACAAAAAACCGGGAAGAGAAACAGAAGAGAAAGTAGGGGTTAGTAAGGATTTTAGAGCCACCATGAATAGTTATTATAATGAATTGAATATACAGAGTATCAGGATTAAATTAAAGTGAAGTTATGAGAAGGCCATGTTAAAGTAATGTGTTTTCAGCAGTTTTTTAAAGTGTTCCACTGTATTAGCCTGACGAAACAAGTAGTAACGTTTTTAGCCTAGCATATATATATATATATATATTATATATATACATACACACACACACACACACACACACACACACACACACACACACAGTGCATCCGGAAAGTATTCACAGGGCATCACTTTTTCCACATTTTGTTATGTTACAGCCTTATTTCAAAATGGATTAAATTCATTTTTTTCCTCAGAATTCTACACACAACACCCCATAATGACAACGTGAAAAAAGTTTACTTGAGGTTTTTGCAAATTTATTAAAAATAAAAAAACTGAGAAATCACTCTCTCAGCCCTCTCTCTCTCTCTCTCTCTCTCTATCAGCAGCACGCGAGCCCTCTCCCTCTCTCGCTCTCTCTCTCTCTCTCTCAGCAGCACGCGAGCCCTCTCTCTCTCTCTCTCTCTCTCTCTCTCTCTCAGCAGCACGCGAGCCCCCGCTCTCTCTGTAACATTGCAGGAGTTCACGCTAATAGCATTACAACCCGATAAACACTTTTTTTTAAATGAGTTTTAAGCACAAGGGGAAAAAAGGAACATTTGAACAAATCCGAACTTTATTTAAAAGCCAACCAAGAAAGTAACATTACAGGAGTTCACACTAATAGCATTACAACTCGATCGCTGTAAACACTCTTTTTAAATGAGTTTTAAGCACAGGGGGAAAAAATGAACATTTGAACAAATCCGAACTTTATTTAAAAGCCAACCAAGAAAGTAACATTGCAGGAGTTCACGCTAATAGCCTTACAACCCGATCACTGAAAACACTTTTTAAATGAGTTTTAAGCACAGGGAAAAAAAAAAGAATTTTGAAAAAAAAATGAAATTTGAAAAAAGAGAAAAGTAACATTGCAACACTTTCTTCTCACCACTCTTCACTTCCTTAGAAGCCATGGTTAACTGCAAAAGCACACGAAATACAGTAATCCCTCCTTGATCGCGGGGGTTGCATTCCAGAACCCCCCGCGAAAGGTGAAAATCAGCGAAGTAAAAACCATATGTTCATATGGTTATTTTTATATATTTTAAGCCCTTATAAACTCTCCCACACTCATATAAACATTTCCCACACAATTATACAGCATAAACCCTTTGTATTCTCTTAGATATTAGGTAAGATTCATTGAAATTATGTATGTAAACACACTGTTTATATACAGTAAAACCTAAATATTATTTTAAAGATATCGAGCGTCTCCAATATCACATATGTTACAACCATTACGACAGACAGGCCACCAGCAATAAATACATACCGTGCAAGAAAAATTGTATACAGTAAAATGTGTGTACAGTGACACTAAACTATGTACATGTAATAAGTACTGTACATAGAAAATTAATTATGTTACTCACGAACAATGACACTACGACTTGTCCGATAACGATGAGTTTAATTTTACTGCACAACAAAGGAGAGCGTTACAGCTCTTCTAAAGGAGCCTCTTCAGGCGACTGTGTAGCACCTCCATTGTTCTTCTTCCGGCAGTCTTCAATCCAAATCCCTAAAGCAGATTCCATCCATACTACCGCCTTATTACATCCACTTACAACTCGTTTTGCGCCCTGGTTAAAGGACACTGCGGCCATGGATCTTATATTCTTTTCCTCCTTTTTAAATAAAAAAGAATTGTGGACTCATTGATGCTGTAATGACATCCTGCAGCGGTGTAGCTGTTCCCTTCCTTCAACATATCCAAAACGTTTACCTTTTCGGAAATCGTTACTATCTTCCGTTGGCGCTTGGGCACGGCCCCTGAAGCAGTAGCAGGAGCACATTGATGCTGAATGAGCGAGACAAGACTTCCTGGTTAACGCAGCGGAATCAAATTCTGTGCTCCGTTGCTGAGCCAATCAGCACACAGGAACTTAACTGCGTGCTCTGAATGAGTAGCTTCTCAGCCGTCCGCCAATAGCGTCCCTTGTATGAAATCAACTGGGCAAACCAACTAAGGAAGCATGTACCAGAAGTTAAAAGACCCATTGTCCGCAGAATCCCGCGAAGCAGCGAAAAATCCGCGTTATATATTTAGATATGCTTACATAAAAATCCGCGATAGAGTGAAGCCGCGAAAGTCGAAGCGCGATATAGCGAGGGATTACTGTACTGTAGAGCACAAAGAGTTAACAGGTAAAGCACGCACGTCTGACTGAAAACAATGAGCAGGGAGAGGCTGAACACGTGCTTAAATACAGTAATCGGCATGTACGAACCGGAAGGGAAATGAAATAGAGCACAAAGAGTTCACAGCGAAAGCACGCACGCACACACGCACGCACGCACGTGCAAGCACGCATGTCTGATCGAGAACAATGCAACACGTGCGGAAATCATCAGTGCGCATAAACCGAAAGGGAAACAGGCTTGTTCGTATACCGAGTGTGTGGTTGTGAACCGAGGCAAAAGTTTGGCAAACTTTTTGGTCGTAAACCAAGTTGTACATGCACCGAGATGTTTGTGAACCGAGGTTCCACTGTATACATTTTCTAAACCCCCTTATCCAGAGCAGGATAGCAGGAAACCTGGAACCTACCCTAGCAGGTCTGGATACAAGGCAGGAAAAGTCCCTGGTGTTAAGAACAAAATTAATATGATATTTCAACTATCTATTTTGAGATTGAGAGAGAAAGAAAATTTGAAAAAAGGTGGACAGATATTTTAAAACAGAATTCTGCTACTGGATTATTTTCATAATATTAGGTATTTTGAGCTGTGAATATAAGCTAAAAAAGAAAAATTAATAAATATAGAATAAACAAAAAAACACATTAATATGTTTTTTTTCACCAGTTGGCAGACTCTGTTTGCCTACCTACCTGTAGTTCAGGGAAGACATTGCCAGCTCGGGAATTTTACAAGATTTGTATCGCTTCGTTGTTAAATGACTTTTTTAAAACAAAAATGATTGGTCAGTAACAATATGCTGATCTTTTATGATGACCAAGTCAGTCTCTCGATCAGTGCCATTTTATTTTCAAAAAGGATTTCTCCTGTGCGAAGTGGCAGGGGAGTTACTGTCTACAAAACGCAGGCACCTGAGAAATAAACTGAAATGTTACTCAGTCATGATTTTTCTGTCCATACGGTAAAGGTTTTGTTGACCAGCACATTCTGATTTCAGGCATTTGAATTACATCTTGATACACAACAAGCACAAAGAAAGGTGGTACAGTAAATCACTTTCTATTCTACATGTGCTTTATGCGCCCGTATTCAGCTCGCTCTGTCACTGCAAATGCTGTGTGAACACCCACCCTCCTTTACCAGCCGCCGATCACTGGTTAAGTATATAGCTGGCGGCTTGTGCTGGATTACTTTCTGTTTTAGAGTTAAAAGTTACAAGGATTAAAGACTAATGGCAAGAACATTCATTCAAAAATGAAAACTAAAAATATTTTTAGTAAATTATTATTTTATGTCAGTCTTTTCAGGTACTTTAATAGTTTCATTTAGTTTTAGTTTATCATTTCGGTTTTGTTAATTATTTTATTTCAGTTTATGAAAATGTTTTTTTTTAATAAAAGTTTCAGTTTTGATTTTAGTTTTCGTTAATTATAATAACCTTGGTTGTGAGCCGCCTACTGTATACTCTGCTGACCTATGACTGCATATCTCACTATCTGAACCATCACTTAGTGAAATTTTCAGATAACACAGTGTTTCTAGGACTTGTCACTCATAGTGATGAGTCAGCATAAAAGATGGAAGTGGCTAAACTGGAGGCTTGGTGTAAGATAGATAGATAGATAGATATAAGGACAACAGCCTTAGCATCAATGTAAAACAAAAAATAACCAAGGTTGTGGATTGTCAGCACAAGTTGAAAAGAAGAAGTTGAAATTCTCACTTGCTTCAAATACCTGGAGGTGCATATTACAAATGAGCTCTCTTGTAGCTACAATATAGCCTTTCTGGTTAAGAAAGCCCACCAAACACCTCCATTTCTTGAGGAGGCTGAAGCAGGCTGCTCTGTGCCTGTCTATTCTGACTTCTCTGCTCTATTCTGATCTGTGGTAGAGAGCATCCTCACCTCCTATATTACGATGTATACAGCAGCTGCTTTGTCACAGATAGGAGAGTACTGCAGTGGATGGTTACGTCTACGCAGCGGATCATCGGATGCAGCCTTCCCACTTTCGAAGACATTTACACCAGCAGGTACAAATGTAAAGCCTCCTCCCTTATGGAAGATGTCATTTATCCTGGACTGTTTGCACCCCCCTCATGGCAGGCAGGCGATTGCGCAGCTTATGGGCTAGTACTACCAGACTGAGGAACAGCTTCTTCTTGGATGCTATTAGACATCACTAAATATCATTAGACATCACTAAATCTGACTGTACATACTCTCTGTGTGGCTTATACTACACTTTGCATTTTGTTTCAGTAGTCTTATGTACTAAACTATTTGCTGCTAACCTTTTTAACTGCTCCAAATTATTGAGCATATTGCAATAAATATTATTTCTCTTTAGATATACTTAATCTGACTTTATTTAGGTATTAATGTTATTTTGTTCTAATTTATTGAGTTTATTTGTGATACCTTTGTCATGAAGCTTTGGGATTAAAGAGCTACTTATGGGGTACTTTTTATTGGCAATTTTTTTTTTGGGTTTATCATGGGCACTGTTTAATTACCAGGACCGGTGTATGAATTTCGTTTCTGCATATGAATGTTAGAATAACAATAAAATATCCTTGAAATAAAGTGAAAGGCAACTCTTCAAACTTTGATGTTGTCTTATTTATCACCAGATGTTCACACTTTGTTTCGAAATTTAAACTTGCATTTTACTACTGCAGTGACATTTTAATAATTTATTTGTGGTATCTTTCAATTTGCATGCTCTGATGAAATGTCCTGGCTAGTGGACTAATGTAAGTAGTCGTAGGTAACAGCCTGCTGAGCTGACCACATTCTGACCTTGCTGTGGTCCTTCACTCCTTCACAAACAACTAGTTTTCTTACACATTGCTGCCCCTTGTTGGAGATTTTTTTTATTTTCCACCACCCTTCTGTTTAATTAAAGAAATTTTCTCTGTTCTCTCATCTGTAGATTACTGCAGTTGGGGGTGACCTGAGGGTTAGTACAGTTATGTTAGGTGTGGGCCAATCTACATTGATCCCCCCTCTCTCTGAGTGTGTGGCCCACTGTGAATTGTCCTTTTACTCCTGTTGGCCAGGACTATAAGGGGAGGGACTGAGCATCATGCATCCAGTCTCATTATTGCTAATTGTATTAAATGTATTTAAATTTTTTTTAGGATTTCTGGGTTCAAAAACAGTTTGAGTAGAAGCTTACTTTTCCCATTTAAATCTTTTGCATATTGGTCTAAATCAGATTACTTTTCATTCAGATATCTAGTAATAACAGTCACAAGGTAATTTAAAATCCATAAAGATTTCATCCTTGCACTATGAAGGAGAGCATCAAAGAAGAAATGTGGGCACAGTTATGTATTATCCAGAGTTCAGAAGAAATTAACTCCAAAGATGCCTGGATTTGTTTTGTAAGGATTATTCATTGGTTACTTCTATAGGCAGTATGTATGAACGTGGGGCACAGGCATTTGAGAATGAAAATATATATTTTTTAAAAACCACTGTATTAACTGTGCATACAGTTGATTTGACTGTTTGACTGTGACACATTTGACTGTACAGTATACTGTATAGTCCAACACTTTGTTCCCAAGTTTTAGGTTAAAGGAAAGAATGAAGCTTTAGTTGAAAGTGCCAAAAATTCAGTATTTTCTCAGAAATGGGACATATTAAATTTCCTCATTATAGCGTGGGGGTCAGGTATGTTTTGGGCAGCTCTAATAAACAAAGAAAATGGAGTCTGACAGGGAAAAGGAAAACAAGAACATTCAAGAACCAAAGAGAATTAAGAATATGCAGTCATATGAAAAAGCTGGGAAACCCTCTCAGCCTGCATAATAATTTACTCTACTTTCAACAAAAAAGATAACAGTGGTATGTCTTTTATTTCCTAGGAACATCTGAGTACTGGGGTGTTCCAAACAAAGACTTTTAGTGAAGCAGTATTTAGTTGAATGAAATTAAATCAAATGTGAAAAGCTGGCTGGGCAAAAATTTGGGTACCCTTGTAATTTTGCTGATTTGAATGCATGCAACTGCTCAGTACTGATTACTTGCAACACCAAATTGGTTGGATTAGCTCGTTCAGCCTTGAACTTCATGGACAGGTGTGTCTAATCATGAGAAAAGGTATTTAAGGTGGTCAATTTCAAGTTGTGCGTCCCTTTGACTCTCCTCTGAAGAGTGAAAGCATGGGATCCTCAAAGCAACTCTCAAAAGATCTGAAAACAAAGATTGTTCAGTATCATGGTTTAGGGGAAGGCTACAAAAAATTATCTCAGAGGTTTAAACTGTCAGTTTCAACTGTAAGGAATGTAATCAGGAAATGGAAGGCCACAGGCATAGTTGCTGTTAAACCCAGGTCTGGCAAGCCAAGAAAAATACAGGAGCGACATATGCGCAGACAACCCACAGATCACCTCCAAAGACCTGGAAGAACATCTTGCTGAAGATGGTGTATCTGCAGTGTACATCGTTCTACAATTCAGCACAGTTTGCACAAAGAACATCTGTATGGCAGGGTGATGACAAAGAAGCGCTTTCTGCATGCACGCCCCAAACAGAGTTGCTTGTTGTATTCCAATGCTCATTTAGACAAGCCAGATTAATTTTGGAACAAAGTGCTTTGGACTGATGAGACAAAAATTGAGTTATTTGGTCATAACAAAAAGCGCTTTGCATGGCGGAAGAAGAACACTGGATTCCAAGAAAAACACCTGCTACCTACTGTTAAATTTGGTGGAGGTTCCATTATGCCGTGGGGCTGTGTGGCTAGTTCAGGGATTGGGGCCCTTGTTAAAGTCAAGGGTTGGATGAATTTAACCCAGTATTAACAAATTCTTCAGGATAATGTTCAAGCATCAGTCACAAAGTTGAAGTTACGCATGGGTTGGATATTCCAGCAAGACAATGACCCAAAACACAGTTTGATATCTACAAAGGCATTCATACAGAGGGAGAAGTACAATGTTCAGGAATAGCCGTCACAGTCCCCTGACTTGAATATCATCGAAAATCGATCAAAGCAGGCTGTCCATGCTCGGCAGCCATCAAATTTAACTGAACTGGAGAGACTGTGTATGTAAGAATGGTCAAAAATACCTCCATCCAGAATCCAGACACTCTTCAAAGGCTATTGGAGGCGTCTAGAGGCTGTTATATTTGCAAAAGGATGCTCAACTAAGTATTAATGTAATATCTCTGTTGGGGTGCCCAAATTTATGCACCTAATTTTGTTATAATGCATATTTACTGTTAATCCAATAAACTTAATGTCACTGCTGATGTACTACTGTTTCCATAAGGCATGTCATGTATTAAAAGGAAGTTGCTACTTTGAAAGCTCAGCCAATGATAAACAAAAATCCAAAGAATTAAGACAGGTTCCCAAACTTTTTCATATGACTGTAATTATGTCCTAAAAATATTTTTTGATGGTTGCTAAGGAGCCTTGTGGAAAGTTTTTTATAGCTTTTTTTTGTCCTCACAGGATCAAACTTTAGGGCTAGGGTTAGGTTGAGGAGAGGTATTTAGAAGAGGTACTTATTTTCAAATGTGTGTAGTTTACGGGGTCACAGTTCTGGATGGAGAATAGACAAAGACCTTGCTAAAGCTGGCATTTTAGTGAGTGAATAACCTACATCATAGCATTGAACAGCTAAGTGAAAGTTGTGATTCCTCAGCGGTAAGAAATTAAGATATGTAATGAATGATTTGATAGAATATTATTACATAGCACTCATACCGGAAAGCATTAGCTGTAATAGAGATCAAGAGTGTACATGTTCATTCGTAAGGAAGACAGGATTTATTCAAAGTACAGTGTAGGTTGGTGGGCTTGATAGACAGTGGTTCTATGGCATTTCATTGAAGTCATTCTAATGAGAGAAGTAGAGCAGGGCAAGCAGCCGTAGACACTATCAAGTGAATAAGTACAAACCCCATTTGCAAAAAAGTTGAGACACTTTCTAAAAATGCAATAAAAACTAAAATTTGTAGTTTGGTAATTTACTTGACCCTTTATTTAACAGGCAACAGGACAAAGAAAAGATTTTGTATTTTCACCGACAAACTTAATTATATTTGTCAAACAAATAAATTTAGAAATTGATGCCTTCAATACACTCCAAAAAAGTTGTGATAGAGGCAGGTTTACCACTGGGTCACATCCCCTTTTCTTTTAATTACACATCTTAATCTTTTTTTAACTGAAGAAACTAATTGTGGCAGTTTTTCAAGTGGGATTTTTGCCCATTCTTGCTGTATACAAGACTTGAGCTACTCAACAGTTTGTGGTCATTGTTGTCTGATTCTCCTCTTTGGTTTTTTAGAGCAAATTTTGAACAGATTTGGCAAAGTCTAAAAGAAATAAACTTTTAGATTTAGAGACTGTCAAAGAGCAGTGGAACAGGTTTACAAAAGTTTCACATTATGATGTAGAAGAGGTTCACCCAAAATTTAGAATTGGTAAGAAATTAAAAAAAAAAAAAGTAGGTAAATAAGGATCTAAAAAAGAGAGCTGTTTAAAGTGTACAAGACATATATCTTCATTGCTAACCATAGGGTGTATTAGATCAAGAGAGAAACATTAAGAAGTATATTAGGGAAGCTGAATGGC
Organism: Erpetoichthys calabaricus; assembly: GCF_900747795.2. Lineage (NCBI taxonomy): Eukaryota > Metazoa > Chordata > Cladistia > Polypteriformes > Polypteridae > Erpetoichthys > Erpetoichthys calabaricus. Next base: position 81,498,856 of record NC_041400.2, read on the forward strand.
AGTTACAGAGAAATATTGCAAATAAGGCAAAGATGACCCAAAGAGATTCTTTTAGTATTTTAGTAGTAAAAGAACTGTTAAAGTATACTAGGAACAGTAAAGGTGATTGAAATACACAAGCAGTGAATTAGCAAATTTTGTTAACTTGTGTTTTTGTGAATTTTCCATATGTGAGGAAATGGATAACCTCCTAACAATAATGGGTATCTCTAAGGAATATGTAGTGATTTGGTAATTAAAGAGGAGGAAGTATTGCTTAGGTTAAATATACTTAAATCTAACATGTCATCAGGACCAGATAACATTTATTCTTCAGTGCTAATGGACATTAGTATATAAAGCCTTGACGGATATTTTCCTAAAGACTGAAATATAGCAAATATTATCCTATTAGAAAAAAGGGAGATTCTGCAGAACCAAGTAAATAATAGGCGCTAAGCTTAACTTGTATCACAGGTAAATTAATGAAAGAAATTATTAAGGAAAATAAGGAGCAACACATAGCAAGAACAGGAGATTTACTGAATTGTCAGCATGGCTTCAGAAGAGTGAGATCATGTTTTACCAACATGGTGAAAATCTATTAGGAAGTAACAAACGGATATGATCAGGGTAGTGCTTGTAGGGTTTGAAAAATAAATTTTAACTTGGTTAATTAATTATCTGTTTTGCCTTAGGCAATACATGGTTCAGCAAGACTCCTACTTTATTTACCTCATCTTTCTCTGTTGTAGGATGTGTACCTCCAGCCTTTAGACTTATATTAAGATAACTGAAGCACACTCGTTTTAAGAAACAGAATAATAGTTTATTGATAAACACATGTCTTATATGACAATTGCATATACTGTATTTGTTGACCTATAAAACTTGTTAGACTAAACAGACAAAATATAACATTGAAAGGCTGGCTGTTTAGTTGCTATTTCAAATTCTTATTTATTTAAATAGTTTTATCATACCAAGTTTTTAAAGATTATATCCAATATTGTGTGGAGTTGTTGCTTTGTTGCTGCTCTTGGTTAAAAGTAAAGGATTCTTCTTGTTTTGGAGTGCATTTTTTCTCTTTGCTACATGATCCTTTGTTTCTGGTGTGCAGTGCTTCTGACAGCGCAACCCTTTTCTGAGTCTGCAACTTTTTCCCAAACAGAGAATGTATTATTGGCATTTAGTTTCAGAGAGTAGGTTTGAGAGGTTTTCATTCCATTTTTGGAAAGTGTTCTCTGAAGTGACCCTGGGTAGAGTACCCTTGGAAATCCCTTGAAAGTTTCCTCAGAGTTCCCTTGATAGAGCCATGTGAAAGAGACTGAGAACATCCTAAAATGCCGGATGTTTAGGATAGTGCAGAGAGTTTTAATTGAATGTATAACTTCTCTCAATTGGACTAAATTTACTTCCATTTTTAAAATCAGTATTTCCTTAGAGGCAAGTTCTTCTGTCCATCAGAGTTGTCATTATAGCTCTTTGTTCTTACTTGAGTCCATTTCACACCTTCTGGCTCAAGAAGCCACAGGCGACCCTTTGGAAAGTTATCAGCACAACTCACTCTGATCCTCTGTACATCTTTGTTATCAGATGAAGTCCAAACAGATCCTCATACAAGTTGGACTCCAATTGCTTAGTTTGTAATGCAAGTAAGAGAAGTTGCAGCTGGGTGTGTGCATCCCTGTTAAATCTACTTTGTTAAAAGGCCTGGTGTGCCACTAAAGTCTAACAGAATGGGTAATGCCCACTTTAGTGCATATGGTATTATTTATGCTAATTTTTGGAAACAACATTTATTTATATAGCATATTTTCATACAAATGATGTAGCTCAAAGTGCTTTACATGATGAAGAAAGAGAAAAAAGACAAAATAAATAAGAAATTAGAATTAGGGAACACTAATTAACATAGAATAAAACTAAGGTCAGATGGCCAGGGAGAACAGAAAGTATTTGACAAGTTCCCATATGAGAGGTTGGGCATCATACTAAAGAAGTTAGAGTTCAGGGTGGAGTGTGTAGATGGGTGCAGAATTGGCTGAAACAAAGGAAGCAGATAGTTATTGTGTGAGCAACCTTTTCAGAATTGGGTGATGTTGAGTGGTGTCTCTCAGGGGTCAGTGCTGGGGCTGCTGCTGTTTTTAGTATCGTATATATACAATGATCTGAATAGGAATATAAACAACAAGCTGGTTAAATCAGCAGATCAGCAACTAGACTGATTCCAGGATGGCAGAGGATGAGTTATGAGGAAGGATTAAAGGATTTCAATCTTTCCAGTTTAAGTAAAAACAGATTAAGTGACATGATTGAAGTATTTAAAATGTACAGGAATGAACAATAATTTACAATCTCAAATTACAAATAGCAGAACTTCCCCCATATTATCATCACCCTCATGCAAATCTGAAATTTAAAGACTGTATTTCATTAAATAATGATATCACAGCCTCTACATGATGCTACTCATTAAAGTTAAGTATTGCACATTGGAGGCTAGCAGGTGAGTCTCTTGAATTAAAGCCACATTGACTTGATGATAGTGAAGAAAGTCAAGCATTAACACTCAGCAGTGATACAAGTTCAAGGCAATGAGATTGTATGAAGTTTAGCTATACTCCACATGACAGAAGGAAAAAACAAAAGCTTAAACAGAGTGAATAAAAAAATGAAAGTAGCAATTCAGAGGCATGGCATTTAGTAAATCTATGATCTATACATTGAAAGACTGTTAAGCTCCAAAACCCATACCGCACTGCCACATGGCCTACACTTAATGTCAAAAACAAGCCAAATATCCTCAGCCTCAGCAAAAGAAACAAACTGAAGGTGTGACAACCCACCAACTCTTCCCATTTACATTAGTAGCAATTCTAAACAGAACTCTCCAAAGGAAAGGAATACATATGTAAAAGCCATATTCTAGGAATACATGGGGAGTGGTGTAGGATTGGATATGGAACCTCGAAGTCCACAGTGTTAAAACCAAAAATTAAAAGCAGACTCTAAAGGCTGAACCCACCCATAATCAACTACAGACCTAATTAAGAAGAAGCAGCCTGACAAAATCCCTGTACATCACTCTTCCAACAGTCAATACAGAGGGGGTGCTGTAGGGAGAAATCTGAAGAATCCCAGAAAGATGCCAACAGAACCAGTACTGGATGAAATAGAATTACACACTGCCTCTGACGCTTCCACAGTGGAATGAAATTTTGAGTGAATGTTTAATTTCACTTTAACAGGGTAAAGTAGAAAAGTGATGCACAGTGAAAGAACTGAAATTCTGGAAAAAATAATTGTGGAACATTTCATGGTGATGTTGGAGTTGGAACTAGCATCTTTCAAAACCAGTTAACAGTTGATAAACCTCAAAAATTAATAGTAAGATGATGAGAGTTGGTATTGTCAGTCACACCCCATGTACTTTGTATGCAGTGTACCAACATTATCTCTACATTATAGTTGGGAAAATGGTTGTACCACAGTTAAGCGTGGAACAGAACTGGGTTGTCTCTTTCACAGACTTCCTTCAGGTACTCGTTTTAAACTGTCTTTGCAAGCTCAGTTCTCTTGATTCACTAGCTTCACCTTCAGGGATAGGACATCATCACTGAGCATTTTTATGTCAATATCATGGTGAGAGAGTATAGTTTGCAGGGCCTAAAAGTATTTATTTTTGTCTGTTCTTCCTTAATGAAAAACAATTCACAAGTTTCTGTACTTTTTAGATGATCATATTTAAAGTAGGCGGCACGGTGGCACAGTGGGTAGCGCTGCTGCCTCGCAGTTGGGAGATCTGGGGACCTGGGTTCGATTCCCGGGTCCTCCCTGTGTGGAGTTTGCATGTTCTCCCCGTGTCTGCGTGGGTTTCCTCCGGGCGCTCCGGTTTCCTCCCACAGTCCAAAGACATGCAGGTTAGGTGGATTGGCGATTCTAAATTGGCCCTAGTGTGTGCTTGGTGTGTGGGTGTGTTTGTGTGTGTCCTGCGGTGGGTTGGCACCCTGCCCAGGATTGTTTCCTGCCTTGTGCCCTGTGTTGGCTGGGATTGGCTCCAGCAGACCCCCGTGACCCTGTGTTCGGATTCAGCGGGTTGGAAAATGGATGGATGGATGGATATTTAAAGTAGTGTTATACTCAAAAACTATGTTTCTCTTAGCATCCTAATTATCACACTTTAATAAGGTGACTTTAGCACAGCTGACTACAATTTCTTGCCTGACAAGGATATCACTGCAAAAACAAGCAAGTTGGAACTTTTGGAAATAAATTAAGAAAATTTTCAAAGTTGGGACAAGAAAGCCAAAGAGAAAGGGCTCATTTGGAATAAGGAGACAGAGCCAACAAGTGCCACATGACTCTCTCACAATTTATTGTTATTCAAGTTAGTCTTGAACCCTGAAATTTTGGAGAACACTTAGAGTACATTTACATTTATGGAAGTGTATAGTTGGGATCAGTAATGCAAAGCACCATATAATTTTTATATGTAGATATTTTTTATTTAAGTCCTTATCTTACAGCTCATAAGAGAATGATTGTTTATACAAATAGCTAGTGAGAGGTTTAATACCAGTGACAAATAAAATCTATGATATACAAAAACAGGCACGGATTTCTTATTGTAAAAAGTATTTTATTTGTAAAAACTGAAGGTTCTGGCTTGGAGTATAGTAGTTTATCACAAGCATTTATTCCTGGTTTCAATTAAAATTTTCATGATGTGGTTAGTAAATAACCTTTTTCAACTTGGTTAAAAGCTGTGTTCTCTGCATGCATTAATAGCTAGACTGCAGGTAGTTCTGTGGCTGCTGATGTACACTGTATATTATGTTAAACATATGTTAGAAATTTGATAGTAGTGGCCTGCCTTAAGTTAATACAGTTTGATATTGTTCAGTATCAGAAGGAAGATTTTTGCCCTTAATATGACATAGTGAAGTTAGCCTAAAGAAGAAGCATTCTAAAAGGTTTTCATTTTTGTTGGGCAAAAACAATAATTGAAGCCTTACATAGATACTTTACATTTTCTTTGATTAACATAGATGCAGCAACATTAACAGACCCAATCTCCATTCTTATAATAACAGTGACATTATTTAAAGTAATGGTTACTTGGGGGCATGGCTAGCTCAGTCTTGGAGCTCCTGTTTCATCTCATAGGAAGTGTCTCATAATATGTAATAGATTTTTCTACTCATGTCACGCTTAAAGCATTCCTCAATACTATTTATAGGGAAAGGTTAAAAGTACAGTGGACCACCAGTGCAGCAGGATTTTTTGGAGCTTCTGATTGTCTGATGTGCAGAAGCCAATGCAGTACCTTTCCATCCTATATTGCAACCTCTTGCTCTATTGACAATGCAGATCTCTCAGAGTGTACTGTACTTCACACATGGAAATAAAATGGCTGCATTTATTAAGACCCACAATGACATAGTTAGCAGAATTGAACCGGTATATACTATAGACAAGTTAACCTTCTAAAACTGATATTTTAAAGATCATTCAAGGCTGAGTAAAGTCCTTGAGGGACAGGATTTCCTAAAGGCTATACTAAGGGATCTTATTTGAAGTGGGACGTCCGAGTTCCTAGTCAGAAGTTTGATTACCAACTCAGAAACTCAGGGCTGGTCTATCAATTCCGAGTTTACCCAACTTCAGATCGTGACGTCAATCCAAAATGACAACTTACACAATGTTCTTTAGTGCAAGCTGTAGTATTATACTGTTTATTAGCACATCTGTATATTTGTATCTCATACACACTGTACTGTCTAACTATTTGTGGACATGTTGCTGCGGTACTTGGATACACAAAATGCTGCGTTATGCATTGTTATCAACTGCTGTTTATTCAGATGGACCAAGCACAACAAACGTTTTCCTGAACAAATTCATATTGGTTTTCTGAATGTTTTACTGGAATGCGATTGACTCAAGTGTCACGTCATTCTCAACTCCAACTTCTGAGGTAAATTGAATGCAGTATTATTCCTCTAGATACCACAATAAATCAGTGCTACAGACTGCCTAAACATTAACATGTTCTTGTGCACCAAGATATTTTTTCATTTCAAAGAGAAGCTTATGCAAATTCTTCCAAACCAATACAAATCTCTTTCCCTGGCAGCTTCAATGAAATCAAGGGAATTTGCCCCAATGCAGTCTTACTCCATAAGCATTTTTTCTTTTACAAATCAAGCTTTCCTATGGAATTGAGCAGTATGGTATATGTGACTTACCCCTTTGATAATCAACTTCCAAGCAATAGTTTGGCAATTTCACAATGACAAGAAAACAATCAAGTGATCCTATATCTTTTACCTGGCTTGTTTGTTTCTTATTTCTACCCTATGAAGTACTACGGAGATGTATACAAGGAGTAGTGTCATGTGCCTTATACTGTATGAGGCTAAATGGTTTCTGCTTATACTCCCTGTTGAATTTTTCACTGACGCCTCTCTACCTTTGCTTCTCCAGCACATCCTACATAATTTGTACCTATTATATCGATATTAACCGTTCACAAACAATACTTGAGGATTGTATCAGATCTTACCATTGTCCATTAGTTTTCTAGTTATATTTCACTTTACTGTGTAGCCCAAACAGACACACACATATTTATATATATATATATATATATATATATGTATATATATACATATATATATATATATGTATATGTATATATATACATATATATATATATATATATATATATATATATATATGTATATATATATATATGTATATATATATATATATATATATATATATATATATATATACAGTATGTATATATACATACAGTATGTATGGAAGTGCTTTTTCATAGTTCTTAAGTTACTTTCCTTTAATAATATGGAACTTAACACCCACTTTAAAATATCTCTTATATGGAAAGAGGCTATGTTGTCAAGTTGTAACATTTTATGCATACAAGAAACTCACTTTGTTAAATACAATTTTGTAAAACCAAATAATAAAAAATCCTCACCCTTTTATATAAAGGCATCTTAATAGCATTTAAAGATACCTTCTCCATACAGATCAGTGATAAATTCCATGGAGTGTTTTATCATTCTGCCTGTCATTATCTATTACCCACATGCTGCTAATTCCATTTAACTTAGATTCCTGTCTGAACTTTAAAAGAAAATTGAGCCTAATAAAAGTGGTTCTGTAATTTGGCATGAGAATTTTAACATTATAGTGGATCAAGTACAGGATTCCACAGAAATCCCTGGATTTCCTTAATGAGTTTTTGATGTCTGAAGATGTTTGCATTCAGGGAAAAAAATTGTTGTAATTCTCTCAAGTCTAAATACAAGTATAATTAGGAAGGTTCCTTGGTTTTACACCTGCCATCTTACTATGTAATATAAATAAAGGGATTGAACATCTTGATTCCTTTTCACTTTCATAGTCAGCAAGAATTTTATTAATTAAAATGAATGACCTTCCCAAGATTATGTATTACTATATATGTTTGTAAGTCCAGTAGTAACCCTTACAATAATTAGCTCCTTGGGTGGTATGGGTTTTCCTGATTTATGTGATTATCAATAAGCTGTAATTCTAGACCAGTGGAAAGGTTGGTGGGTTCCTGCTATTGTTAAATATCGAGTTTAAAATCTGGCTTTGATTTCCCATAACACAATTTTCTATGCACAATTTATAGATAGATAACAAGGAGCAGCTTCTGTCAATACAGGCTTGAAGGTGGCAGTAAAATAAGGTCACACCTGCTTATATTGTGCCACAGGTTTATATTTAAAGACATTAATATTAGATAGAGCAGTGTCCACGAAACAAATAGGTTTAATAGGCCTTGATTCCTTCTTTGGAGTCACCAGCATTAAGAATTATTCATTAAAAAAGTGTTTTTTAAATATTTCCAGTATCACCATTAACATAATATTATTAATTGAATATTATTATTATTATTACTAGCCAACCCGCGGCGTACCATATGCCGCATAATCAGGCCACTTTTTTAATGATTTTTAAGCACAGGGAAAAAATTAACATTTGAAAAATCTGGAGGAGAGGGGAAGGATGCCCATTACGCCCCATCCGTCATGCTAGTCTGCTGATTTCTCGTTCAGTAACCTGTGAGTAGTGATGGGCAGAGTGAAGCCTCACGAAGCATGAACACGTTTGAAGCAATTGTGTCGGAAATCGTATTGAAGCTTCGAAGCATTTGACACTCACCTCTCTCGTGACACCTCCTGGCCATTTTCATTAACGTTACAGAAACTTATGATACACTTCAATGACGTCTGTTAACACTAGAATTACCAGAGCCTACGAAAAAACTCGTAGATCCGGCCCACCTTAAATCGCTTCTTAAAACCTTTCTCACCTCTCCGCCAGCGTCTTTTGTCATCTAAATGTACTGATAAAGACAAGCTGCCAACAGCCGGCTATTCCATCCCCCCAACGACTTAGAACGTAAACAAGCTTTTCCCAGCTAATGCCTTGATTGATTATCTGGGAGTGAAGTGGAGTTTTAGAGTAGAAATAATAAGATTGTTATTTGGAACACATGCATTTCATATGTGTTGCATTTCTACAGTAATCTGTGTAAACACATTGTTAAAACAGAAACGGTTTACAATATTCTAGTAGCAAATGACAAAATGTAGGCATAAACTATATAATGTATGAAGCCTGAAGTCCAAATATCAAAGAAACACTTTCACAAAAGGTACAAAAAAAAGCCACCGCCAAAAAAACCCGTCTTAGTGTGAGATATTGACATGACTTAACTATCACTGCTTCCGTGGCGTAACAGTATCAGTCGCTGACTGGGAAGCAGCAGGTCATGAGTTCAATCCTGCACAACTCCCATCTGAGAAGTGTTCTTATTTTCACTATTTTAGAATAAAATGATACATTTGATTTCAGTCTGTAACAGCCGGTGTAATTTATGATATTTGTAAAGGTTAGCTTTATTTTTTTTAAATTCACTTTTCATTGTCTCAGTCGCGTTCAGGATCCATCCCTACCGCCCCCCACGTGACACTGCTGTTTTTACATAAAGACGCGCTAAAGTTCTGCAGTGTATCACGCTACATACGACCGCGTGTTTTTTTTCCCCCAGTATTGCCAGTCCCCACGTGTTGCTGTATGCTGTTTCTTTTGTACTCCAGGACATGCAGAGGAAAGCATAGTAAAGAGCAGTAACTTCAGCGCTATATGCAATCATCAGACACTCCCCATCTGATACTGCTGTTTTCACATAAAGACGCGCTAAAGCTCTGCAGTGTACTTGTGACTGCATTGTCGTACCAATGCTTGCGAACTGAAGTGTCTGCATGCACTTTTCGTGGCATTATACGTGTATTTTTTGAGCATGCCCATGTAGCTCAAACACAGGAACATATGTTGATGTAAAAGTATAACAAAACAAGTGCACTTTTATTCAAGACTATAACCGAAGAAAAAAGAAAGCAAGTTACAGTAAGTGGAATGCTAAGAACTGCTGATTTCCATTCTGTGCTATATAACTGTTAACATTTGAATCTGATGATTGCATATAGCGCTGTCTGATTTAGTGTGCGCAAGAACATGCAGGTGGCCAGTTGCTGAGTGCTACAACGCACATTTTAAAAAAAGAAAGAGACAAATATATGTGACGTTTTGAAGAAATCATTTTATGACGCGAATAGTACCAATCAGAAAACATCGTCGAAGTAATGCAATATTATTTGAAAACGAACAGCGTCAGGTTGGGTGTGAAGTTATACTGGCGCTGTTTGAGTCAGATCAGAAGCTGAATAAGCTGAAAAAGCTCCTGTTCTGACTCTAAGTAAAAAAGCATGAATTAATCAACAGAAATAACCGCGATTGACATTTTAAAGTTAACGATTTACAGTGCATACCAATTTATAAATTCAATGTCCGTTTGAGGAAAAAAAAAACACTTTCTTCAAAGCTGGGAAACGAACTCGCGTCTCTGTGGCACAGTAAGGCAGTAGTGCTCCAAGTCAGCAAACCGTCCTTATAACTTATGTTTTCAAGATCCATAACACACAGACAGACAGAGCACTGCGTAATACAGAGACAGACAGGCAGAGATATACAAATAAACAGGGAAGGCACATGTACTGAAAGAAAAAAAAAATCAACATGTGCATTGTTTCTGCAGCACTGAATAAGCTCACCCGTTCTAACATCACCCCTCCCTCGATCTGACTCTCTAAGTAACAGCGCAAGTACAGACACAAATCAAGTGCATGTGTGTACTGTATAATATTAACAAAAAGATCAGCTTACTACTGAAAACGGCAAATATAGGAGTGAGTGGGGATCGAACCAGGACTCTTGATTACACTTGGTTTGCGTCTGTACTTGCGCTGTTACTTAGAGAGCCAGATCGGGTGAGCTCATTCAGTGCTGCAGAAACAACACACATGTTGATTTTTTTTTCTTTCAGTACATGTGCCTTCCCTGTTTGTTTGTATATCTCTGCCTGTGTGTCTCTGTATTACGCAGTGCTCTGTCTGTCTGTGTGTTATGAATCTTGAAAAAAATAAGTTATAAGGACAGCTGTTCATGTTAATTGCAGTCTCAATTGTTAAAAAAATATTTTAAAAGGAGCATCCCACATGAAAATATAACGATCTCATTAACTGACAGTGCATACCAATTTACAAATTTTATGTCCGTTTGAGGTTAAAAAGAAAAAAAAGAAGTAACACTTTATCCCCAGCGGGGATTTGAACTCATGTTTGTGAGGCAGAGAAAAGCTACTTGATTTTAGAGTCAAATCTTAGCGCGCTACGCCACGGAAGCTGTTATATGGTGTGTGAAGCTTTTGTGGAAGTGTTTATTTGGTCTTAGGAACTCGGGCTTTACACATTCTATAGTTTATGCCTACATTTTGTAACATTTATTACTAAAATATGAAAAAGTTTCTGTTTTAGCAATGTGTTTACACAGATTACTGTAGAAACGGAACACACATGAAATGCATGTATTCCAAATGGCGATCTATTATTTCTATTCTAAAACTCCAGCAGTTCAGTCACTCCCAGGTAATCAAACAAGGCATGAGCTGGGAAAACTTAGTGAACGTTCTGCGATGGTGGGGGGATGGAATAGCCGGCTGCTCGCTGCTCCTCTTAATCGGCACATTTAGAAGGCAAAAGAGAGGTGAGAACGGTTTTAAGGTGGGCCGGATCTACGAGTTTTTTCGTAGACTCTGGTAATTCTAGTGTTAAAAGTCGTATTGCTTTTATTTTTTCGTAGCTACAGACTGACAACGAAGAGAAGGGTTCGTCAGCAGCTTGTAGTGTGTGATGTCTAAAAAATATAAATATAACTAACGCCGACAGGCAGAATGCACTATACGATAGCAAGAGTTAAACAAAATAATATATATATAATTCACTAAGCCGGGAGACAAGTAGCCACCCATGGAAAGCACGCCAAAAGGGGCGTGGATTCACTAAACCGCCGACAAGTAAGACACTAATGGCGCACGCAGGAAGGAGCCACACCCACCAACTCTTAGACCATTGGATACGACGAAAAAATCACAGAGCCACACCCACCAACTCGGACGCGACGCCTCGGAAACATGCCGTCATTTCTGTTTGTCTGTGCCACAGTCCACTTGCAGCTCTGAGCCACGTTGACTTTTCATTAGTCAACCTCAGTGGAACCTTGGTTCACACAGAGGCAGCGCCAGAGAGAGACAGAGGCACACACAGGCAGCGCGAGAGAGAGAGCCGCGCACACACAGGCAGCGTCAGAGAGACAAAGGCACACACAGAGGCAGCGCCAGAGAGACAGAGGCACACACACACACACACACACACACACACACACACACACACACAGAGGCAACGCCAGAGAGAGACAGAGGCACACACAGGCAGCGCGCGAGAGAGAGCCACGCACACACACAGAGGCAGCGCCACAGAGAGAGACAAGCACACACACAGGCAGCGCGCGCGCGAGAGAGCCACGCACACACACACACAGAGGCAGCGCCACAGAGAGACAGAGGCACACACAGGCAGCGCAAGAGAGAGCCGCGCAATCCTTTAAAACTGAAGTTAAAACACAATGAAGGAAGCAGTCTTTAAAAACCAATAAGCCCTGTGCCTGTTTTTCATTAGCGTCTCACCTGCTTCAGGCCCTGCAACAGTCGAGACGCACTCTCTGCAGCTGACCTTCTCTGTGCCTGACTCCACTACTGTCAGTCGCCTGATTAAAAATGGCCTTTTGAAGGGGAGGTATGGACCCGCTATACCACAGGAACACGTTGCCTTCGAGCCTGCTCTCTCGCTCACTCTAACGTACCGGCTTTCTCTCTCTCCTCACTCGCTCGCACACTGCACAGGGGAGAAATGCCCGCAGCACGACTCCACCCGGAAAAACCGTTTCAGCCACACTTCCACGCCCCCTCGCTACACTGTGAGTGCGATGATTATTTATTTAAAAATGGGCTTTTGAAAGGGAGCTGTGGACCCGCTATACCACAGGATCACCTGTGACATTGCCTTCACATTGTTTTCCTTTTATTTATGATCCCGTCGAGCAGATCAGACACCCAGGCAAACAACACTGAATAATCAATAGCTGCAACCACTTTACCCGCCCCAACTCCTCACCTGAGTCGGTTTCGTCTGTGTTCAGCAGTGTTTCCCAAACTCAGTCCTTGGTGAACCCCTGTGGATGCAAGGTTTTGTTCCAACTAGATTCCTAATCATTAATGCCGGTGAAACTCCTCCGGGATAAGTCGGTTTTTCAAATGCAGCCGGTGTAGCAGATTAGTCTAACAGGATGTATAATCCGAGATGAATGCGCGCCCCCGCGCTGAGTGAAAAGCCCAATGTATATTGAGTCTAGAACAACATGATCAGCAAGTCTTTGATAGGCTGCAACAAAATGATGAAAGAACAGGCGCATTTTTTTCTCACAAGCTGGGTGGGTGGGTATTAGTTGGTTAATTAGTTACACGAAGGATTTCAAGATTTAATATGCACAAGCGGTAACACTGCAAAAGCAGCCCAAACCAGAAAAGACGGGCTGGCAAAAAGTGGCCGACAAATTAAACTCGTGTGCATTGTACTTACTGAAAGCAGCGTTAGCGGATTTTGCAAATGAACATTTTTTCCCTCCGCTTAAAAAACATAAATAAAGCGTCGTGATTATGCGGCGTATACTACACCGCGGTTGGGTATGCACGCGCGTGACAGAGAGTGCTGGACACATAAGAATAATAATACTTCATTATATTGATATACCCCGGTGATTTCAGTATTCAACGAGCGCTATCCACACAGGGAGGAACCAGGAAGCGAACCCAAAAATCTTGCACAGTCCTCCTTATTGCAAATGCAGCAACACTACCACTGCGCTTACAAGAAGTTAAAGAATGCACTGGGCTGATTTTTGTTTTCACTTCTATTTGGACAACTATGTCGTTCAGGTGAAGTGTTCACCCATCAATATATAATTATGCGGCATATGCTACACCCGCGGGTTGGCTAGCGGGTCATCCGCTCACACTGATTACGTCCCTGCCCTTTGTACACACCCCCTCCCCCCCCTCGCTACCTACTGTGGTCGGGGTTGACTTGGTGGATTATATATAGAAAAGCAGCAAAACCCGCAAAGAAACAATGAAATGTCTACGTGACTCACAGGTGCATGTGGACTGTGCAAACAGGAAAACGACTCAGGTGACGAGTTGGGGTGGGCACATGAGCAGGCAGTGCATACTAAACGAGAAATCAGCAGACTAGCATGACGGAGGGGACGGAATGGGCGTCCTTCCCCTCTCCTCCCATTCCGCCCTCCACGCCTGAGCACCTACCGATTTTTCAAATGTTAATTTTCTCCCTGTGCTTAAAAATCATTAAAAAAGCTGCCTGATTATGCAGCGTATGGTACGTTGCGGGTTCGCTAGTATTACTTAAATCTGCAACAGGTTTAGATTGTACAGATTTATATATTTAAAAAGAGACTATTGAAGAATACTACTACTAATAATAAATGAAAATCAATGTATTACTACTACTAATAATAAATGAAAATCAATGTATTTTTTTGAACTTGAAGGGAGACCAAGAGGATTTACTGCTGGTATGTATCAAACACCTAGAACAGACAAGAAATGTTCAAAATATATTACAGAACTGCTAGGTGAAATTAATTAATTAATATATTAATATATTGTATTGTCTGTAACATTATTTTGGATACATCTTTTCTACATCTTGTTCCTGGAAATTGCTGAGTCAGCTATAAAGTAGTTTTAAATCATTACTGAGTAAACCTTGGAGATTACAGTAAACAGTCAGATTTCTAGTTTATCTGTCTTCTTGCCCATTCTTACTATTTATGCTTCTCTCCTTTTTTTCCTCCAGGAAGTAGAGAAGATGGCCAGGTCAAATCCTGTCTACTTATATTTTAAGTGTTTATTTGTGCTTGAATCTTGTTTGCATGAATAGAGTATGCTCATAGTTATATTAATTACATTTGCTGTTTCATTTTAGATGGTTGTACATTGAGAGCAAGTTTAATTATCTTGTATTGTTGTGTGTATTTATGTATAGGCTATATAAAGTCTTTGGTGATTTAAAAAAAAAAACAGTCACACACCCTTTTCACCATTTTAAGTCCAAAAAATCCTGTTTATGCTATTATATTATGCTTTTTTTTTTTTTTTTTACTGTAAAAAGAGAGATTGGAATGAACCCACACCCACTAATGCCCATCCTTATTGCTTTGTACTATCATCTCTTGAACTTTCAAATTTGCTTTGCTGGAGATATTGAATACAAGCTTTGCCTCACAGATTTTTATAATAGGATGGCTTTGATTTTCCCTCGTTCAATGGTGTATTGTTGTGCTATGCTGTATATAGATTTCTTTAATCCATTCTTGTTTATTTCAAGGGGAAACAAAAACCCTGATACCACAGGGTCCTCTTATTTTCTTAGTTTTCTGTACCAAACACTTGTAACTATGTAAAATACAGTTACTCTTCACAAGTTAAAGTCTACATTGTATTAAAGGTTAAATCCATATTGATCGAATGCTCATAATACCATGCTACTAACTAAATGGTGGAATTGTTGTTTAATGTACAGTAAGCGAACAATTGTGCCACATGTTCCAGTAAATAACCTGAAATAACCCTTTTCCTTACCATTGCTATCCTGCTACAACAGTCTAAGATAGTTGGGTCTTCTGTTATTTGCCTGAAAGGCTGGAAATACAGTTCATCATTATTTTATATTGGTGTGTTAGTTAACATATTAAGGCTTTTCTACACTTAGAATGTGCTTGGGGAGCCAAATATAAAAAAAAAGTGTGTTTTGTCATTTTCATTATTCCTGTTAAAGTTCCAACAGAACCGAGCAACTACAAATTGGTGTAATTTCCAGCTGAACCTGGATTCACTTCAAAGATCAATTATTCTGTTAGTCAGACTCTTTCTTCACAAAACTCTTTATGCTGACTCCAGATACCCTGGCATGTCTGAGCTTCAACTCATAAATAAAGGCATCCTTGTTGGGTCTCATGCTGTCACCTATAAATCTTAGTAGACTTTAGTGCCCATGGATTCATTCTTGTGTTTGATTCAGATTTGAAAGGCTTATTACCTCCTAGTGTTGCTTTTTTCTTCACATAGTCATAGCATCCAGCATGTGATCTTTCTTTGCACATAGGTGTTGCAGTAATTACCCTCTCTTCTCAAGTTCTTCTTCCCTTGATTTCACTGTATATACTTCTGGATCTCTTCCAGAAAGTTTTGTTTTGTTTTGTTTTGTTCCAAGTATCGCACTTATAACAGATGTTAGTTAAACAACTGGTTTACACGGTTTTCCAGTCACAACATTGATATCAGAATTCTGTCTTCCAAGTAAAAGTTATTTCTTGATGACACTATTTGGTGGTATGTAAATCTAATAAAAATAAAAATAATTACTTCTGGTTAGCATTACTTAAATTTATTATAGTGAGGCATTTTACATCAGTTTTGTGTTTTAATAGTGATAGTTGTCTTATGCAGAACCCACTTCATGCAGTGAATGCATTTTTGTCTCTGAGATAAGATAACATTAAAATCCCATTTTGGTGAGACTGCCAAAAATTGTTAATAGATAAAGAGATAGCTGACCAGATATCTAAGCATTGCAATTTGAATAACAGCACCCTGTCACTTTTTTAACTGTTTTCATTAGTGCTGCATTTCTTGCCATGCTGATTTTAGATCATTAAAACAACTTTGAACTACAATTGTGGTGTTTACCCTCTTTTAAAAATGCTGTTAGAGTTTTCTTAGAAAAATAAATGTGTGATAAGTATACAAGAAATTTAGATTTTTTTTTTATTGTTGCTAAGATGTGTTTTTTTCCCCTGGAAAACAATACAGAGATTTTGACCAGAATGCTTAAAATAATAACAATTGGCTTGCTAGTACACAGAAATACACACATTCATGAAGTGATTCTCAGCCAAACTACAGTACAATTTTGCATGCATTTGTTTTTTGTTGTGCTTATATCATATCTGTGTGTCCAAAGTTTAAATAGATGAGGGTGTGCAGGTGTACTGTATATGGAAGTCTAATGTAGTATAATTTTAAATCTTCTTATAGAGCCTCAATGATGGGCATCCTAACAAACCTTCTTGGATTAAATGTGGGTAAGTAATATATCTTTTTTCATTTTTTAAAATTTTATACAAGCATACTATCTAAAGTCTAGTCAGAGCATAAGAATGATAATCTGTGATGCACCTAATGTTATTGTTGAAACATTACTATAAAAAAAAATACTCAGATTTTATTTTCAGAAATATGCTACATAAGTGACAGTGTTCAAAAAGCAGCAAATTCATAATCATATAAAGAGTATGGGGATATCCATAGTCATATATTTAATAGTCATTTTGTAACAAACTAGATATGACATGCATAAGTAAAACTGCAAGTCACTAGAATTTTTAAAAGTGTGCATACTAAAAGTGTTACGTGGGTGGGGATTGAGGGGATTTTCCAGTGTTAGTTGCTTTCAGTGGTGGCTGGTGAAAAAATTTGGACAGGGTTGCCATTTTTGGGAGGAAAAACTGAAGCAGCACTTATCTATTATATAGTGCCTTTCACATCTATCTTTTATATAGTGCCTTTAATATATGTGTATCTGCTCATTCCATGGGCTCATCCTCATCAAAAGTGCATATTTTGGCCTATCCAGTACAAGACCCAAAGGTCGGGGAGCATATGGTGATACAGCGCATTGCCTCACCCACTACACAACGAATCATCTGGATTGGGACCCAAGTGTAACCGTGCAATGGGTGGCACCTCAACACAAATCCAGGCTAAAATGTATTATACCTTTTCCACCATGCTGTCCAAAGTGATATCAGCTTTCCTCTTTCTATTGTTCTCCAAAACTTCCAAACACAATCCCCTTCGCCTTCCCATAACTTGTTGTATAGATGTGGAAAGGAACCAGTTTACCTGCCAGCAAAATTTTATACTACACCTGTCTCTAAATTGCCCAATCCTTTGTTAACTTGTCCAGCTTGCCATTCTACGAAAACCCACTGTATAATGTCCACACCCCTACCCCCCCATAATCTTCAAATAACATGCACTTCCGTCTGTCCTATAATACATCCATAGCACAAGTCCAATCCAAATCTTATTCTGCCTCTTTAAAAGAGTTTGCCGGGCTTACCTCAACTGGGCACAAATTCACATTTGTAAGATCCACTGACTCCCACATCTTAAAATATAACTCATTCTCCCCACTCTGTCCTTGTACTACACCCACCAGGACAAATCCATCCTAAATCTTATTCTGCTTTACGATCAGGATACCTATATTTCCTTGACCATAAATTTTCCCCTTCTTTTCTTCAGATCTGCAAAATTTCTTCAATTACTTAAAACTGAGTCATTTTACTAAGCCTGCCAAACAATTTAGCCTCATTCTATTGTCCTAGATCAGTGTCCCCCCAACCCATTTTCTTTTATGGCACACTTTTTGTAATCAAAAACATCCCAACGGAACAAAACTGTTTTTACTAAGCACAAACACATTATATCCTCATACATGTTTAACATTTAAACTGTCTGAAGGGCTGGACTACTGGACGAAGCCAGTAAAAAGCAGCTCCAAGAATCAGCCGTTCACAGGGATGGATCTTAGTGACCCACTTTGCTGGCATATCCCAGCTGCTTTGTCCCTTTGCCTGTCCCTCTCTGCCTCAGAGGGATCTCATATGCCCACTATCCACTGGTCCTGAAAGACTCGCCTGGCAACTGCACACCTAAGCAGTTGGACCTTTAGCAGCCTTGAGTTGCGTCTGCTACAGATGTGTCTGTTTTTTATGCCCATCTTCTCCAGGGTGTCCTGTTCTGCTCAGATAGTTTTCGACCACCTGCAGAGCTTGTCCCCTCTCAGGTTCAGACCCAGGTGCGCTATACTATTATTTCCATGCACACCTGGGTAGCTCTCACCGTGCACCACTGTGCTGCAGCACACTGGTTGAAAAACACCGGTCTAGATAAGTACAGCTACTTTAATGCTGACTTGCATTTTTCAGAAAGACGTTTCATGTCTAGTAATTCTGTCATTCGGTCCTCAATAGGTTAGTGCCAACAAATTGCAACAACAAATGTGAATTTCCCCTTGGGATTAATAAAGTATCTATCTATCTATCTATCTATCTATCTATCTACTCTATCTATCTATCTATCTATCTATCTATCTATCTATCCTATCTATCTATCTATCTATCCTATCTATCTATCTAATCTATCTATCTATCTATCATCTATTATCTATCTATCTATCTATCTATCTATCTATCTATCTATCTATCTATCTATCTATCTATCAATCAACAAACAGGGAAAGCAAAAAAAAGCGATTACTTACACCACATCCAGTTTAGCCAACTCCGTTTTTCATAACAAGCTGAAAAAGTCTGCTTATAAGCTTCTCCTCAATCACTTGTCTGCTGATGAGTTCAAGCTCCTTTATCTTCTTTTTTTTTTTTCAAGTGAACGATTTATGTTGTGGTGTTTCATTAAAGACATAACTGAATTTTCTTTGATTTCTAAAATTTCACTTGATGTTGCTATTTTCCCTAAATTTCCACTCACTCATCTGTAGTTACGTTAATGGCAGGAGTGAACTGTGAACCATGGACGTGAACATGAAATACTGTGTTTCGTTGATGATTGTCCAATCACATTAGATTAAAAAAAAATATAAAACAATTCTAATTTGCTGGCAATAAATGTGGGAGTGTCTGGGGTGTACAGATCTGCATTCATGGAAAAATCTGAAAGCAACTAATCAAAGGGCAGCCTCAGGTCACCTTCTTGTCAAAAGATCAAGGACTTACATACATTCTCATTTGGCCAGCGTCCTTCTCTCTGGAAACATAGGTATTCACACAGAAATTAAACAAATACTAGTCCGAATCATTTTTTTAATGGATGTTGACATGTGCTGACACCAGGTGCGTTGTATAAATGAACAAATTTATTTAATGATTATTTTGCATTACCTAATTATTTTAAGTAAAGTTTTTAAAATATTTGGAGGTGCAGCATTCCAGCGCCCCAAATTACAAACCGCCACTGGTTGCTTTCTTATCCTTTTTATCTTCAGTTAACACATGAGAATATTGGGAAATCAAAGGAATGGTGTGTCACTGAATTTTCAGATGTGGTTTTAAAAGTAAGAATAAATTTATAAGGTCTGGTCTGTTGAACCCTTAAGTTGGAAATCTTCAAGACAAGTAAGCCCGCGATTCTCTAGAGAATTGTAAATCCAAGAATGGCAATCAGTTTTCTGTTCAGTCCGATATTTGGATGGATGACATATCATGGAGGGTGGGTGCGTCTGGGAAAATGTCATTTAATTAAATAAGCATATCTGTACTAAGGCGGTTTCGTTTTGTGGAGACGTGATTTCCGTTGCCTTTGGCTGACACCGACTGCTGGCAGAGTGGAGCACAGCAAGTTTAGTTTACAGGTTGTGGTGTTCATGTGCCAGCCACTGAGTCTGGGAAGCCGCTGGGTTAGAGCCTGTGACTGTTATGTGATCTATATTACTGGCACAGTGGATTAGAGCAAGTGTAGTGTACAGGTTGTGTTGTATGGGCGCCACCCTACTGACTCTGGGAAGCCGCTGCGTTTGACTCTGGGGCGTGCGCCACGGCGCAGTAACGTATGCGCCTCAGTGGGAAGCCTGCAGCGTGATGAAATATCATGGAGGGTGGGTGCGTTCTGGGACAGTTCATTTCAACACGCTTCTGTTATTGTCTTTCTTCATGCAGTCCTCATTTTTGTTTTTTTATGGCTGTGTCGTCGTATATGCGGTGGTGTGGGCGGTCGCGTCTGGGCGGCTGTAGAACCTGGCATGCACCGCTTTACCTCAGGTTTAGTCCACAGGCTCATAGGCATGGTAAAGTTTCCATTTAATTCAATAACCCATAAACCAAAGCAAAGCCACTGCGTTTGACTCTGGGGCAACCGCGCCGCAGTGCACATGCACTTCAGTGCGTCCACCGCATCCGCCGTGCATAAAGTAACTGTCGTTTAGTAATATAGATATTAGTGCGTAAGATTGCTGATTAAGCATTTAACCAATGGTATGCACAATGGAATGTCACTGAGTAAACATGAGCTCATCATGTGGACTTCACATATCTGGAAGAATGGAACAAGTTTGTATTTGGAAATGTCCCCCAGCAGTTAAGAAAGTAAACAACCTCATTAGAGATCTTCACATTTTGACCTTCATAATGAGGTACTGTGCAAAAGTTTTAGGCAGGTGTGAAAAAATGCTGTAAACAAAAAATGCTTTCAGAAATATAAATAATGATTGTTTATTGTTATCAATTTACAAAATGTAAAGTGAAGCGAACAAAAGAAAAATCTAAATCATAATCAATATTTGGTGTTACTACCTTTTTGCCTTTAAACCAGCATGAATTTCTTATAGGTACACTTGCACAAAGTCGAGGGATTTTGTAGGATTAATAGTCAGGTGTAATGATCAACCAATATACCAAACAGGTGCTAATGATCATCAATGTCACGCGTAAGTTGAAACACAGTCATTAAACTGAAACAGAAACAGCTGTGTAGGAGGCTTAAAACTGGGGTGAGGAAACAGCCAAACTCTGCTACCAAGGTGAGTTTGTGGAAGACAGTTTCATGTCATGGTAACGATTGAGCACAGCAAACAAGCACAAGGTAATAATACTGTACTAAGCAAGGGTCTCTTCCATACAAAGATTTTCAAAGCAGACTGGGGTTTCAAGATGTCCTGTTCAAGCTCTTTTAAAGAAGCACAAAGAAACAGGCAATGTTGAGGATTGTAGACATAGTGGATGGCCAAGGGAAACTTAGTGCAGCAGGATGAAAGACACATCAAGCTTATTACCCTTCGAAATCGGCTCAGAACTGGCAGAAACCAGTGGGACCCAGGTTACACAACCCATCTTCTGTCCGGAGAAGTCTGGCCAGAAGTGGTCTTCATGGAAAAGTTGCAGGTCAGAAGCCATACCTCCGATGTGGAAACAAGGCCAAGCGACTCAAGTATGCACAAAAACATAGGAACTGGGGTGCAGAAAAATGGCAGCAGGTGCTCTGGACTGAGAAGTCAAAATTTGAAATATTTGGCTGTAGCAGAAGGCAGTTTGTTTGTCGAAAGGGCTGGAGAGCGGTACTATAATGAGTGTCTGCAGGCAACAGTGAGAGCATGGTGGAGGTTACTTGAAACGTTTGGGGCTGCATTTCTGCAAATGGAGTTGGAAATTTTGGTCAGGATTAATGGTGTTCTCAATGTTGAGAAATACAGGCAGATACTTATCCATCATGCAGTACCATCAGGGAGGTGTATGATTGGCCCCAAATTTATTCTGCAGCAGGACAATGACCCCAAACACACAGCCAAAGTCATTAAGATCTATCTTCAGCATAAAGAAGAACAAGAAGTCCTGGAAGTGATGGTATGGGCCCCCACAGAGCCCTGATCTCAACATCATCGAGTGTGTCTGGAATTACATGAAGAGACAGAAGGATGTGAGGAAGCCTACATCCACAAAAGATCTGTGGTTAGTTCTCCAAGATGTTTGGAACAACCTACCAGCCGAGTTCCTTCAAAAATTGTGTGCAAGTGTACCTAGAAGAATTGATGCTGCTTTGAAGGCAAAGGGTGGTCACACCAAATATTGATTTGATTTAGATTTCTCTTTTGTTCATTCACTGCATTTTGTTGATTGATGAAAATAAATGATTAACACTTCCATTTTTGAAAGCATTCTTTTGTTTACAGCATTTTTTCACACCCTGCCTAAAACTTTTGCACAGTACTGTATGTTTCAGATTAATACACAGTAAAGCACAAAATTTCACAACAACAAACAGTAGTATGGTTTAGGAAAGATGTAAGGAAAAGATTCCTGCAGAGATTGTGGAAATAAACATTAGTAACATTAAACCAGGTCTCTTTGTGGGTGTTCCCTTTATTGTATATAATATCCTTAGCCTTCCATACTGAAAGGGAATCATTCTTAATCATCTGAGGACATCCATCCATCCCCTAATCCCATTTTATAAAGACAAAGTAACGAAGAACCCTGAGTCTATGTCAGCAAAGCACAAGGCAGGAACAATCCCTGGACAGGATGCCGAGTCAGCACACACCCATATAAACTAGGGCAAATTTAGCATTGCCAATCCATCTAATCTGGCGTGTCCTAAGGAAATGATTTTTTAAGTGTTCTAGTGACAGGAGTAGAAGAAATGCTTGTGTTTTTTTAAACCCAAATGTTACACTGCAGTTGGAATCTGTCCCTCCAATGATGCCTCTCTGTAAGCACAGTGTTGCCTTTTGGGTCTGTTGTGATACTGAAAAGATTTTCACTGTTTCTTTATATTCTAGACCAGGTGCTGGTCTGTATGGAATTGACAGCATGCCGGACCTGCGTAAAAGAAAGCCTATCCCGCTGGTTAGCGACTTGGTGAGTTCTCTATGACAAAAGCCTCCGAGAAAGAATTTTCTTATTAAACAATAACACACCTTTCTAGGATAAGTAGTGACTGGTAACCTTTGTAGGGCACTTGATCTCTATTTCATGAAACCTGTAGATTTCCATTTTTGTGTAATCTGTAATTAGAGGTAATGGCCCCACAGGGACTGTTTAGAGACAATAACCTCTAGGGCCTGGGTGTTAATTATCTGATTTCTTCTCTATTCACATTCTGTACAATTTCTGTCATCAGCCATTAATACTTAATGAAAAATTGCTATGTTAACAAAATTGATTACTGAAAATAAATGTGAGTCATTCAGTAGTTTGAAAAATGTATATTAATCTATTGAAGTTTATATTGATGTCCTGTCCTTGTGTGAATGCCATATTTTCTCTATACTCTTTTGCTACCAGGCATTTTCTAAGACTCTATCAGTTACTTGAATGGTAGCGGGGTTAGGGTTGATAGTGGTCCCTTCTTCTTTTTGTAGCTTACTTGTCCTGTTTCTTTTGTATGCACTCAACATTTTGCCCAGGCCATGTAAGTGGAAATTAAGTACACCTAAGTAGACCCCTTTAGAGAGAAAGCTCTTTTAGTACTTAATTGTACATTTTTATTTACTTTTGTTTTTTCATATGTGCTGCATTAAAAATATTCATTTATTGTGATTCTTTCTTTCTTTCTTTCTCTTTCTTCTCTTTCTTTCTTTCTTCTTCTTTCTTTCTTTCTTCTTCTTTCTTCTTTCTTGACATAAGCTGTAATTTCTCACCTTTATTTTGAGCATAGCTGGGTGCCTCGTTGTTTAAAGTTTATGCTTTGATGCACCTGAAATATTATATTTGTTGTTAACAAAACTTAAAAATCAGCAGGTGACCAAATTCATTTATCTCTCTAATATCTTCTGTGTTATTGTGTATGATAGGCATCAATTAAATTTGCTTACCTTTTTTCTGTACAAGGAAAGTACACACATTTCTTTTTAATGTGCACATTATTGTAGTAGCACACTCACATAAAAGCTGTCTACAGCAGTCAGTGGTTCTCAAACTGAGCATCATGGTATCCAAGCTCTTTGCAGAGCATGGTGAAGAGTAGAGAGATAAAATATTAAACATGGGTCTGAATTGCTGGTGATCTCCTCTAATGTGCATTTGCATATCCATTTTACCTTGGCAAATCCTCTCCTGCTGTTATGATTAATTACTGAACATTGTCTTACAGGTGGGCAGCACGGTGGCACAGTGTTAGCGTTTCTGCCTCACAGTAAGGAGACCTGGGTTCGCTTCCTGGGTCCTCCCTGCATGGAGTTTGCATGTTCTCCCCATGTATGCGTGGGTTTCCTCCCACAGTCCAAAGACATGCAGGTTAGGTGCCTTGGTGTGTGTGTGTGTGTGTGTGTGTCCTGCGGTGGGCTGGGCGCCCTGGCCTGGGATTTGTTCCTGCCTTGTGCCCTGTGCTGGCTGGATTGGCTCCAGCAGACCCCCGTGACCCTGTGTTAGGATATAGCGGGTTGGACAATGACTGACTGACTGTCTCACAGGTGTATATTGCTTTCCAACTTCAAGTCTGACTTGACTTGAATGTCACATTATGAGACTTTTTCTCATGGTATATGTCAGACTGCTACCTGCAGTTGGCTGATCTGGTTGCCAAATCACGTCAGTTTAAATGACTGAAAATCACCTGTGCTGTGCAAAGGGTTAAACCGGTACAAACAAGTTCAGCCTTGTTTTTTTCCCCATTCTGTTGTGATGCCATAAATGCAAATATAGATGGGTTTCTTTTCTGTTTGTGAAGTCTAATGCCCCCGTGTACCTTATTCTTGATTGTTGTAGTATAGGCATTATACTTCTGGATGAACATTCATTGGTTGTCAACTATCAATATTGATTTTTGTCTCCATCTACAATGTGCTGTCTTATGTGTTCTTTTATCTTCATGTAAAATTGATGCTGACTGGTCCACTTTGTATACTGTCAGCTTTTCTGCTATATAAGGCAATGTGACACACTTTATGCAGAACTGCTTCATGCATTAATAACAAAAGGGCAGATATATCCATTGATGAGTAAGGGATCAGTGTTATGTACTTGGAGAGCTGACTCATCCAATATAGGCTAATACAGCTCTTTAATGTTATGCAGGCCTCACAAAGCTTAATAGAAGCTGGAAGATTTAGGGATTGGATTCACCTGAGCCAGCCACATCGTAAATTTTCAGAGAAGAATTTGACAAACAAGGTCAATGTCAAACCCATTAAATTTGTAGCAAAAACTGTGGCAAGTTTCTTTAATGATCAGTTTCCAAAAGCTTTAGTAAAGAGTGAAATTTGCAAAGGTCTCTCTTGCTTACTTATTGACATATAATGAAAAGCCAATTGATTGTGAAATTACAGCATGTAAATTTTGCTTTTCTCCTCTTAGTCACTGGTACAATCAAGAAAAGCAGGAATTTTAGCAACCCGAACATCCCTCAAGGATGAAGATTTAGTAAGTTATTTTTTGTTTGTCAGTAGAGTATGGTATAATTAATCATTGATTTTTAAACCACTCGTACAAGCCTTAAAGACCTAATTCATATGAAACAGAAGGAATGCCTGATTGTTGAAAAGATTATGTTAAGTTGGTTTTCTGGTTTGCTTTAGTCAGATTTTCATTTTACTTATAATTTCATTGTACTGGTACAATGACAATAAATGCTTCCTTCCTATAAAGTGTACAGGAGGACAAATTAATGACCTATGTTGCTACAAATTAAGATCCCACTGTGAAACAGCTCCTACCAAAAGTGTCCCATTTAAGCTTAGTCAGAGTAGAAACAATAAT
Source organism: Erpetoichthys calabaricus (assembly GCF_900747795.2). NCBI lineage: Eukaryota > Metazoa > Chordata > Cladistia > Polypteriformes > Polypteridae > Erpetoichthys > Erpetoichthys calabaricus. The sequence continues at coordinate 81,524,710 of NC_041400.2, forward strand.
CATTTCATAAAGTTTTTTGCTTCTTGTTCTTGTACATGTCAGTTGTTTTAGAGACTTTTCTATTTATTTTCTGCAGAAGAGCCATGTTTACAAGAAAACTCTTCAAGCACTAATCTACCCCATTTCCTGCACCACACCACACAAGTTTGAGATATGGACAGCCACAACACCTACCTACTGCTATGAGTGTGAAGGTCTGCTGTGGGGAATTGCCCGTCAGGGTATGAGATGCACAGAATGTGGGGGTCAAGTGTCATGAGAAGTGCCAGGACCTTTTAAATGCAGACTGCCTACAGCGTAAGTCTACCAAACAAAAAATGTCCCATACTATGGGAATATGTGCTTTTAAAAAGTTAAGAAAAGCTAATTCACCCACTGTGTTGCTCATAATTGTTTTATAAGGAAGTTATAGCTCTATCCTTTTTAGTACAGTTCTCTTGAGAAGCCATTGTGTACCGTCATGTTGTTTTTAAAATCTGCTGTGGCCATGTATGCAGTGTTTGAAAGTTAAAATAGAATGTTCATGGAAAAAGATCTGTACATTCTTGCACAGGGAATAATATCAGAATTTCCTCTTATTTGTGACTGTAACATTTAAAACAGGCAGCCTCATGAAAAAATTCACCTGCTATCCAGTTTAGAGACACAGTGAGCAGGTGTTTATCCATGCTACATTAGGGGCAATGTGAGAGCCAACTCTGCATATGGGAATATGTGTTTAGTGCAGGGCTTGCTAATGTACACACTCATACTAGGCCATTTTAGAGTTGTCAATGTTTTTGCTGTATTTTCAGTGCATATGAGGAAAAATATACATCCATCCATTTTCCAACCCGCTGAAATCCGAACAGGGTCACGGGGGTCTGCTGGAGCCAATCCCAGCCAACACAGGGCACAATCTCAGGCAGGGTGCCAACCCACCGCAGGACACACACAAACAGCACACACTAGGGCCAATTTAGAATCACCAATCCACCTAACCTGCATGTCTTTGGGACTGTGGGAGGAAACCAGAGTGCCCAGAGGAAACCCACGCAGACACGGGGAGAAACATGCAAACTCCACGCAGGGTGGACCCGGAAGCGAACCCGGGTCTCCTAACTGCGAGGCAGCAGCGCTACCACTGCGCCACCGTGCCACCCGAGGAAAAACATACAGTAAATAAAAGTTGCAAATATACACAAAAATTAAATGAGAAAATGATTATATTTTATAGTACAGTAAATAAGAACTGAAAGTTTTTGCCTAAAGTAATATATTCATGTATATTAACAATTGGCTAAAGAATTGTTGGCATCCATTGTAAAGATAAACAAGAAAGATGTATAAAGTACATTACAAAAAATAATAACATCTAGTTATATTTACTTCAGAGCTGTAGCTAACAAACCTTATGTTTAACATGTATCAGCACACAAATTAATTTTTATCCATTTCTGTTTTTCTATTGTAAATATTCATTCATCTAATCATGATTTTTGGTAAGTATGTGTAAGCATTTGTAAGTATTAATGTATAATTTAATAATAATAATAAATAATAATTTGTTATAAAATAATTTGTATAGCAATTTTCAATCCGGGCAGCATAGGCACATCACATGGAACATGGAAAACACAAAATAGGTATAATATCTGGAATAAACAAAAAACTCAATAAAAGGAAATAAGTAGAAATAAAATGAATTGATAAGAGCAGGTACAATTCTACCTCAAACTTTTCACCAAGCATTAATCACCGTCTTTCCTAAACAAAATAAGGACTTATTACAATGTGCATCATACAGACCAATTTCACTTCTGAATAATGATGTTAAGATACTCTCCAAAGTCCTAGCTAGAAGGATGGAGAAAGTGCTGCCTTCAGTAAAATCACAATATCAAACAGGATTTATTAAAGGCCGACACTTAGCTTCCAGTCTTCGATGCCTGTTTAATATAATATATTCACCTGCAAAGTCAAACACCCCAGAGATATTATTATCGTTGGATGCAGAAAAAGCATTTGATATGATTGAATGGAACTACCTTTTCACTACATTGGAGAAATTTGGGTTTGGCCCGAACATTTGTGCATGGATCAAACTACTGTATACCAATCCAGAAGCTTCAGTTTGTATTAATAACATTAATTCAGACTACTTTAAACTAGAATGTAGTATCAGACAAGGATTCCCCCTTGTCACCACTGCTTTTTGCAATCGCCATTGAGCCACTGGCAGTTCACTGTAGAAATGCTTATGAAATAGAGGGGATTATCAGAGAAGGACTTGAACAGAAAACTTCTCTATATGCAGATGATATGGTACTGTATTCAGATCCACAAAATACTGTGCCTGCAGTCCTAACAGCACTTACAGAATTTCAACAGATTTCTGGTCTCAGAGTTAATTTGACTAAAAGTGTGCTCTTTCCAGTGAATTCTCAAGCACACAATGTTAGATTGGACACCTTCCCTTTTATCATCACAGATCAGTTTAAATACCTAGCGGTAAATATTACAAGTAGACATAAAGCTCTCTATCAACTACATTTTGCTGTCTGTATGGAAAAAATGAAGCAAGACTTGCATAGATGGTCAAACCCTTCATTTTACTTTAACTGTAAGCATTAACATTGTTAAGATGAATAGCCTTCCTAAGCTTCTTTTTATTTCAAAACATTTCAATATACAGTTATCCCTCGCTATATCGCGCTTCGCCTTTCGCGGCTTCACTCCATCGCGGATTTTATATGTAAGCATTTTTAAATATATATCGCGGATTTTTCGCTGCTTCGCGGGTTTCTGCGGACAATGGGTCTTTTAATTTCTGGTACAATGCTTCCTCAGTTGGTTTGCCCAGTTGATTTCATACAAGGGACGGTATTGGCAGATGGCTGAGAAGCTACCCAGCTTACTCTTCTCTTTCTCTTGCGCTGACTTTCTCTGATCCTCACGTAGGGGGATTGAGCAGGGGGGCTGTTCGCACACCTAGACGATACGGACGCTCGTCTAAAATGCTGAAAGATTATCTTCACGTTGCTATCTTTTGTGCAGCTGCTTCCTGAAACGACATGCTGCACAGTGCTTCGCATACTTAAAAGTTCGAAGGGCACGTATTGATTTGTGCTTGAAAAACAAACTCTGTCTCTCTCTATCTCTCTCTCTCTCTCTTTGTCTGCTCCTGACGGAGGGGGTGTGAGCTGCCGCCTTCAACAGCTTTGTGCCACGGTGCTTCGCATACTTAAGCCAAACAGCCCTATTGATCTGTTTGCTTTTCTCTCTATCTCTGTGACAGTCACTGCTCCTGACACACACTCCTTTGAAGAGGAAGATATGTTTGCATTCTTTTAATTGTGAGACGGAACTGTCATCTCTGTCTTGTCATGGAGCACAGTTTAAACTTTTGAAAAAGAGACAAATGTTTGTTTGCAGTGTTTGAATAACGTTCCTGTCTCTCTACAACCTCCTGTGTTTCTGCGCAAATCTGTGACCCAAGCATGACAATATAAAAATAACCATTTAAACATATGGTTTCTACTTCGCGGATTTTCTTATTTCGTGGGTGGCTCTGGAACGCAACCCCCGCGATGGAGGAGGGATTACTGTACATCAATAAATCATTTTTTAAGAAAAAAAATATTCAACCTTAACCTCATTTGTTTTGAATTCAAAACATCCACATATCCAAAGAGCGACCCTACAAAGATCTAAGGCAGAAGGTGGTATGGCTCCACCTAACTTTCATTTTATTACTGGGCAGCAAATATACAAGCTATTAAAACCTGGACATGGACACAAATAGATGAACATACACAGGCTTGGTTGGCAGTAGAAATAAAATCTTGCAGTACATGTTTATATTCTTTGCTTTGTACCCCCAATAAATGCAAGTTAACGCCAATATACTAACAACCCAATTGTGCTTCACTCACTCAGAATATGGGACCAATGTAGAAAGCATTTTAAGATAAAGAAGCTTTTATCTGTGGCACCTCTGCACAAGAACCACCTTTTTCCACGATCTCAAACATATGCAGTTTTTAATGTCTGGAAAACATTTGGGATTAAATCACTTAGAGATCTGTAAATAGACAACGTCTTTGCATCCTATGAACATTTACATTCCAAATTTAACTTTCCAGCAACACATTTCTTTTACTACCTTTAAATCAGAAACTTTGTTAAAGAGAACCTGACCAATTTTCCTCACCTCCCACCTACCTCTATGCCAGAAAAAATATTGATCAGTCTTGAGGACTCAGATAGCATTTCTGTAATATATAAAACCATTTTACATTCCCTCCCTTTCGAAGATCCAACAGGAGAGTGGGAAAAGGATCTTTCACTCAATATTTCAGAAAAGGAGTGGAAAGTAGCAATGCAGGGAATCCACTCAAGCTCCATATGCGCAAAGCATACAATTATTCAACTCAAAGTTATATATCGAGCACATCTGTCTCGCTTAAAAATTGTCCAAAATGTTTCCAGGGCAAGATCCAACCTGTGAATGTTGCAATCAAGTTCCAGCCTCACTGGGCCACATGTTCTGGACCTACACCAAATTAACATCATTCTGGACCAAAATCTTTAAATGCATATCAGACAGCCTTGGTATCACACTCCCTCCTAACCCATTAACAGCTGTGTTTGGTGTACTCCCAGATGGGCTTAAAGTGGAGAAAGACAAACAAACTATAATGGCTTTTACTACAGTATTGGCACGTAGACTCATTTTGCTCAACTGGAACAATCCTAACTCTACTATTCTAAGTCATTGGGTAACTGATGTTATATACTATTTGAAACTGGAAAAAATCAAATTCTCACTTAGAGGATCTGTGCAGAACTTTTTCAAAACCTGGCAGGATTTAATTAATAACATTTTAGAATAAGCATTTAAAGCACTGAGGAAGCAGATTCTCTCCCCTTTTTTCCTTTTTTTTTTCCATTTATCATTATTCACTTATTAATTCATCTACTTAGTTATTTTTACTAGCTTTAAGTTTTACTCTGCTGGCTTAGCTCTCTTTTTCAGGGGTGGGTGTTGATTTGTTTTCGATCTTATGTTTGTAAAAATTGATTTATTTGTATGGAATGTTGTGTGACTTTTAATAAAATCAATAAAAAAAGAAGGTACAATGATAAATAAAATCACAAACAAAGATAATCTAAACAACTAACAAGTCATTCAGCAACCAGATAAAAATTAAGAATGCTTGTTAAGGAATGCTATGCAATAAAAAATGTTTTTAAATGAGACTTAAAAATTGCTACAGTTTCAGGTGATCTAATGTTTTGTTTTAATGTATAATTTATATAGTGCCTGTTACCAGTATTGCTTCAACAATATATTTCTGTGGTCCTTTTTATTTTATTCCTAACCATTGCATACCAAGGTAACAATAGTTATGGTAGTCTTTCCTTGAAAATGTACTGTATACAACACAAATGTACTGTATATAACACAATACTCCGGTCCTGTTCAGCCTATATACATCGGACTTCCAATACAACTCGGAGTCCTGCCATGTGCAAAAGTTCGCTGATGACACTGCTATCGTGGGCTGCATCAGGAATGAGCCGGAGGATGAGTATAGGGACCTAATCAATGACTTTGTTAAATGGTGCGACTCAAACCACCTACAACTGAACACCAGCAAAACCAAGGAGTTGGTGGTGGATTTTAGGAGGCCCAGACCACTCATAGACCCCGTGATCATCAAAGGTGACTGTATGCAGATGGTGCAGACCTATAAATATCTGGGAGTGCAGCTGGATGATAAATTAGACTGGACTGCCAATACTGATGCGCTGTGCAAGAAAAGACAGAGCCGACTATACTTCCTTTGAAGGCTGGCGTCCTTCAACATCTGCAATAAGAGGCTGCAGATGTTCTATCAGACAGTTGTGGTGAGCGCCCTCTTCTACGCGGTGGTGTGCTGGGGAGGCAGCATTAAGAGGAAAGATGCCTCACGCCTGGACAAACTGGTGAGGAAGGCAGGCTCTATTGTTGGCATGGAGCTGGACAGTTTACATCTGTGGCAGAGCGAAGGGCGCTCAGCAGGCTCCTATCAATTATGGAGAATCCACTGCATCCACTAAATAGTATCATCTCCAGACAGAAGAGCAGCTTCAGCGACAGACTGCTGTCAATGTCCTGCTCCACTGACAGATTGAGGAGATCGTTCCTCCCCCAAACTATGCGACTCTTCAATTCCACCCGGGGGTGTAAACGTTAACATTTAACATTATACAAAAGTTATTGTCTGTTTTTCACCTGCATTATTATCATTCTTTAATTTAATATTATTTATTGTATCATTATGCTGCTGTTGGAGAATGTGAATTTCCCATTGGTATTAATAAAGTATCTATCTATCTATCTATCTATCTATCTATCTATCTATCTATCTATCTATCTATCTATCTATCTATCTATCTATCTATCTATCTATCTATCTATCTATCTATCTATCTATCTATCTATGCTATCTATCTATCTATCTATCTATCTATCTATCTATCTATCTATCTATCTATCTATCTATCTATCTATCTATAAACTTAAGAAGGAGATTTGTCTCAGTGAGCCAATACTTTCCCAGCTGGTCAAGCCAGTGCTGAATAAATAATCCACACCAACATTGACTTTGTGAATCCTATAATAATAATCATCACCTACTGGCATTGTGATATTATTATGATATAACTATTGTGAATGCAAAATTAAAATAACTAGAATAAATACTGGTTTGTCTAAATGGCATAAACAAGTAAGCACATTATACTGATGCTGTGCACCATATAAAGTGCACAGTTCAATGATGAATAATACCAGGCATTACATTAAAATAGACTGTGTATAATTTCAGTGCAGCAGTGCAGCTTTTTTACTTATATTTGTACATAGCAAATTCTTGTCAACTGAGATAATACAATCTATGAAGAGTATGTGTAAAGCTGTGGTTATTTGACCTTTCAAGTAATTAAACTGTAATAAGTAAATGTCTGCAATGACTGTCTCCTAAATACACATACAGTTTTTGTGAGCTTAAGCTTTTGCTTCCAGAGAAGGCATAACAATTTAAATAATGGAAGAAACCTGAGTCAGTCACAGTTTCCTCAAGTCTAGGAACTTAATAATCTTGTATTTCATAAACTGTTAGATTCATTTATGTCATTCAAACTTTCAGGTACCTTCTGGCAGGTGATTTAAAATAGTACAGGTGCTCCCAATTCTTTAAGAGCATTATTTGGAGTAACATGAGATGAATCTTTTGTGATTTTCTGCTATGCTTTGTTCGCCCATTAGTTTATGTCATTCAACTGAAAGAGTCCTAACCCACCCTTTAAAACTAAATGGGAAATGATGTCTTATATGTAAAACTAAATAAAATTACATTTTCCTATATAAGAAATGGAGCAAAGCTTTTTAGAATATGGCAATAATTTGTTAGTGTTGCTGAAAAATAAACACGCTGAACCTCAGTTTAACCTGTTATCTCAATATACATAAAGACCTGTCTTGTATTGTACCCACTGTTCACGTAGCTCTCTCAGTTTGGTATGGGTTTGGTATTATGTCTGACATGATTTAATTTTAAGCATAGATATAATCCAAATTTATTGTTGATTGATTGAATTGTGTTTTACCTATTGTGATGTGTTTGTTTTTTATGCTCACTAAGTTGTGGGTAATGCAAGTTATGTTAGTAGTTCACAAGAGAAAGTAGTAATCACTTTATTTTCAAAAAAATTAATATTTTTCATGGATAATTGTGGGATTGGCACTTGTTAAATGATTATTTCTGTAGATGATGTAAGTAGCAGGTCTGATTTTGATTTCTCTGCCTTGTGTTTTCTGCCCTTATCCAAGGTTGTCAAACAGTAGAACATTAGAACAATCTAGACGAGAACAGGCCATTCAGCCCAACAATGCTCGCCAGTCATATCCACTTAATTCTTCAAGTTTTGAAAGTCCCTAAAGTCTTACTGTCTACCACACTATTTGGTAGCGTATTACAAGTGTCTATGGTTCCCTGTGTAAAGAAAAAGTTCCTAATGCAAGTTTTCAATGTGTCCCTGTGTTCGATCCACTGTTGTAATTCCCTTCATAATTTTAAACAGTTCAATGATGTCACCTCTTAATATTCATTTGCTGAAACTGAAAAGGCTCAGCTGTTTTAATATTTCTTCATAATTCATGCCCTTTAACCCTGAAATCAGCCTATTCACAGTTCTCTGGACCTTTTCTAGTGCTGCTAAGTCCTTTTTTACACTAGGACTCTTTTCAGACCTCCCATTATGTTTTCAGACCTAACATTTTTACTTCCTATGTGTCATACTTTACGTTTACTGAAATTTAATTTGCCACAGATTTGCCCAAGCCTGTATGCTGTCCAAGTCCTTCTGCAATGATTTAATGGATTCCAAATTATCTCCCAATCCAACTATCTTGGTATTATCTCCAAACATAACCAGCTTGTTACTTATATTCCTAAATCATTTATATTTATATATATAAATGATTTAGGAATATAAGTAACAAGCTGGTTATGTTTGGAGATAATACCAAGATAGTATATAGTACTACTAGTATATATATATATATATATATATATATATTAAAAATGGCAGTGGCCCTAGCACTGACCCCTGTGTAAACACCACTCTTACCATCAGCCAGTTCTGATAAGATTCCTTGCACCATCACCCGCTGCTTCCTATGTCTGAGCCAATTTTGGACCCATCTAAAAATATCACCCTGAACTCCCACTTCTTTTAGTTTGATACCCAACCTCTCATGTGGCACCTTATCAAATGCTTTTTGAAAGTCAAGATAAGTAATATCATATGCTCCACTTTTATCATATCATTTTGTTGCTTCCTCATAGAATTCAAGCATGTTAGTAAAACATGACGTCCCTCTTCTGAACCCATGCTGATTGTTCAGAAAATCTCCTATACTTGCCATGTGCTGCTCAATCTTATTCTTAATAATTCCTTCCATTAATTTTCCTGTGATTCATGTTAAGCTTTCTGCCCTATGTTTCCATTTTCCAGTCCTTCAGAATCACTCCAGTGCAGAATGACTTTCTAAAAATGCGTGTCAAAGGTTTATACTATATATGTACTCTCTAGCTTCCTTAAGAACTCAAAGATAAATATTATCTGGTCCTGGTGATTTGTTTGATTTCAGCCTATTTAATTTGAGCAGTACTTCTCCCTCACTAATTTCCAAATCCTTCAATACCTCCTTAGTAGTCCCATTTACCACTAGGAGATTATCCAGTTCCTTACTTGTGAAGACCTCAGAAAAATGCAAGTTTAGAGCGTCCACCATTTCACTGTAGTTTTTAATTCCCTTTTACTATTTCTGATGCACTTCATCTCCTCCTTGACTGTTCTTTTACTACTAAAATACTGAAAGAAACTGGGCCATCTTTTGTCTTATCTACTATATCCCTCTCTAACTGTCTTTCAGCCTCCCTAATATCCTTCCTAATGGTCGCCCTCATGTTCTCATGCACCCTACAATTTACTTTGGAGTTATTAGTCTTGTATGCCTTATACAGCAATTTTTTTTCCTTTGCAGCTTCATTTTTAACTCTTTATTAACACACTGTGGGTTTTTTTAATTTCCTGTTAATTCCACATTTATGTATGTACCTGTCCTGTATTACATGTAAAACATTTTTAAACCTGTTCCACTGCTCCTCGACTGTTTCCACACTTAAAAGCTTATCTCAGTCTGTTCTCCTTAAACTTTGCTGCATCTGCTCAAAATTTGCCCTACCAAAGTTAAATTTAAGAATTTGTCTTTGCATCCGAATTACAAAACATTGAGAACTGTATTAAATTATAGTCACTTGACCCTAGCAGTTCAATCACCTCTACACCCTCAATTCTGTCCTGATTATTACAAAATACGAAATCCAGACAAGCTTCATCTTACTTCCAAAAACTACTGCTCTTGTGCTTGTCCATTTGCAAGGTTGTCCCAGTTAATATTCAGATAATTAAAGTCTCTCATGACTATAATATCCCCCTGTAAACTTTTTTTTTTTATTACTAAAAAGATGTTTGTTGAAATCAGTCTGGTGGGTTGTCTATAACACACTCCTGAAATTAGGCCTCCCTCCCAATTGCTTTCCAGGCGACGCTACATGTCCTTACTAAGATGGAGCTCATTGTTCAACTGAAGAGGACTTGCATTTAAATTCTGCTTGACATAAACAGCACCTCCACCTCCTTTTCTGTTCCGTCTATCTTTCCTAAAAATGTATATCCCTCTATGTTATACTCATCCCCATCTTTGTTATTTAGCCAGGTTTTCTTTATTGCTATAATATAATTATGCTCTGCTACATACAACTCCAACTTCACTTGCCTTATTTTTGATACTTCTAGCATAAGGCAAGCTATTTTTAATGTTTTACTCCTTCAACATTTAAATTTTGGGTTAAAATTTATATTACTACGCATTTTTACTTCTACACTGTTGTTTGTTCCACCATGTATAGTTCTAAACCTCGCCTGTCCTAAACTCCCTGCCCCTCATTCCCTAGTTTAAACAGTCCTCGACTAGCCTAATCATACATCTCAAAGTGTATCTTTGATGGGTCTTCCTTTCTTAACATCCTAAGAGATCAGATGACTGCTGCACCTGCTGTTACTGTATAAAAGTTGCTACATAAAAAAGTAAAAAATTGTAATTGGAAAAACCACAATGAATTGCCTAAAGCAATCCCACATTAGTCTCTGAAAGTTTTCATTGTAATGGACCTCTGAAATCTGCTTTATATTTGATCTATGCTTTATGCTTCTTTATAAATAGTCTGTAATATAGACTTACTTTTTATTTCTCCACAAAAGTTCTCAGTAATTGGGTGTTGACATGATGATTAATATAGTAGTTTTTAAAGAAAGAATTGTTGCTCATTAGAATGCTTTTATTATATAAAATAAATGCTGAACTTCTATTTGTTCTGTGTTAGTACCAATGATTACGTATAAATTGTTGCATTTTTTGTTGCACAGGTGCAGCTGAGAAGAGCTCCAAGCATGGTGCAGAGGATCGCACACAAAATATCATCATGGCTATGAAGGACCGTATGAAAATTCGGGAGCGAAATAAGCCTGAAATATTTGATCTCATTAGAGATGTGTTTACCGTTGGAAAGGTGGCACATGCTCAGCAGATGAAGACAGTGAAGCAAAGTGTTTTGGATGGCACCTCCAAGTGGTCTGCCAAGATTACTATCACTGGTTAGTGAAGATGTCTTTTTTTTCTTGTTGTACTTGCTGAAGTTATTTTAAAAGTGTTTTCTTAATTCCTTTATATATAGATATATATTATATATATATATTGTGGCGGGTGGCCGGGTCCCATGCCCAGCCGGGACGCCCCTTTCACATATGTTCCGGGGGAGCAACCATGTGCGTCTCACTACCTCCCCCGGGACGCTTGATGGCAGCCTCCCTGGCTGACGATGGTGCCTCAGTTTCCCGCAGGGTTTCATGGGAGATGGAGTTCTCCACAACCCAGTGGGGATCTGGGATGGCCGCCAGGGGGTGCTGCATGGATCCCGGAACCCACCTGGACACCTCTACAGTCCCGCCCCGAAGTGCAATTAGCAACAGGTGATCAAGCACCTGGAGCACTTCTGGGTGGGCTATAAAAAGGGCCAGCATCCACCACTCCAGAGCCAGAATCAGGAGGAAGAGGACAAGGTTGCCTGAGAGGAGTGGTGGTGCCAGAGGAAGGATTGCTGTGTTGGTATTGAGGTGCTTTGGGACTGTATTGGGCCTGTGGGACACGGGGAAGACGTGCCCCACGGCTGAAGAGAAAAATAAAGTCTTGTTATTTGCACACGTGCCTCAGTGTGAATCTGTGCTGGGTCGGGCGCCTATATAGCACCTTATTTCACAATATATATTGTAAGGAAGGCGCTCTATTGTGCCCGACCCGACACAGATTGGACACGGGAAGCACGTGTAAAAACAAACAATCTTTTATTTTTCTTCAGCTGGAGGGCACGTCTTCCCCATAATCCCTCCAGCCACAACACATTCCCAAGCACAAATAAACACACAAGCACTATCCTCTATCTCTTACTCCACCACTCCTCCTCCTCAGCAAGCTTCATCCTCCTCCTCCCGACTCTGGCCGCTGAGTGGTGGTTGCTGGCTCCCTTTTATCAGGCACCCGGAAGTGCTTCAGGTGGTTGATTGCTGTCATCCGGCTGCACTTCTGTGTAAGACACAACTAGTGCCCAAAAGGGGCCAGCCGCTCCTGTTGCAGCACCCCCTGGCAGTGCGTGCGGAACCCCACAGAGCTGAATAGAACTCCAACTCCCACGAAGCCCTCGGGGAGTCCGAGGCACAGCTGCAACCCAGGGATGCTGCCATCTAGCATCCAGAGGGAGATACTGGGATTCCCACCCCTGTCCCCCTGGCAGATGTGGTGTAGGGGCGTTCCGGCCAGGAATGGGCCCCGGCCATCTGTCACAATATATATGTGTGTGTATATATATATATATATATATATATATATATATATATATATATATAGTGAAAATGAACAGCCTTGACACACAAAAAACTTTTGGGGCAGCCACCCATATACTTCATTTTTGACTGCAAAAGGCAAATATGAAGAAAAGTGGTGTACATAATTGAGTCCAAGACAGAACTGATTAACAGAGAGAAGATGGCAGGTTTTTAAGGTTGGTCAGGGAAAGTGAAGTCATCGGGTCTGAAACTGGAAGTGATGTCATTGGAACTGGAAGTGACTTCATCGGGACCCAGACCTGGAAGTGACATCCTCTGGCAGGAACCGGAAGTGACGTCGTCAAAATCAGGCAGAAGTTCCCATGAGAAGTTCTCATGTCTGGTTCGCAGAGATAAAAGAGGAAGGTTTAGTGCACTCCGCCAACCCCTGGGTCCTTCTGGCTGCCTTCCATTCACATGTGTGTGACAATATATAAAACTTTTTCATTTTCATGCATGAATTTTTTCACCTTTCTCATTCCAATATTAGCTTATGGAGAAAAGAGTTATTTTCTGGAAGTATGAGAGTTAAACACTAATGAATTTTTGAGACCAATTCCATTGCAGGGTGCAATGAATAACATTCCCAACTTAACTTGTACAACTTTAAAAATAAATAAATATAATAAAACAAAAACAACCACCACCAAAACACACATAAAATTTCTAGCTTAGATAACAGAGAGGCAAATTAACGTAATCTACTTGCTTTTGAATTGTACATGGAAACTGGAATATCTGAAAAAAACATGACTTATGGACACAAAAACAGCATGCAAACTTCACAAAGGCCAAGAACAGAACCCACATCTTTTGTTTTGGAAGCTTAGCACTTTTATCAGGTAAAGTATAAATATGACTTATGCATGCATAGAGACTCAGCACAGTAAGCCATATAGGGGCAGACCTTTAGAAAGTGGCATCTGTGTGGCACAAATGCTCAGATTTTTTATGAGGCTTTTAATAATGCAGTTAATTTGCTATAGAGTGAAGCAGAAGACAACACATTAAATATTGTATAAAGGTTTAAAATAACATCTTTTAATCTGTATTTTCCCTATATGCTTTTTGTGGTGAGGTTGATATGTATCAAAAAAGGGAACACATGCACACTCTCATTAGGACAGTTTACAGTCAGCAGTCAAACTAAGAACATAAAAAGAAATAGACGCCCCGAGGGAAAAATATTTTTTTCAGTTTTTGTATTCCTCTAATGTGGAATATAGAGGTAAGATATTATTTGTTCCTTTCTAATCTGCTTTAGTCAATGATAGTGTCTCTTTTTGGAAACTGTTTTTTTCATACAAAATTTTCAGAATTAAAAACATTTTAGTCAAATGTGATCACAAAATATGATGACACAACCCTTTTCTATATAAATATTGAAAGTATAATTATAAAAAATAATATACTGTACATGTAGATTATTAAGTGAATATTGTTTTTACTTATTTTACTGTTTCAGCCTAGCTGCCAAGGTGTCTAGTACCATGATCGCAAATCATATAGTTTTTATTGTATAAGTTTCATGTATTGTTTAAGACCAACATCAGTTTAATTATGCAAATCAATAAATACTGCCTACAACCCCACCCCGAATTTTGCATATTTGAATAGCCTCTCCCATTCAATGTTTTGCTAAAAGACATTGGCAAAAGCATGTCTAAAAAAATGAAGAATTTCAGTAAATGCAAAATGGAGGTCTTGCTCCGTGAAGTGGAGGCAAGGAAAATTTACTATTTGGTGGCTTATGCAGTGGCTCAGCATGGTGGAGGCACTCAAAATGTCAACTTCAGAGATGGTCAGATACCAAAGTTGCTGTGAAAAGGGTCAGGTTCATCACAATGCATGTCTTCGAATAAGGGTAAGCCACGATGGAGTGCTACATTACACAGTAAGCTACATGCTTGCACAATGCAACACACTTTCTGTAGACATTAGAGCAGCACATTAACACTAGAATTACCAGAGCCTACGAAAAAACTCGTATATCCGGCCCACCTTAAATCGCTTCTTAAATCCATTCACACCTCTCCGCCAGCATCCTTTGTCCTCTAAATGTGCTGATAAAAGACAAGCTGCCAGCAGCCGGCTATTCCATCCCCCCACCGACTTAGAACGTGAGCGAAGTTTTCCCAGCTCACACCTTGATTGATTATGTGGGAGTGAAGTGGAGTTTTACAGTGGAAATAAGAGATCATTATTCTAAAGTAATCTGTGTAAACACATTGTTAAAACAGAAACTTTGTCATATTTTAGTAATAAATGTTACAAAATGTAGTAGGCATAAACTATAGAATGTGTAAAGCCCGAGTTCCAAAGATCAAATAAACACTTTCACAAAAGCTTCAAGGACAATATAACAGCCTCTGTGGCGTAGCGCGTTAAGATTTGCCTCTTAGCGCACAACAGCTCTCACGCCTATCAGACCTGAGTTCAATTCCCCGCTAGGGATAAAATGTTGCTTTTTTTTTTTTTTCTTTTTAACCTCAAACGGACATAAAATTTATAAATTGGTATGCACTGTCAGTTAATGAGATCGTTATATTTTCATGTGGGATGCTCCTTTTAAAATATTTTTTTAACAATTGAGACTGCAATTAACAGGAACAACTGTCCTTATAACTGTTATTTTTAAGATCCATAACACACAGACAGACGAGCACTGCGTAATAGGGAGACAGACAGGCAAAGATATATAAATAAACAGGGAAGGCACATGTACTGAAAGAAAAAAAAGATCAACGTGCGTTGTTCCTGTAGCACTGAATGAGCTCACCCGCTCTAACATCACCCCTCCCCCCCATCTGACTCTCTAAGTAACAACAACGCACGTTGATCTTTTTTTTTCTTTCAGTACATGTGCCTTCCCTGTTTATTTATATATATCTGCCTGTCTGTCTCCCTATTACGCAGTGCTCTGTCTGTCTGTGTGTTATGGATCTTAAAAATAACAGTTATAAGGACAGTTGTTCCTGTTAATTGCAGTCTCAATTGTTAAAAAAATATTTTAAAAGGAGCATCCCACATGAAAATATAACGATCTCATTAACTGACAGTGCATACCAGTTTATAAATTTTATGCCCGTTTGAGGTTAAAAAGAAAAAAAAAAAAGCAACATTTTATCCCTAGCAGGGAATCGAACTCAGGTCTCAGAGATGGCAGAGCTGTTGTGCTTTCAGAGGCAAACCTTAACGCGCTATGCCACAGAGGCTGTTGTATTGTCCTTGAAGCTTTTGTGAAAGTGTTTATTTGATCTTTGGAACTCGGGCTTTACACATTCTATAGTTTATGCCTACTACATTTTGTAACATTTATTACTAAAATATGACAAAGTTTCTGTTTTAACAATGTGTTTACACAGATTACTTTAGAATAATGATCTCTTGTTTCCACTGTAAAACTCCACTTCACTCCCACATAATCAATCAAGGCGTGAGCTGGGAAAACTTCGCTCACGTTCTAAGTCGGTGGGGGGATGGAATAGCCGGCTGCTGGCAGCTTGTCTTTTATCAGCACATTTAGAGGACAAAGGATGCTGGCGGAGAGGTGTGAACGGATTTAAGAAGCGATTTAAGGTGGGCCGGATATACGAGTTTTTTCGTAGGCTCTGGTAATTCTAGTGTTAATGGAGTGGAAATGCTTTCTATTTAGATAAGTAAATTAATTCTCCAAACGCACCTTTATAGCATTATGCGTGCAGTCAACACCTCTGCCCATATAGCTGGCATGATTTGACTCAGTGATGACTGAGAAATACCCAATCAGTCATCCAGTTCATATTGAAAAGCTCCTGTGGCTAAAAACCAGAGGGTGAACAGAACTTGCAATGGAACAGGTAGAGCACAAAGTCTGCCTTTGTAAAGCTGGCCCAGTTCAGTACACAGCACCAAGTGGATAGCTCTTGGAAATCTAAATTGACTTAGAAGCCAGTTATCATCATGGGACAAGAAATCAAGTAACATGGGAGAAGAAATCAGTATGATCACTAAATATACCCTCTCTTCTAATTCTTCCATTTGCAATGCCTTCTAACAACACTAAAGCAGCCATGGTAGTTGGAATAGTTTGGCCATACCCTGCTCCATTATATTGTTACAGAATGATTACAATCAAGTGCCTTAAATTTGTAAATGATATGCAATTAATTTTGGTGTATTTTTTAAAGTCCACATCATGGATGCGGATCTAAAGAAGTAAAGGAAACAACACAGAAACAGCAGCTTTGACTCTGGGTGTCACCTGTTTACCCTTATTCTTAAAAATTGATACTAACATCAATTCTTAATTCTTCTTGTATCCCCTTTTCTCTGTATACTGCTTGCAGCACTTTTTGTCCCTCATTATACACCATTGTCTAACAGAATTTTGATCATGTTCACTGAAGCATAATCTGATCTTTTTGATATGTGGTTCAGGACCTAGACTACAGATTGGGTCACAAATGGGTAACTGTGTTGTAAATATAGTTTTTTTTATGTAGCATGTTTTAACATTATCAACAGTCACCTGCAAGTTTCCACCATTTATAAAAGATTTCCTTTGCCAACCTGGACACCTTCTTCTGTCCCACCATTACAGCTCTCCCAATTTCCTGATACAGCCCCATTAATATATCTCCTTTGAATCTTTCACAACTCTTTTACCATTCTTTTAACTACTTTATTTTTCTCCTTATTCTGTATTGACCCATTCAGATTCCATATATTTTTTTGCTTCTTTTTCTTTCTTATTACCTCCTGGCACCTTTTCATTCCACTGCCACTCTTCTCTTTTTGTTCTCCTTACCAAATCTAGCCCTTCTACGCTTGTCTTCTGTTCCTGCAACCAACATTTCCTACATGTATTTCTGTTTCTTTTCTACTGTTCCCACTTGTTCACCCCTCTTCTTCATCTTTTCTAACACTACCCCATAAACATTTTGGCATTTTTTCATGTTGATCTTCCATATTGTTTCTGGCTTTCATTTGACAGCAGTTCTACTCTTTTCCACTTCTCTGTCTCCGGAGTTGTTCTTTGTATTGAAGAGCAACTCACTGACAGGGTATCACCTTGTAGTCTTTTGTCAGACCTGACCGTGCCTTCCTCTATAAAAAATATATTGATTTGCATAATCGCCTGTCCACTCTTATATGTGTAAACTTGACTGTCTCATTTTTCAAACCAAACATTTCCATTTACTGTATACATTGATTGCTGGTGGATTGAATTTCCTGTTCCTCTTCCAGCCCTACCTAAACATGTCTTTCAGCACAAGCCCATGCATATCACAAAAACAATCAACATTTCTTCTACTTCTGCCTGCTTCTGCTAACATTTGTGGATTCCCCTTCCTTTTCTTTTGCTTGACCACCTGTCTGAGGTGCTTAAATAGGCATCACAAACAGTATAGATTCATTTACCTGTGCTCTTAGCGCTATTAGATGATCTCTACCACCGTGTTTCATATTTTTCCCTTAGCATCACTCCTACCTCATTTCTCTTGTGCATCCCACCTGCATAGTGCAATTTACCGTTCATGCTCAATGCTCTGGTTACATTTGCTTCCTTCTAGTTTCCATGAAAAGTCAAGTCACAAAGAATTTTTAGAGATGTAAATATTTATTCATAACAAAACAAAATAGCAAAGGGATCAAAATAAAGGGAAGGAGTTGTCCAAAATTTAATATAGAGCCAACAAGTCCAAAATGAAATCCAGAAGAATAATACAATAAACAGAACAAAAGATAAGAAACCCAACAAAAAACAAAGAAATAGTAATACTCACACAATTCTCCTCTAAAACACATTCAGTGAACTGCAAGGAACTGACTTACACAGACTTTTGTTAAAGGCAGGGGGCGTTCCCAACTCTAGGGGATCCACTCACAAAATTTGAGGAAAACAGCAGAACACATACAGAAACTGATTAATACATAAATGACAAATAATTAACAAAAAGCCAATATAATAATA
The DNA here is from genome assembly GCF_900747795.2 of Erpetoichthys calabaricus. Lineage (NCBI taxonomy): Eukaryota > Metazoa > Chordata > Cladistia > Polypteriformes > Polypteridae > Erpetoichthys > Erpetoichthys calabaricus. The sequence continues at coordinate 81,543,200 of NC_041400.2, forward strand.
CATTAAACATATTTTCTAAATAACAACAGGACAGGATAAAATTAACAGAAACCATCATAACACATGAATAATATCAAAAGCTGAATGAACAAAACAAAAAAAGAAATTTAAACGTAAACTTGGAGGGGGCCCTGGCTTAAACATAACACTTCTGAATGTTTGTGGCTTCCCAACTTTTAAAGCTGTCATTTACTGTATCTCCAGGGACCAACCACCACAATACCCACCAATTATTTAAATAAATATATCTACACCCAAAATTATGGATATCATACAAAGAACAGTATGTGATAATAATAATTAACATTTAAATAAAATACAAAGAAAATGCTAAGAACTATGGCAATTATATTTACAGTTATAGAAAAACAAATAGACAATCACTCCATTATTTTTCAAACAGTACAAAGTCTTTAAGTTACAGACAATAGTATACAGTACTGTATACAGTACTGTATACAGTAAGTATCCAGGGAAAGAATCAAAAGAGAACTAGATTAGTGCATCTCAGCAAAACATCAGTCCCTGAGGTGCTATATCTTGAGCTTCCCACTCACTAGGCAGGCAAGAGATGCCTCAGAAGTCTCAAACTTATGAAGCTTGTGGAGAAGGAAACCTTTATAGCTGAACAGCCTATGGATTTTTTGTCAGGGTTAAGAAGTATGGTGCTATAAATAAATAAACATTTACAAAAAGAAAGGGTGGAAAAATAACATTGTTTTCATACATGTCAAAATAATGATAGATATGGAGCAGGACAGTGACAGCAGTCTGTCACTGCAGCTGCTCTTCTGTCTGGAGATGACACTGTTTAGTGGATGCAGTGGATTTTCCATAACTGATAGGAGCCTGCTGAGCGCTCGTCGCTTTGCCACAGATGTCAAACTGTCCAGCTCCATGCCAACAACAGAGCCTGCCTTCCTCACCAGTTTGTCCAGGTGTGAGGCGTCTTTCTTCTTAATGCTGCCTCTCCAGCACACCACCGCGTAGAAGGGGGCGCTCGCCACAACCATCTGATAGAACATCTGCAGCATCTTATTGCAGATGTTGAAGGACGCCAGCCTTCTAAGGAAGTATAACCGGCTCTGTCCTTTCTTACACAGAGCATCAGTATTGGCAGTCCAGTCTAATTTATCATCCAGCTGCACTCCCAGGTATTTATAGGTCTGCACCATCTGCACACAGACACCTCTGATGATTACGGGGTCCATGAGGGGTCTGGGCCTCCTAAAATCCACCACCAGCTCCTTGGTTTTGCTGGTATTCAGGTGTAGGTGGTTTGAGTCGCACCATTTAACAAACTCATTGATTAGGTCCCTATACTCCTCCTCCTGCCCACTCCTGATGCAGCCCACGATAGCAGTGTCATTAGCGAACTTTTGCACGTGGCAGGACTCCGAGTTGTATTGGAAGTCCGATGTATATAGGCTGAACAGGACCGGAGAAAGTACAATCTCTTGTGGCGCTCCTGTGTTGCTGACCACAATGTCAGAAGTGCAGTTCCCAAGACGCACATACTGAGGTCTGTCTTTAAGATAGTCCACGATCCATGCCACTACGTATGAATCTACTTCCATCTCTGTCAGCTTGTCCCTAAGGAGCAGAGGTTGGATTGTGTTGAAGGCGCTAGAGAAGTCTAGAAACATAATTCTTACAGCACCACTGCCTCTGTCCAAGTGGGAGAGGGATCGATGTAGCATACAGATGATGGCATCCTCCGCTTCCACCTTCTCCTGATATGCAAACTGCAGAGGGTTGAGGGCGTGTTGAACCTGTGGTCTCAGATGGTGAAACAGCAGCCTCTCCATGGTCTTCATCACATGTGATGTCAGAGCAACAGACCAGAAGTCATTCAGCTCACTAGGACGTGATACCTTTGGGACTGGGGTGATGCAAGATGTTCTCCAAAGCCTCGGGACTCTCCCCTGTTCCAGGCTCAGGTTGAAGATGTGCTGAAGAGGACCCCCCAGCTCCGATGCACAGACCTTCAGCAGTCATGGCGATACTCCATCTGGACCCGCTGCTTTGCTGGCACGAAGTCTCCTCAGCTCTCTGCTCACTTGTGCTGTTGTAATTATGGGTGGGGATGTCTCTCCTATGCTGGTATCAGCAGAAGGATTTGTGGAGGGTGCAGTACTCCGAGGTGAGAGTGAGAGTGGGTTAGGGTGGTCAAACCTGTTAAAGAAGTTGTTCATTTGGTTTGCTCTCTTCATGTCTCTCTCGATGGTGGTACCCCGCTTCGAGCTGCAGCCAGTGAAGATCTTCATCCCATCCCACACTTCCTTCATGCTGTTATTCTGCAACTTCTGCTCCAGCTTTCTCCTGTACTGCTCCTTCGCTGCCCTGAGCTGGACTCGGAGTTCCTTCTGCACGCGCTTGAGCTCATGCTGATCACCGTCTTTGAAATCCCTTTTCTTCTGGTTCAAAAGGCCCTTGACGTCACTTGTAATCCATGGCTTGTTGTTAGCATAGCAGCGTACAGTTCTTACTGGAACTACAATGTCCATACAGAAGTTGATGTAGTCAGTAGTGCAGTCAACAACTTCCTCAATATTCTCACTATGTGATCCCTGCAGGATATCCCAGTCTGTAGTTCCAAAACATTCTCTCAGAGCCTTCTCTGCCTCCGGGGTCCACTTCCTGAATGATCGTGTAGTTGCAGGTAGGACCCTCACTTTTGGTTTGTAGTGAGGCTGAATCAGAACCAGGTTATGATCTACTTTCCCAAGCGCAGGCAGCGGGGTGGCGCTGTATGCGTCTTTAACGTTTGCAATATAATGAATAATATAATATAATATAATATATATATATATATATATATATATATATATATATATATATATATATATATATATATATATTATAATAATATAATAATGAAACATCCATCCATCCATCCATCCATCCATTGTCTGCCGCTTATCCAAGGTCGGGTCACGGGGGCAGCAGCTTGAGCAGAGATGCCCAGACTTCCCTCTCCCCAGCCACTTCTTCTAGCTCTTCCGGGAGAATCCCAAGACGTTCCCAGGCCAGTCGAGAGACATAGTCCCTCCAGCGTGTCCTGGGTCTTCCCCGGGGCCTCCTCCCAGTTAGACGTGCCCGGAACACCTCACCAGGGAGACGTCCAGGAGGCATCCTGATCAGATGCCCGAGCCACCTCATCTGACTCCTCTCGATGCGGAGGAGCAGCGGCTCTACTCTGAGCCCCTCCCGGATGACTCAGCTTCTCACCCTGTCTTTAAGGGAAAGCCCAGACACCCTGCGGAGGAAACTCATTTCAGCCGCTTGTATTCGCGATCTCGTTCTTTCGGTCACTACCCATAGCTCATGACCATAGGTGAGGGTAGGAACATAGATCGACTGGTAAATTGAGAGCTTCGCCTTGCGGCTCAGCTCCTTTTTCACCACGACAGACCGATGCAGCGCCCGCATTACTGCGGATACCGCACTGATCCGCCTGTCGATCTCACGCTCCATTCTTCCCTCACTCGTGAACAAGACCCCAAGATACTTGAACTCCTCCACTTGGGGCAGGATCTTGCTACCAACCCTGAGAGGGCACTCCACCCTTTTCCGGCTGAGGACCATGGTGTCGGATTTGGAGGTGCTGATTCTCATCCCAGCCGCTTCACACTCGGCTGCGAACCGATCCAGAGAGAGCTGAAGATCACGGCCTAATGAAGCAAACAGGACAACATCATCTGCAAAAAGCAGTGACTCAATCCTGAGCCCACCAAACCGGACCCCCTCAACGCCCTGGCTGCGCCTAGAAATTCTGTCCATAAAAGTTATGAACAGAATCGGTGACAAAGGGCAGCCCTGGCGGAGTTCAACTCTCACTGGAAACGGGTTCGACTTACTGCCGGCAATGCGGACCAAGCTCTGGCACCGATCGTACAGGGACTGAGCAGCCCTTATCAGGGGGGCCAGTACCCCATACTCTCGGAGTACCCCCCACAGGATTCCCGGAGGGACACGGTCGAATGCCTTTTCCAAGTCCACAAAACACATGTAGACTGGTTGGGCAAACTCCCATGCACCCTCCAGGACTCTGCAAAGGGTGTAGAGGTGGTCCACTGTTCCGCGACCAGGATGAAAACCACACTGTTCCTTCTGGATCCGAGGCTCGACTATCCGACGGACCCCTGAATAGACTTTTCCAGGGAGGCTGAGGAGTGTGATCCCTCTGTAGTTGGAACACACCCTCCGATCCCCCTTCTTAAAGAGGGGGACCACCACCCCGGTCTGCCAATCCGGAGGCACTGTCCCTGATGTCCATGCGATGTTGCAGAGGCGTGTCAGCCAAGACAGTCCTACAACATCCAGAGCCTTGAGGAACTCCGGGCGTATCTCATCCACCCCCGGGGCCCTGCCACCAAGGAGTTTTTTGACCAACTCGGTGACCTCAGTCCCAGAGATGGGGGAGCCCACCTCTGAGTCCCCAGGCTCTGCTTCGTCATTGGAAGGCATGTTAATGGGATTGAGGAGGTCTTCGAAGTACTCCCCCCCACCGACCCACAACGTCCCGAGTCGAAGTCAGTAGCGCACTATCCCCACCATATATAGCGTTGACACTGCACTGCTTCCCCTTCTTGAGACGGCGGATGGTGGACCAGAATCTCCTCGAAGCCGTCCGAAAGTCGTTCTTCATGGCCTCCCCAAACTCCTCCCACGCCCGAGTTTTTGCCTCAGCAACCACCAAAGCCGCATTCTGCTTGGCCTGCCGGTACCTATCAGCAGCCTCCAGGGTCCCACAGGACAAAAGGGTCCTGTAGGACTCCTTCTTCAGCTTGACGGCATCCTTCACCGCCGGTGTCCACCAACGGGTTCGGGGATTGCCGCCACGACAGGCACCGACCACCTTACGGCCACAGCTCCGGTCAGCTGCCTCAACAATAGAGGCACGGATCATGGCCCATTCGGACTCAATGTCCCCCACCTCCCTCGGGATGTGGTCGAAGTTCTGCCGGAGGCGGGAGTTGAAGCTACTTCTGACAGGGGGCTCTGCCAGACGTTCCCAGCAGACCCTCACAACACGTTTGGGCCTACCACGCCTGACCGGCATCCTCCCCCACCATCGAAGCCAACTCACCACCAGGTGGTGATCAGTTGACAGCTCCGCCCCTCTCTTCACCCGAGTGTCCAAGACATGTGGCCGCAAGTCCGACGACACGACCACAAAGTCGATCATCGAACTGAGGCCTAGGGTGTCCTGGTGCCAAGTGCACATATGAACACCCCTATGCTTGAACATGGTGTTCGTTATGGACAATCCGTGACGAGCACAGAAGTCCAATAACAAAACACCGCTCGGGTTCAGATCGGGGGGGCCATTCCTCCCAATCACGCCCTTCCAGGTCTCACTGTCATTGCCCACATGAGCATTGAAGTCTCCCAGCAGAACGAGGGAGTCCCCAGAAGGTATGCCCTCTAGCACCCCCTCCAGGGACTCCAAAAAGGGTGGGTACTCCGAACTGCTGTTCGGTGCATACGCACAAACAACAGTTAGGACCCGTCCCCCCACCCGAAGGCGATGGGAGGCTTCCCTCTCGTCTACTGGGGTAAACCCCAATGTACAGGCTCCAAGTTGGGGGGCAATAAGTATACCCACACCTGCTTGGTGCCTCTCACCGGGGGCAACTCCAGAGTGGTACAGAGTCCATCCCCTCTCAAGGAGATTGGTTCCAGAGTCCAAGCTGTGCGTCGAGGTGAGTCGGACTATATCTAGCCGGAACCTCTCAACTTCGCGCACTAGCTCAGGCTCCTTCCCCTTCAGAGAGGTGACATTCCACGTCCCAAGAGCCAGCTTCTGTAGCCGAGGATCGGACCGCCAAGGTCCCCGCCTTCGGCCACCACCCAACTCACACTGCACCCGACCTCCTTGGCCCCTCCCATAGGTGGTGAGCCCATGGGAAGGGGGACCCACGTTGCCTCTTCGGGCTGTGCCCGGCTGAGCCCCATGGGTGCAGGCCCGGCCACCAGGCGTTCGCCATCAAGCCCTACCTCCAGGCCTGGCTCCAGAGTGGGGCCCCGGTGACCCGCGTCCGGGCAAGGGAAAACGCCGTCCAAAATTGTTTTTCTTCATAGGAGGTTTGTTTAACCGCTCTTTGTCTCATCCCTCACCTAGGACCAGTTTGCCTTGGGTGGCCCTACCAGGGGCATAAAGCCCCGGACAACAGAGTTCCTAGGATCATTGGGACACGCAAACCCCTCCACCACGATAAGGTGGCGGTTAAAGGAGGGGAATAATGAAACAATATCCTTAAATTCAAAATTACTGAACATATCTAATATGTTACAAAAATTCAACAAACATTCAACAGTTAATTCTAAATGATAAGATACTGTTGTGTTACAAACACAGAGAGTATTCTGCCTTTACAACTGTGATGTAATTTTTAATATATCATTCTTTTTCAGTTGTGTCTGCACAGGGTCTTCAAGCCAAGGATAAAACTGGATCCAGTGACCCCTATGTTACCGTGCAAGTGGGCAAAACAAAGAGGAGGACAAAAACTATCTATGGGAATCTTAACCCTTTTTGGGATGAGAAGTATCATTTGTGAGTCCTACTTGTCTTTCCCTAGATTTCAAAACATTTTTAGTGGACTATTATGTCTTTAATGTAGCATAATTAGCCGTTGTGAAAGCTTGGGGGGGACCAGAGAGCCCCAAACCCCGATACAAACGCACTAAGACAGTTCTGTGTTCAAATAACTGGGTGTTTACTAAACAAATTCCACACAAAAAAGCACCAAAGATATCTCTCCTCCAAACACCTGCTCTATCTCCACCTCACTGCTCTACTCCAGTTTAGTGTTGCTTGTTCTCCTCCAAGTTCTGACTTGCCTGGACAAGGCAGTGTGGTCCCTTTTATTGAGGACCCAAGAATACTTCTGGTGCCAGGGCTGTTGCCCTTTGGAAACTCCTCCAGGTCACAGGGAAGTCCCATATAACAGGGAGTACATCTCCCAACAGCACCCTCTTGTGCCATCCATGGGCCCTAATAGGGTTTTGCTGCAAGACTACGAATCCCAGCATTCCCCGCTGGTTCTCGAATGGGTGCTGATATCGAGGGCTGCTGCCACCTAGCGACTCTGGGAAGTAGACACCCCCAGAGACTGTCCTTCCCTGTCCTCCTCTTCTATCAGGATGCTTCTCCATTCATCTGGGACTTCCAGGCCACGTAAGGAACCATCTTCTCTGTTGGCAGGGTTATCCATCCATCCATTTGGGGAGACTTGTCCATGTATGACATTCTTCCTTCTCTCTGCCAGAATGCCTTTCTGTTTACTCAGGGCCTCCCGTCCGAGTGAAGTATATTCCCATCTCCTTGTCTCAATACCAATCCATCCCGTGTGCCACCGACACAGTATATTAAAAAAAACTCTGATAAAATGTTACTCCCTAGCCTTACTTTAATCAAAATGATTGAACTTTTAGATGGTTTTCTTGATAGTGACAGGCATAAAGTTAAAACATTACTTTGTTTCTGTCCAAGTTGGTATCATCAGATCTAGATGAGTAAGTTAACATTTGATAAAGCATCAGAAGAAATTTTGCTGATTAGAATGAGAAACAAAAAAGGATGTTAGTACTTATGATGCTATGACTTAAAGAAGTAAAATAATAAATAATTTTGTATTGCGATAGTAAAGTGCCACTTACACTGTAAAGCTGCATTGTAATTATGCTGACAAGAATAAGTGTGAACCCCTAGCGCTGCCAGTCTGTTTACAGCTTAGATGAATAACACCTTTGTGGTCCAGTTCATGTGCCCTTCAGTCCACATTTCCCATGTGTGCTGTAATGCTATGTTTCCACATTTTCAGTCCTAGGGGGCTCATGTGGCATTCTTAATTTTGCTTGATCACATAATTTAGTTAACTGTCCTTTTTTACTGTCTAGCTCTAAACTTTTTTGAAATATTTTGTGTTTTGCCAAAACTTGAAATGCTTAAGATTCCTTTACCATTTTCTTTTTAATTTATCTTTTCTAAAGTTGGCTCTCTTAATTCTATCTACAGTACATGTTGACAATATTGAATGCTAAAGGGGAGCAATTACTTAAGTGTCACGTGTACTTTTCTGCTGTTCTGTAATAAAATGACAGTGAACTAATTGTTTTTAGCATCTGTGTCTGCACTGCTCATTACTAGTCATCAGCATTTGGATATACTTAAGAAAGAAAACATTACAGAAGAATAAATTAAAAAAGAAGACAGTAAAATAAAGATAAGCATTTAAATTCAAATACTTATCAATTTCTTAGAAAAATTTATACAGTAATCCCTCCTCCATCACGGGGGTTGCATTCCAGAGCCACCCGCGAAATAAGAAAATCTGCGAAGTAGAAACCATATGTTTATATGGTTATTTTTATATATTTTAAGCCCTTATAAACTCTCCCACACTATTACAAACATTTCACGCACAATTATACAGCATAAACCCTTTGTATTCTCTTAGATATTAGGTAAGATTCGTTGAAAGTATGTATGTAAACACAGTTTACATACAGTAAAACCTAAATATTATTTTAAAGATATCAAGCGTCTCCGATATCACATATGTTACAGCCATTACGACAGACAGGCCACCAGCAATAAATACGTACAACGCAAGAAAAATTGTATACAGTAAAATGTGTATACAGTAACACTAAACTATGTACATGTAATAAGTACTGTACGTAAATAATTAATTATGGTTACTCACCAACAATGACACGACGACTTGTCCAATAACGATGAGTTTAATTTTACTGCACAACAAAGGAGAGCGTTACAGCCCTTCTAACGGAGCCTCTTCAGGCGACTGTTTAGCACCGCCGTTGTTCTTCTTCCATCACTCTTCAATCCAAATCCCTAGAGCAGATTCCATCCAGAATACTGCCTTATCACGTCCACTTGCAACTCATTTTGCGCCCTGGTTAAAAGACACTGCGGCCGTAGATCTTATATGCTTTTCCTCCTTTTTAAATAAAAAGAATCGTTGACTCATCGTGTAGCTGTTTCCTTCCTTCAACATATCCAAAACTTTTACCTTTTCTGCAATCATTTGCATCTTCTGTTGGCGCTTGTGCACGTTAATGTTGAATGAGTGAGATTACACTTCCTGGTTAATGCAACACTCCGTTGCTGAGCCAATCAGCAGCACACAGGAACTTAACCGCGTGATCTGATTGGGTAGCTTCTCAGCCATCCGCCAATAGCGTCCCTTGTTTCAATTCAAATGCGTCCCTTGTTTCAATTCAAATGGGCAAATCAACTGAGGAAGCACACGTACTGTAGACCGCAGACATCCGCGAAGCAGTGAAAAATCCGCGATATATATTCACATATGCTTACATTTAAAATCCACGATGGAGTGAAGCCGCGAAAGACGAAGCGCGATATAGCGAGGGATCACTGTAGTCCAAATAACTAAGCAATAAGTTCAGTTAAAAGTAATAATGACATACTAATTGTGTAATCGATTGGAATAAAGGAAAGCCACTATTGCCGAGCATTTTGGTTGTTTGTCAATTGAATGTTCTTAAGCAAACCAGTGTAAGTCTGGGAGACTGTGTATGCTTGTGTCAGTTTGCATATACATTTTAAGAATGAGAGATACTAATCAGCTAATATGGTATATTGGTTATGGTCTCCAGATTTAAGCCAAATGGCAGTAGATTAGGTCAGGGCTCTGTCTTCTGAAGCAATAATTAAAAGTTGAATTTTACATATTAGAAATAGTTGTTCATTCAGATATAATAGGGATTCAATTCTAGTAGATGCGTGTATGTTTATGGTAAATTATCTACAGTGCATCTGGAAAGTATTCACAGCGCATCACTTTTTCCACATTTTGTTATGTTACAGCCTAATTCCAAAATGGATTAATTTTTTTCCTCAGAATTCTACACACAACACCCATAATGACAACGTGAAAAAAGTTTACTTGAGGTTTTTGCAAATTTATTAAAAATAAAAAAATTGAGAAAGCACATGTACATAAATATTCACAGCCTTTGCTCAATACTTTGTTGATTTGGCAGCAATTACAGCCTCAAGTTTTTTGAATATGATGCCACAAGCTTGGCACACCTATCCTTGGCCAATTTCGCCCATTCCTCTTTGCAGCACCTCTCAAGCTCCATCAGGTTGGATGGGAAGCGTCGGCGCACAGCCATTTTAAGATCTCTCCAGAGATGTTCAGTCAGATTCAAGTCTGGGCTCTGGCTGGGCCACTCAAGGACATTCATAAAGTTGTCCTGAAGCCACTCCTTTGATATCTTGGCTGTGTGCGTAGGGTCGTTGTCCTGCTGAAAGATGAACCATCGCACCAGTCTGAGGTCAAGAGCACTCTGGAGCAGGTTTTCATCCAGGATGTCTCTGTACATTGCTGCAGTTATCTTTCCCTTTATCCTGACTAGTCTCCAGTCCCTGCCACTGAAAAACATCCCCACAGCATGATGCTGCCACCACCATGCTTCACTTTAGGGATGGTATTGGCCTGGTGATGAGCGGTGCCTGGTTTCCTCCAAACGTGACTCCTGGCATTCACACCAAAGAGTTCAATATTTGTCTCATCAGACCAGAGAATTTTCTTTCTCATGGTCTGAGAGTCCTTCAGTTGCCTTTTGGCAAACTCCAGGTGGGCTGCCATGTGCCTTTTACTAAGGAGTGGCTTCCGTCTGGCCACTCTACCATACAGGCCTGATTGGTGGATTGCTGCAGAGATGGTTGTCCTTCTGGAAGATTCTCCTCCCTCCACAGAGGACCTCTGGAGCTCTGACAGAGTGACCATCAGGTTCTTGGTCACCTCCCCTGACTAAGGCCCTTCTCACCCGATCACTCAGTTTAGATGGTCGGCCAGCTCTAGGAAGAGTCCTGGTGGTTTCGAACTTCTTCCACTTACGGATGATGGAGGCCACTGTGCTCATTGGGACCTTCAAAGCAGCAGAAATTTTTCTGTAACCTTCCCCAGATTTGTGCCTCCAGACAATCCTGTCTCTGAGGTCTACAGACAATTCCTTTGACTTCATGCTTGGTTTGTGCTCTGACATGAACTGTCAACTGTGGGACCTTATATAGACAGGTGTGTGCCTTTCCAAATCATGTCCAATCAACTGAATTTACCACAGGTGGACTCCAATTAAGCTGCAGAAACATCTCAAGGATGATCAGGGGAAACAGGATGCACCTGAGCTCAATTTTGAGCTTCATGGCAAAGGCTGTGAATACTTATGTAGGTGGCGCAGTGGTAGTGCTGCTGCTTTGCAGTAAGGAGACTGTGGAAGATTGGGGGTTCGCTTCCCGGTTCCTCCCTGTGTGGATAGCGCTTTGAGTACTGAGAAAAGCGCTATATAAATGTAATGAATTATTATTATTTTTATGTACATGTGCTTTCTCAATTTTTTTATTTTTAATAAATTTGCAAAATCCTCAAGTAAACTTTTTTCACGTTGTCATTATGGGGTGTTGTGTGTAGAATTCTGAGGAAAAAAATGAATTTAATCCATTTTGGAATAAGGCTGTAACATAACAAAATGTGGAAAAAGTGATGCGCTGTGAATACTTTCTGGATGCACTGTAATTTAACGGCACTAGCAAAGTGACCATTAGAGTGTTATTATCACAATATAATGGAATAAACTTTCAAATATTTTTTCAGGTTGTGGCAAGTTTAAAAACCAAAGCATGTTAAACACAGATTGGTACACAATCTGTAATAAAAATACCATGGTAATTTAAAAATGCTATTCTTTGGGCAAAGTGTAAGAAAAGCTACAGTGGAGCCTCTCAAAGCAGTCAAGAAGTTAAATCACAGTCAGAATTAGTTCTGAGCAATACAAACTTTAGTAAATTATTTGAAATTAGGCACACTCCATGTTGAAGAAATGTAATAGATAGATAGATAGATAGATAGATAGATAGATAGATAGATAGATAGATAGATAGATAGATAGATAGATAGATAGATAGATAGATAGATAGATAGATAGATACTTTATTAATCCCAATGGGAAATTCACATTTTACCAGAGTGACACCACCGTGTGTTAACATAGAGAGCGAGTCCTCCTCCTTTGTGCTTACCACAGGTACTTTCATCTCTGTCCGCTCTAACTGTGCTAAACGTTGGCATCTGGGATGGTGTTATTTAGCCAGGTTTCGCAAAAACACAACAAACTGCATTCTCTGTAGGTCCTTACATTTTTCACCAGCGCAGCCAGTTCGTCGATCTTATTTGAGATTGAGTTTACATTCCCCAGAATCACAGAAGGCACCGAAGGCTTGAAACGCCACTTTCTCGCAAGCCGCTTCTTTTTTAGCTTAGTGCCGGCTCTGCTGCCACGATATCGCCTTCTTACCTCGTCGGGTAAATATGGAACCACACCGGCACTGGCATTTGTTCTCAGCGCCTGAAGTTGAGTACTTGAATAGGCAAGTCTCGGCGTGTTAAAATCCATGCCCACGTTGTAAAAGTAAGTGTGTCCAGGGAAGGAATCCACATAAAATAAAGTGGTAGGAGTGATCAATAAATAAAAATAGAAAAATAAAAGTAGAAAAGTACACATACATATACAGTCATACACGGAGCTGCTGAAAAGGCTGCCACTCACGGCGGCGCCGGATGCTATTAATGATAGAATACATTGTAAAAAATATTTAGTATCTTTTGCACTATGTGTACCTTCAGCTCCTTTCCTCAGATTGCTCGTGTGTCTGAATGTCTCTTGACCAGTGTTTCCTCTGTCAAGTGTATTCTTGTAAAGCCTGCTTCTCAAACTCTGCCATTTCGGGGTGCCTTGTTCACTTTCTGACCTCTTTTCTACTTCCCATCCTTGTGGTCGTTGAAAGTCAGGAACGACAGGAGACAGACACCTATGTAAAGTAAAAAGCAATTTCTTTATTTTTGGTGAGCAGGAGGCTGCAGCAGCTGTCAGCTCACTTAGTTACAGACAGCCTCCCATCAGCAGGGAGTTTCCCTCTTTTTATACCCAGCTTGTTTATTAAACAAAAAAGAGGAAATATGGCAGTTCAATTTGAGGTCATACATAGATCGTTATAGCTTGCGGTTACTCCCTGGATTCGAACGTTCAGGAGCGCACAGTGTTTCTTATAGATAAAAGAGTCATCAGCACACTCACAGTCTTAAGCAATACGCCCTTGTCAGCACCGCACACACACAAGGCCAGTTGCAGCAATTCCTTATTCTGTCACAGGGTGTGTACAACTTCAGCAGTTTAGACAATACTTATTTCCTCATTCTTATTACACACATAGCTTATACAATATCAAAGGTTACATAAAGTTAGTTCAATACATTACATTAATAGCACAAGAAATACATTCTTATAGCTTAATATCTACATTAGATTACATTTGTTCGGTTAGTTTTACACATCCTTATTTAATGCCTAAGTGACACATTCCTATAATTCTATTAGCACCACACTTCTTATTTATCAGAGCTAAGAAGCGAAATTACTAGAATAGATGAAGAACAAGCCAGGTGTCCAAGTGAAGCTCTCCACAGGAAAAGGCAGGCCCTGCATACAGAACATAACATCTTAACAACTAAAGAAACTGAACAACTTATTTATAAGTCTAGACATCATTACTATGAACACGGAGAAAAAGCTAATAAGCTTTTAGCTCAACAAATTCACAAACAAGAAGTTCGCAATGCAATACCAGTGATTACCAACACGAATGGAGAAGAAATTATAGACCATAAAAATATAATGCACGCATTTAGAGATTATTATAAATCCTTATATTCTACTGAGCTCAAAGAAGACAACACACAATCTAATGCATTTCTGGATACATTACAGACACCACAAATAGATGCTTTAAGTGCTGAGGAACTGGATAAACCTCTAACGCTAACAGAATTACTAGATGCTATAAAGTCACTACAAAGCGGGAAATCAGCAGGCCCTGATGATTACCCCGTAAAATTTTATAAGAAATTCTCCACTCAGCTAGTTCCCCTCTTAATGGCAACATTTACAGAAGCTAGAGACAACCAGATACTTTCGACAAGCATTAATCACCGTCTTTCCTAAACAAAATAAGGACTTGTTACAATGTGCATCATACAGACCAATTTCACTCCTGAATAATGATGTTAAGATACTCTCAAAAATTCTAGCTAGAAGGATGGAGAAAGTGCTGCCCTCGGTAATATCACAGGATCAAACTGGATTTATTAAAGGCCGACATCTATCTTCCAATCTCTGACGCTTGTTTAATGTTATATATTCACCAGCAAAATCAAACACCCCAGAGATATTACTATCATTAGACGCAGAAAAAGCATTTGATATGATTGAATGGAACTACCTTTTCACTGCATTGGAGAAATTTGGGTTTGGCCCGAATATTTGTGCATGGATCAAACTACTGTATACCAATCCAGAAGCTTCAGTTTGTATTAATAACATTTGCTCAGACTACTTTAAGCTAGAACGTGGCACCAGACAAGGATGTCCCTTGTCGCCACTGCTGTTTGCAATCGTTATTGAACCACTGGCGGTTTACTGCCGAAATTCTTATCAGATAAAGGGGATTGTCAGAGATGGACTGGAACAGAAAATTTCTCTATATGCAGATGATATGGTTTTATATATATCAGACCCAGAAAACACTGTCCCTGCAGTTCTAACAGCACTAACAGAATTTCAAAAGATAGCTTGTCTTAAAATTAATCTGAATAAAAGTATACTCTTTCCAGTGAATTCACAAGCATATAATATTAGATTAGACACCCTACCTTTTACCATAGCAGATCAGTTTAAATACCTAGGGGTAAATATCACAAGTAAACATAAAGCTGTTTATCAACAAAATTTTGCTGTCTGTATGGAAAAAATTAAGCAAGACGTGGATAGATAGTCAACCCTTCATCTCACTCTAGCCAGAAGAATTAACGTTGTTAAGATGAATATCCTTCCTAAACTTCTTTTTTTATATCAAAACATTCCAATATATATCAATAAATCGTTTTTTAAAAAGTTAGATTCAACAATAACCTCATTCATTTGGAACTCAAAACACCCACGTATCCGAAGAGCAACCCTACAAAGACCTCGGGCAGAAGGTGGAATGGCTTTACCTAATTTTCAGTTTTATTACTGGGCAGCAAACATACAAGCCATAAAAACCTGGACACAAATAAATGAACATACACAGGCTTGGTCCGCAATAGAAGTAAAATCCTGTAGTACTTCTTTATACTTCCTGCTCTGCACTCCAATAAATGCAAGTTATCGCAAATATACTAGTAACCCAATTGTGCTTTACTCACTTAGAATATGGAACCAAATTTGAAAGCATTTTAAGATGGAAAATCTTTTATCGGTGGCACCTCTGCAAGATTAAAATGGGATTAAAATGCTCAGAGATCTTTATATAGACAACATATTTACATCTTTTGAACAATTATGTTCAAAATTCAACCTCCCAGCTACACATTTCTTTCACTATCTTCAAATTAGAAATTTTGTTAAACAGAAATTGCCCGATTTCCCCCACCTCGCACCCTCCACAATGCTGGAAGAAATACTGCTCAATTTCGAGGAATTAAACACCATTTCCGCATTATATAAAATCCTATTAGAGTCCCTACCTTTCAAAGATCCAAGAGGGCATTGGGAAGAAGATCTCTTAATCAATATATCAGAAAAGGAGTGGAAGGTAGCAAAGCAGAGAATTCACTCGAGCTCCATATGCGCAAAGCATAGAATTATTCAACTAAAAATTATGTATCGAGCTCATCTGTCTCGCTTAACACTAGAATTACCAGAGCCTACGAAAAAACTCGTAAATCCGTCCCACCTTAAATCGCGTCTTAAATCCGTTTGCACCTCTCCGCCAGAGTCCTTTGTCATCTAAATGTGCTGATAAACCAAAGCTACTAGCAGCCAGCTATTCCATCCCCCCACCGACTTAGAATGAACTTCTCTCCTAGCTCAAGCCTTGCCTTGATTTGATTACCTGGGATTGAAGTGGAGTTTTACAGTGGAAATAATTCTAGCGTTATTTGGAATACACGCATTTCATGTGTGTTCCATTTCTATAGTAGGCTGTGCAAACACATTTTTAAAACAGAAACGTTTTTCATATTCTAATAGTAAATGACAAAATGTAGGCATAAACTATATAACGTGTGAAGCCTGAAGTCCATATATCAAAGAAACACTTTCACAAAAGGTACAAATAAGAGAACACGTGCGCTTTCATTCAAAAAATTAAAAAAAAAAAAGCCGCGTTAGAATGCCACATTGACACACTTACTACAACCGCCGCGGTGGTGTAATGGTATCAGCTCCTGACTGGGAATCAGAGGGTGGCGAGTTCGATCCCGCACGGCTCCACTTCGAGATATTAACTACATTTATTCTTACAATTTTAGAATAACAACATAAATTTGATTTCAGTCTGTAACAGCCGGTGTAACTTATGATACTGGTAAAGGTTAGCTTTTTTTTTTTTTTTTTTTTTTAATTCACTTTTCATTCTTGCAGTCGCATTCAGAATCAATCCATACAACCCCATCTGACACAGCTGGTTTCACATAAATAAAAGTGCACTTTTATTCAAGACTATAACCGAAGAATAAAGAAAGCAAGTTACAGTTGGTGGTTGATACGACAGCTTGCGTGGTGCAATGTTAAGAACTGCTGATTTCCGATCCGTGCTATATAAAATCATCACATTCAAATATTAACAGTTCCCACACACCCAAGGTCCGCCATTCCTACATTTACGACATGTGTACTTGTTGCAGTGTACACACCTCTCTGTGCTATGGTTCCTATTACAGTGAATGAGCACCTGACACTGTACTTTCTTCCCTGGGGGAAGCTGAGGTCTTAGAACGGAAGTTTGTTGACGCTGTATCATCTTTTCTTTTTCCATCGCCTTTTCCTGTAAGAAGCGACGACAAAGTTCCTCTGCAAGGTGAGCCATGAACACTCTTCTTTTCTCAGCGGACCCCGTGCATGCCTTATACAGTACGTGTGCGTTCATCGCTGCCAGGTCAAGGATGTTGTAGAACACAGCAACCGGCCACCTGCGTGTTCCTGTTCGCACTGAACAAGCACGCGCCTTCTGGTCCATGATGTCAACGCCACGCTGGGGAAAAAAGAAAGACAAATATATGTGACATTTTGAAGAAATCATTTTATCACCAGAATAGCACCAGAATACTTAGTCACACCAATATGTTTTTCATTAGCATACCTTCATGTGGTTGTAGTCTGTGACCGTGTTTGTTTGTTTTTTTTTTTATCTTGCCCAATCTCCACATCATGGTGCATTGTGCTGAGAATGCAGACAGACTTCATCTTTTTGGGCACATACACTGTCAGCATGGCACTGGGAGATCTAAACCCCAGCGTGGAGAATTGTTCGTGTACTGAACTGACTTTAGCTGCAGGTGGAAGTTCCCGTCGCACTTTATTCATGGTGCCAAGCAGAGCTGTATTGCGGTGCAGCAGTCTATTAGCCAGCGAAAGTGACGTGAAGAAGTTGTCTGTTGTTACGGTTCTGCCTTTTTGGATTGCGGCAAATTTGGAGACAAAGTACATGTGCAATGCCACTCCTTATTTAGGAAAAGATCCCAGTCGTCCCACGGGAGAAAGACTTTCCGAGTCTGTGGTCATAAAGCTTATGGAGCCATTTCTGGACAAAGGCAGAACCGTAACAACAGACAACTTCTTCACGTCACTTTCGCTGGCTAATAGACTGCTGCACCGCAATACAACTCTGCTTGGCACCATGAATAAAGTGCGACGGGAACTTCCACCTGCAGCTAAAGTCAGTTCAGTACACGAACAATTCTCCACACTGGGGTTTAGATCTCCCAGTGCCATGCTGACAGTGTATGTGCCCAAAAAGATGAAGTCTGTCTGCATTCTCAGCACAATGCACCATGATGTGGAGATTGGGCAAGATAAAAAAAAAAAAAAAACAAACACGGTCACAGACTACAACCACATGAAGGTATGCTAATGAAAAACATATTGGTGTGACGAAGTATTCTGGTGATAAAATGATTTCTTCAAAATGTCACATATATTTGTCTTTCTTTTTTCCCCAGCGTGGCGTTGACATCATGGACCAGAAGGCGCGTGCTTGTTTAGTGCGAACAGGAACACGCAGGTGGCCGGTTGCTGTGTTCTACAACATCCTTGACCTAGCAGCGATGAACGCACACGTACTGTATAAGGCATGCACGGGGTCCGCTGAGAAAAGAAGAGTGTTCATGGCTCACCTTGCAGAGGACCTTCGTCGTCGCTTCTTACAGGAAAAGGCGATGGAAAAAGAAAAGATGATACAGCGTCAACAAACTTCCGTTCTAAGACCTCAGCTTCCCCCAGGGAAGAAAGTACAGTGTCAGGTGCTCATTCACTGTAATAGGAACCATAGCACAGAGAGGTGTGTACACTGCAACAAGTACACATGTCGTAAATGTAGGAATGGCGGACCTTGGGTGTGTGGGAACTGTTAATATTTGAATGTAATGATTTTATATAGCACGGATCGGAAATCAGCAGTTCTTAACATTGCACCACGCAAGCTGTCGTATCAACCACCAACTGTAACTTGCTTTCTTTATTCTTCGGTTATAGTCTTGAATAAAAGTGCACTTTTATTTATGTGAAACCAGCTGTGTCAGATGGGGTTGTATGGATTGATTCTGAATGCGACTGCGAGAATGAAAAGTGAATTAAAAAAAAAAAAAAAAAAAGCTAACCTTTACCAGTATCATAAGTTACACCGGCTGTTACAGACTGAAATCAAATTTATGTTGTTATTCTAAAATTGTAAGAATAAATGCAGTTAATTTCTCGAAGTGGAGCCGTGCAGGATCGAACTCGCTACCCTCTGATTCCCAGTCAGGAGCTGATACCATTACGCCACCGCGGCGGTTGTAGTAAGCGTGTCAATGTGGCATGCTAACGCGGCTTTTTTTTTTTTAATTTTTTGAATGAAAGCGCACGTGTTCTCTTATTTGTACCTTTTGTGAAAGTGTTTCTTTGATATATGGACTTCAGGCTTCATACGTTATATAGTTTATGCCTACATTTTGTCATTTACTATTAGAATATGAAAAACGTTTCTGTTTTAAAAATATGTTTGCACAGCCTACTATAGAAATAGAACACACATGAAATGCGTGTATTCCAAATAACGCTAGAATTATTTCCACTGTAAAACTCCACTTCAATCCCAGGTAATCAAATCAAGGCAAGGCTTGAGCTAGGAGAGAAGTTCATTCTAAGTCGGTGGGGGAATGGAATAGCTGGCTGCTAGTAGCTTTGGTTTATCAGCACATTTAGATGACAAAGGACTCTGGTGCAGAGGTGCAAACGGATATAAGACGCGATTTAAGGTGGGACGGATTTACGAGTTTTTTCGTAGGCTCTGGTAATTCTAGTGTTAAAACTGTCCAAAATGTTTCCAGGGCAAGATCCAACCTGTGAACGCTGCAACTAAGCTCCTGCCTCACTGGGTCACATGTTCTGGGCCTGCACCAAATTAACATCATTTTGGACCAAAATGTTTAAGTGACTTTCAGATAGCCTTGGAGTCACAAACCCTCCTAACCCACTAACAGCTGTGTTCAGTGTTCTTCCAGACTGACTTGAAGTGGAAAAGGACAAGCAAACGGTGATTGCATTCACTACACTTTTGGCACGCAGACTTATTCTGTTAAATTGGAAGAATTCTAATTCTCCTCTGATAAGTCAGTGGGAAACCGATGTTTTATATTATTTGAAATTGGAAAAATCAAATTCTCAGTTAGAGGATCTGTACAAATTTTTTTCAAAACCTGGCAGGATCTGATCAATATTATTTTAGAATAAGAGAAATAACTATAACCGCATTTAATTCCCTTCTCCATCTCTTATTTACATATATATTTATTTCTCCCTTTCTTTTGCTTATTGTTGTCTTATTAAAAAGCCCTAAGCAATTCTCCTTTAGCTAAGCTCTCCTTCTCAGGGGTGGGGTTTGATTTGTCTTCAATTTGTTTGGTTATAAATTGATCTATTTGTATGGAATGATTACAATAAAAATTAATAATAAAAAAAAAAAAACACATCCTTATTTAATGCCTAAGTGACACATTCCTATAATTCTGTTAGCACCACACTTCTTATTATTCAGGAATACTGAAGCTTCTTAACTCTAAATATTCTTTCTCATCTTCAAAGTAACTCTTAGTGTGGTCCCTATGCTTTTATTGCCCCTCATGTGTCTACCACTTGCACTTCCTCTTTCAATCATGTCACCAATGCCAAACTGACCGACCACGCCAAAGCCAAAGTGATCAATCAGATTAAACTGAGGGACTGGATACTCACATACAGACGTTAATATGTTACTGTATAACAGATAGATATTAATTTCACTTTTAATTAAGCATACTGTAATATACTTAAATATTGTAAGCTGGAGGGCTGATCGCACCCTCAGAGGACACAGATGCCCCTGGGAAAACCCCTGAAAGAGCTGACAGTCTACCTTCACATTGCTCCTTACCCTTCTTACTTGTGCTATAACGCGCGATAAACCTCTCACGCGGTGCTCCGCTTACTTAAAAACCTTGTACAGCACCTGTCAGTTTTGGAATTGATTGTTTTGCTTCTCTCTTTCTCTCTCTCTCTCTGACATTCTCTGATCCTGGCGGAACTGTCATCTCTGCCTTGTCATGGAGCACATTTAAACTTTTGAAAAGAGACAAATGTTTGTTTGCAGTGCTTTGAATAAAGTTCCTGTTTTTTTCTACAACCTCCTGTGTCTCTGTGCAAATCTGTGACCCAAGTGTGACAATATATTTGACATTCTGAGGTAGATGTTACTGACATACTACTACTACTACTAATAATAATTCATTACATTTATATAGCACCTTTTCTCACTACTCCTTCTCACTACTATAGTGCTATCAAATAGAGAGGGTCTGGGGCGCAAACCCATGATCTCCTTACTGCGAGGCAGTGGCAATACCACTGCACCACTGTGACAATAACAATAAATTGATAATGTCCCATTTTGAATAAAAATATATTTAAGTTATAATGCTGGGTGCAGTCAGTCTCATACCCAGGGTCAGACATCATTGCCAACCCGTTTATGATATGTAAAGATGATTTAGTAAAAATAACAAAATAATATTTGCAAGAGAGGAAAGAAATGGAAATATTAACTTTAACAAAGTATAAATAACAAAGCTATACCCCTCGGGCCTTTGTACATATTTCTGTCAAATCTGTCTGAAATTCTTCATACAGTTCTTCTTACTACTTCTCTATGTACTATTTCCAAAATAAAACTGAGCCTGCACCTCCTTCTCACGCAGCAAGCACTTGCCAATACCAGACTTACCTTACTGAAGAGGGCCTTATAAAGTCAGTCTCAGGAATATACTGTTCTGGTAAGAAACTCATGTTTAAGAAGAAAACACTGACAGTTCATTCATGTTTCCACATAGACATTGGTAAAGGCTACATTTCTCAGAGATATCTTTGAGACTTTTATGTATGACAGCAGCCAATTACAGTCTGGGCGGAAATATTACCTTTAGTACTGGTTCCCAGCCAAACACCTGATGGTATACAGTATACTGGCCAGAAAAGAATATCTATATTAGGATGTATACTGATACTGCATATATAATAAAATGTAAACTACTGTAATTTATCCAAACCTTATAAATTACCTTGGGAAATGGCAGTTGCTAAATATAATTTTAAATAAAAGTAATAAATTCAGTATTTCATTGTTAAGTTGCTTGCATTTGAGTTAAAGTGAAAGAAACAATCAGTCACACAAGGCAACATGCATTTGTTCTTTCAATAAGAAGCAATTGCTCACAGTTTTTATAACACTTGTATAAGGGAGTATGTGGTCCTGCTACATACCATCAAAAAGGTAAACACAGCCTATCATTGTACACAAAATATACTTAAAAGAACATTACAGTGCTTGTGTCCGAAGGATTTTTATTCACAACTGCCCTTCGTAAGACAATCAATTTGTAATTCACAGCAAAAAAATAAATGACTCAGTGTAGTAATTAATATGTGTTATTCTGCAATTCCTGACTTCAGTTCTTGCTCCTTCCACTCTGTATTAACTTCTTTTACCTCCAAGTGGAAACCGGTACAAGTTGTACTGTAAACTAAATGCTCTAAGTGTTTAAAAAAACATTGAAATGTCATTTCTGGTTATGTACTTAGTGACATTCTATAACTACACCCTACTCCTGTGCCATGGACCGATTATAGGAATTTTTGCAGGGCCCCCTTGTATTTTGTATATATGACAATACATCCAAACTTAAGTACACTAAATTGCATTTTTATCAAATCCTTAGATTTTTGAAAGAGGCAAGGCCACCTGCATATTGGCACCAAATTCACAATACTAATCCGTATTCAGCCCTACACAATTTATGTTATGTGTTATGTGTATGCATTAAAAAAAATTCTGGTGAAATGAAACAGGCAGAAAACGTGATAGAGCTAAGCCACGATTAGACAAATTTAATTGATACCCTCCATTTTTTTTCTATAGCACAAGCTAAGTTGCTTCTGCTAGGAGTATGATATTAAAAGAAAACTTTAGGCAATTATTTTGAGTGAGTAAAAGTAATTACTAACTTTCACCGTTTCTTCTCAGTAGATGTTTGCTAAAGCCCAAATTGCTTATTATTGAAATAACTGGGGGCGGCACAGTGGTAGCACTGCTGCCTCGCAGTAAGGAGACCCGGGTTTGCTTCCCGGGCCCTCCCTGCATGGAGTTTGCATGTTCTCCCCGTGTCTGCGTGGGTTTCCTCTGGGTGCTCCGGTTTCCTCCCACAGTCCAAAGACATGCAGGTTAGGTGGCTTGGCGATTCTAAATTGGCCCTAGTGTATGTGCTTGGTGTGTGTTTGTGTGTGTCCTGCAGTAGGTTGGCGCCCTTCCCAGGATTGGTTCCTGCCTTGCGCCCTGTGTTGGCTGGGATTGGCTCCAGCAGACCCCCATGACCCTGTGTTCGGATTCAGCGAGTTGGAAAATGGATGGATGGATGAAATAACTGGAATGGCAAAGTTTTCTTAGATTTGTCTTTGATCTTTTCCAACCTGGGCAGCAACACTCATTAATATCTATTGTAACAGTTGCAGAAAAGATTTTTTCAAGGTAAAAAGTAAATACTAAAGAAAACCATGCCCTGGGGCTGACACGTTTCCGCAAAGGCAAACACACATCTGGTCTTCCTTGAAAATTGCTGAATTTCACAGGAATGTTTTGCTTTTTTTTCATCCTAAAACAACACGGCTAAACTGGTTTACATTAGTACAATATGTGTGTCTCAAGAGACAGATCAATACTCAGTAATACTCTTTGTGTTAAAAAAGAGTATTCAATGAGTTTTAAGGGTTTTGTTTTCACCAAGGTTATTATAGTTTTGCCTTTTTATGTTAGTTTTTTTTTCTATATTTTTTCTGACCTTACTTGGAAATTTATCGTGTTTTCCTTCATCGTGTATTTTTGTTTTATTTTACAAAAACAACAACAATATTTATTTATGTAGCACATTTTCATACAAATGATGTAGCTCAAAGTACTTCATATGATGAAGAAAGAGAAAAAAGACAAAATATAAAAATAAAATTAGGCAAAACTAATTAACAGAATAAAAGTAAGTCTGATGGCCAGGGAGAACAGAAAAAACAAAAACAAAAAAAACTAAATCTGCAGGCATTCCAAGCCACGAGACCACCCAGCCCCGACTAGGCATTCTACCTAACATAAGTAATCTCAATCAGTCGTCATGGTTTTCAGGCTCCATGTTGAAGAATTAGACGATGATGGTAATGTACTATATCAAGAACACTACAAATTAGTACGCCGGATACTTCTTTGAAAAAACTTGTTGGTGTTGGGTCAAGGATGCAGGTGGAGGGTCTCAGTTGAGAAATTGTTTTATATAAATTAGGTAAATCTATCATGGTGAAAGAATTTAATTTGTTTAAAATGGAGTACCGTGGTTTAAGAGGATCAGTATTGGGGAGATGTACTATATTATTTCTAATATCATTAATTTTGTGATTAAAAAATATAGTAAAAGCCTCACAAGTTTCACTGGAAGTTTTTTGGAGGGATTTCATTGAGTGACCTGGGTTTAGATGATGATCAATTGTAGAGAATAAAACTCTCGGATTACTAGCATTGTTATTTATAATTTTAGAGAAATAGCACCACCTCTTAAGATGAACTATGTTGTTGTATTCTGTTATTTTAGCCTTCAATATCTCATAGTGGATAATCAGTTTAGTTTTTCTCCATTTACGTTCAGCTCTCCGGCATGTTTTCTTTAGATCAGACACTCTTTGGGTCTTTCATGGTGTAATAGTGCTGGAAGATTTTTTAACTGTTTTTTTCAGGAGCGACTATGTCAGCAGCAGCTCTCACTTTAGTATTAAAATTTTCTACCTTACTATTTACATTATCCCCACTATTGTAGTAAGCACTAAAAATTTACTTTTTTTGTTTTATTTCACAAAAACAAAAACATTTCTATTTTATTTTTATATCTGTTTGTTTCAGTTTGACTTTTAGTAATTACTAGCTGTTCCCGCAGCTCCACCCACGTAATAATGGAACAGAACAAACTTTAAAAATCAGTACAAAAAATTTAAAATAATGTAATTTGTATTAAGAAGAATTTATATTGATAGCTTTCGTCTCCTAGAGGCTCTTCATTTACAATATGGTTTTGCTATCAGGAGCAAGAATGTAGCTGTGATCTCTTTGCCAAAAATGTAAAACGTCAGCAAGATATCTTTGGCCAAGTAGAAGGTAGGTACACTCCATCGTCAAACGTTGCCACTGCATCTATCTGATCATGTTCAGCTCTGATGGGAGAGTGTCCCCTGCGTGGGTAGAAGAGCACGTGGCTGTAATATTTCTTGCAATTAGCAGATACCCTCTAAAACACACATAGCTGTGATCTCCCTCTCAAAAACGTCAAACGTTAATCCTTAACAATCTCTAGATGATAATGCCTCCAGAACAAACAGGTATTGTTAGCTAAGCGGAGGCAAACTATGCGCCAACACATGGCGAGAGGTAGACTAATTCGAATGGAGGCTGGCGCGTGAGTGAGGATGGCCCCGCCCGGCTCCCCACTTCTGAAGTCCCACCTCCATCTCTCCTCAGCCCGCAGCCTCTATCTCGGATTCACGCAAATAAATCGGTACCGCAAATGAACTATACTTAGTGCAATGAGAGAAGTCGCATAATCAACCAGAATGTTCAAGCAAATTATAGAAAAAAATCCAATCTAAATCCGTTAAGTAGTTCTCTTGTGAAAGGCGGACAGACATACATACAAACAGACAGACGTCTAAATTTATATATATAGAGATGCTATGATTAAGGAGCTACTATGGAGTTTAGTTTTGTGTCACAATCAAACAGAACTGTAGATTTAATGGATTTGGTTATGTTAGTGGAAGCTTACTATAGTACATGGTTTACTATCTGCTTTTGTTTTTGTCTGATAAAAACAAGCATAATCAAAACCAGATACTGAATATGAACAATTTTATACATTTTTATTATATTTTAAAATATAATTTTATGCCATTTGTGCTGAGCAAATGTGTGCTGATTGTTGTTACTTTTTACCTTTTCCTTTTATTGCCTAGGATGGGCCAATTTGTAATGAAATTTAGGTGAATTGTACTTTCATACATCGCATATCTCGCTCCAAGACAATCTGCTTATAATGAATGCCTTCAATATTCCATTTAAAAATCTCCCATACTGGGCTTTTTATTTTCTACCAGCCACATTGATTCCATCTCAGGCACATACAATTTATAGGTAGAATTTTGCCACCTGCAGGCTTGAAAAGATATCAAAAATCAGAAAGTAGATTTTACTGTGTTCTGACAGGTGTGATCATGAAAATCACGGGGACTTAGGAAGAATAGGGCTCTTTGGCTTGAATAAGTGTGTAGACCCCACCTAGCTGTATTGAGGGAAACAATGAAAAACAAGTGTTTAGTGTCAAGGTTAGGGGCAGTGAGACTTGAATAGCCCATACATAAGAACAGTAAACCCTTAATAAGCAGAGCAAGAGTAGGTAAAAGGTGTAAGGTCAGGCAAAAAACAACAAGAGACAGCATCTGAGATTAGGAACAATATATATATTATCTATACCTGTTTATCCAGAGCTCGATGGCAGGAAACCTGGAGCCTACCCCAGCAGGTTTGGATGCAAGGCAGGAAAAATCCCTGGTATGAAATATGTATGATATTGCCAATGTTAAGAACAAAAAGAATATGATGTTTCAACTATCTTTTTCGAGAGAGAGAGAAAAATTGAAAAAGGGGGACAAATATTTTAAAACATAATTCTGCTACTGGATTGTTTTCACAATATCAGGTATTTTGAGCTGTGCATATAAACTAAATACAAAAACACATTAGTATGTTTAGTTTTTCACCAGTTGACAGGCTCTCTTCAATTCAGTAGAGACATTGCCAATTTTACAAGGTTTATATTTTTTTTTTTTTTTGTTCTTTATTTCGTCTTATACGATTTCTCGTATTAGAAATTTGTTAGTTTTCGCATACCCCTTGGGGTCAGAGCGCAGGGTCAGCCATTGTACAGCACCCCTGGAGCAATTACAGGTTAAGTGTCTTGCTCAAGGGCCCAGCAGAGTAGGATCTCTTTTGGCAGTGACGGGGATTCGAACCGGCAACTTTCTGGATACCAGCGCAGATCCTTAGCCTCAGAGCCACCACTCCGCCCTTATTGCTTCTTTGGTAAACGACTTTTTTAAAGCAAACGTGATTGGTCAGTAACAATATACTGATCTTGTTTGATGACCTAGTCAGAAAGGATTTCTCCTGTGCGAAGTGGCATGTGAATTATTATCAACAAATTGCATGCACCTGAGAAATAAACTGAAATGTTACTCAGTCATGATTTTTCTGTCCATATGGTAAAGGTTTTGTTGACCAGCACATTATGATTTCAGGCGTTTGAATTAAATCTTGATATACAACAAATACAAAGAAAGGTGGCACAGTAAATCGCTTTCTATTTCACACACTTTATGTGCCAGTATTAAGCTTGCTCTGTCACTGCAAATGCTGTGTATACACCCACCCTCTGTCACCAGTTGCCGTTCACTGGATGAATAGACAGTATGCTGATGGCTGGTGGTGGATTACTTTCTGTTTTAGAGTTTAAAGGTACTAGGGTTAAAGGCTAATGGCAAGAATATTAATTCAAAAAACAAAAATGAAATATATTTTACTATATTATTTTTTTATTTCAGTTAGTCTTTCCAGCTCCTTTAATAGTTTCATTTGGCATTAGTTTTTCATTTCGACTTTGTTAATAATTTTCTTTCAGTTTACGAAAATGTTTTTTTAATAGTAGTTTCAGTTTTGATTTTAGTTTTTGTTAACTGTAATAACTTTGGTTTTCATGCTTGGATTTGTACTCTTAAAAAGCCTATTTAAATCACAATCATGGGCATGATACTTATTAAAATTTATTTAAAAAAAAGGTACACTTTACAGCACAACTTTATGTGACAAATTAATAATATATATCATGATTGTGAACAAATAACTTTCGCTTGAAGAATATCAAAGTTACTCTTTACTGTAATAGTTGTATCTGTATTGATTTACTGTAAATGTCCTAATTTTAAATTGCTTCTTAAAAATCAGCTCACTAAACAAGATTGTGTTATTTTTTAGATCTTAATTCAACATCAAAATCAGAATCTGATACCATTTAATAAAGTTCTGCTACTAAAATGGCTACTAAGTAATCATCGAGGGCAATACTTCTTCAATAATGACTTATTCATTTTATTCAGTGATGGTTATGCAACTACTTCAAGTGAGTTTTTCAACAAAGTGGTTGAATCTGGGAATAAGGGACAGATGATTCCATTTTTTTAACTTCCTGTTCTTTAATTTACTTTAATTTACTTATTTAGTTAACATGTTTTGGTCCAGTAATACTAAGTCCGGAATGAGCTCTCCATCATAATATTATGACAGCTAGTCTGTCATTAAATGAATTAACTCATTGCTTCAGTTGAATGAGTTCAGTTCTCACTTGTATGTTTTTTTTTCAACAAAGTGCTTTTTTATGATTAGCCTAATTTACATATGGACAAATGTCTATGAAACCAACATTACTTGTAGCTGATGCACATTTGTTTTCCTTTTCCATTCTTTGCCTTTCACTCTAATGTTATTTTCAGAAAAGGTCATTTGGCCTTCTCTTTACAATTTAGCTTTTTCTAAAGTCTCAGAGATCAGAAAAATAACATATAACTAATCTTGTTATCCTTCTGACATGTGTACCCTTGGCAGTGAATGCCACAATTCTTCAGATCGGATCAAAGTTCGTGTGTGGGATGAGGATGATGACATCAAATCTCGAGTAAAGCAGAGGCTGAAGCGCGAGTCTGATGACTTCCTGGGTCAAACAATCATTGAAGTGCGAACATTAAGCGGAGAAATGGATGTTTGGTACAATCTTGGTAAGAATTTTTTTGTTAAATTCTAAACTACATGATTCATCATGTTGTAATTGAAATGTACAAAACATTTATAAAATATAATAATGAATAGTGTTTATCTGCTTCAAATTAAAACCAAGTTTTGATTTCTGGTGCACATACACATTCGTAGTTTGCCTTCAGTAAATTAGATTTTTGCTGAAAGATATCTGCATCTTTGGTTTAAAGCCATTTTTTAGTTTTAAACAGGTTTTTTTGTTGCCCTCTCAGTTTTTTTTTTTGCCACTGTACACTTTGGTCCAGGGCATCCACTATTTTCATATCACCCAACACTACCTCTGACCACATCTTTTTCAGCCATACCCTCAACCTCTATGTCCCGCTATATTTTGCTCCACTTTCCCAAACCACCTTTGTTTGTATCTCCTCAGCACAACACCAATTACCTCCACACCAAGTCTTTCTCTTAACTTAGCATTTATCTTCCTGTCATTCCATGACACTCTACACATCCATCTGTTCATTCTTATCTCTCTTCATTCCAGCTTTCCTTCATCTTAAACATTAATCAACTACATCTACTGTATGTCCCATAGAGCATCCTCCTCACACAACTTTCATTAACATTTCTTTTCAATGCCATTGAGACTCCTTTAGAAGTCAGAATGGGAAACAGATTCTAGAATTGTTTTCTGTGCACCTGTTACCCGCTCTGTCAGTGCTGTGCCCACACCTCAATCTGCACTCACTTTGGCACCTATGTATTGGAACGTGCCTACTTTCTTAAAATCCTCTCCATTGCTGATATGTAAATTTATACTTACTACATTCTTCAACCATTTTACACACTTTTTTCAAACAAAGATCACATTTTGTACATACAGATTATCTTTCACAACACTACATCTTTTATGCACCCTTATGTACACTGTAACATGAATAGACGTTTGGGGCAGCCACCCGTATACTTGAATAAGGTTGCAATAATGGAGCTTTGGCAACACAGAAGTGTACAGGTCGAGTTCAAAACAGAAAATGAGTAAAAATGAAAGATGACTGGCTTTTAAAACAGTTTGGTGGAAGTGACATCATATGGAGCCAGAACCAGGAGTGACTTTCTTGGGACTGGAACCAGAAGTGACACTCTTGGAGCCAGAACCTGGAAGTGGCGTTCTTGTGCCCAGAACCAGAAGTGACATCATCGGGCCAGAGCTGAAAGTGACATCATTGGAATCAGGAAGAATTTCCCGTGTCTGGTCGGCAGAGATGGAATTGAAAGTTTTATTGCATCTCGTCACCCCCTGCCCTGAAGTGGAATTACCTTCTTGTGGACCTTCTACTTGCCTCCCATGCGCACGTGTGTGACACGGCCCCCCCTTCAGCCCAGACCCATCTGGCAGAATGTATCTGGCCGAGAGGTTGTAACACAGAGACAGGTCATGGGCTTTGGCTTCCATGACACCCCAGCAGTAAATGACAGAAAACTTGTCAAGCTGTAGGTCCAACAACCACCTTGTGACTCGCAGGTTCAAATCTGTAAAGGTGCATGGTGCGTTACCAGAGTGAACTTGCTGCCTAAGAGGCAGAAGAGGTAGTACCTCAGCTGAGTGATCACCCATTTAATCACTAGGGCCTGCAGCTCCATGGCCATATACCTGGTTTCCTAGTCCAATAGTTTCCGACTTAGAAACATGATGGGGTGTTCAACTCCATCAACACTTTGGCTCGTCTGAAGGATGAAAGGTAAGGAAAAGTTAGGAGCTTTCAATACCGGAGCTGACGTTTAAGGCCTGCTTTAAGTCACTAAATGCAGCCTCAGATTTATCATCCCATATCACATGATTCAGACTCCTCTTCCTTATGAGATTGGCACAAACCGGGGAGAGTAGCCCTCTAATCCGAAAAAGGCTTGGATCTGCCACTGCGTTTTTGGACGGGGCCATTGTAGAATGGCATCAACTGTATAACACTGTTGTCTCATGGTACCCCGGCCCACCAGGTACCCTAAATATTTGGCCTCAATTAATCCAAAAAAACATTTCTTTGGGGTAATTCGCAGACAAGCTTCTCTTAATGCCCACAGTACCACTCATACCTGCTGGAGGTGTTCCTTCCATGTGCTGGAATAGATAATGACCTCATCCAGGTCACCAGCACAATATGAGTTATGGGGGCGGAGCACTTTATCCACAAGACGCTGGAAAGTCACCTGTGCCACATGTAAACCAAATGGAAGGACAAGATACTGCCAGTGTTCGTTAGGGGTGCTAAACACAGTCTTCTCCTTTGCAGAGTCCGTTAAGGAAACCTTTCAGTACCCCTTTTTCATGTAAAGGGTGGTCAGGACTTTGGCATATCGTAGCCGCTCGAGGAGGTTGTCCACTCACAGCATCAGATATGCATCGAATTGGAGACCTGGTTAAGCCAACAGAAGTCATTGCAAAACCAACTCCCATCAGGCTTTGCGACCAATACGATAGGAATGGACCAGGGACTATGACTCTATCACAGCTACTTCCAGCATTCGTTTGATCTCCAGCTCCACTTCTGCTCTTTTTGCCTCGGGAAGCCGAAATGGATGTTCCCAGTCTGTTACCCCGGGTTCTGTCACTATATCATGCACATTTATGGAGGTCCATCCAGACTGTTCACTCACTACATCTGGGATAGACGAGATAACTGTTTACAGTTAAAACATCTGGGTCAAATTAGGGCCGAAGTTAAGGTCTAATTTACAAAGGGAAGAATGAACAGGACTGTCCAGAGGGTGGATTGGAATCCCTATCTTTCCACAGTTTCAGCAGGTTCACGTGGTGTACCCGGTCGCCTGGCAGACTATTTGGTTGTTTAACCAAATAATCAATGAGCCCCTTCCTCTCCTTAACCTCGTAAGGCCTTGCCAATGGGCCAGTAATTTAAAATGTGAGGTAGGAATAAGTACCATGACCCAATCTCCCCGGTGGAACTCCGTAGAGATGTGCCATGGTCATAACAGCAAACCTGAACTACTTGCGCCTTTTCCAAGTGGTCTTTTAGTAGAGGTCAGATTTTAGCAAATCAATTACGTAATTAAGCAATATACTCTATGCTTGTCGAGGGGAAGGCGTCTTCCTCCCACTCTTCTTTTTAGAATGTCCAATATGCCTTGGGGTTGTCGTCTGTATAATAATTGAAATGGTGAGAACCCCGTAGAGGCTTGTGGGAATTCCTGATATGCAAAAAGGATGAAGGGGAGGAGCTGATCCCATTTTCTTCCATCCTCGCTGACCACCTTGCGAAGCATCTGCTTGAGGTTTTGATTAAACCACTCCACCAAACCATCGGTTTGAGGATGATACACTGAAGTTTTCAAATATTGTATCTTCAGTAACTTGGCCATTTCCCTGAACATCTCCAAGGTAAAAGGCATCACTTGATCCGTTAGGATTTCTTTAGGTATGCCGACTTGCGAGAAGACCCCACAAATTCCCGTCTGATAGCTTTGGTTGTTGGTGAGCGCAATGGAACAGCTTCTGGATATCGGGTCGCGTAATCTACCAGGACCATTATATACTTATGTCCCCTGGACAAGCACTCTAAGGGTCGTACCAGGTCAACCCCGATACGTTCAAAGGGAATATCATTCAGGGGTAGGGGAACAAGAGGAGTGTGGTCCCTCCTAGGAATCTGCTGCAGTTGGCATTACAGACAGGATATGCAAAAATGGCGGACCTCCTCTTTGATTCCCGGCCAAAAAAATCAGAGCTTAATGCGCCCAAGTCTTTTTGGGACCCAGATGGGCTCCCAAGAGGTGGGTATGTGCCAGTTCAGAGACTTGTCGCCAGTAAGTCAGTGGGACTAACAACATGGACTGCACTCCCCCCACGTTTAGGGGTGGGAGTGTTAAACCACTTTTACTATCTGACTAGTCTCGACCTAGTATTGCCGGGAACAGAGGTTTTTTTATAACTGCTACCGCCAGTTTTTTTACAGTCCCCTCATAGCTGATGTAGCATGAGGCAGACTTATACTGGCTGACGCCCCCGTGCACATAGGTTAGACTGGTCTTATGTTTAAGCCATCTTCGCGGTAACACCAAGTGGCTAGCAACAACTGAAATGTTAGTGTCGGAATGAAATAAAACTGTTGTTTTAAACCATGTATTATTACCACTCCCTTATGAGAAAAGGCCAGAGGATTAGCAAGAGTGCACCGGCCCCTCCTCTCTTTCTCCCCACAGACCACTTCGTCGCTGCAAGAAAACTGCCACTGCGTCTCAGGAGTTTGCTTCGTAGTGTGAAAACGGGGTTCAGATATAGAGATATCTCTATCTTATCATTCCACCGCTATGCTTCCTTGTGTTGTCGGTAACTTTATCCATCCACAGACTTCTTGTGCTTTCAGTGAGACATTCTCCGTCGCTCCCCATTGGATATAAAAGCTGAGACTGAAGGAGCACCTCTTATAGTAGCAGACCATTCCACAACTTTGAGACCCTGTCACTAAAAGCTCAACCTCCCACTATTATTTTAGTAATCCTTGGAATCATAAGCAATCCAGCATCTTGAAATCTTAATGTGTGCTTAGGTTTGTAAGTAATAAGTTCAGATAAGTAAGCAGGGCCTTGATCATTTAAAACTTTTTATTTTAAAGTGAGGAATTTGATATCTGCAGTTATGTGTTCATACTTTCTTGTAGTAATTGCTAGAGCAGCATTTTGAATTAACTGAAATCTGTATAAAGAACAATTTGAGCAGCCGGTGAATACTGAATTGCGGTAGTCAATCGTACTAGAAATAAATGCATGAATTAATTTCTCAGTATCCTGGATATTTTGAAAATCCCTTCATTTTCCAACATTTTTAAGATGTGAAAAAAACATGTTTTGGATAGTTTTGCAATGTATGCTTTAAATGTCCATAGTAGTGTCAAAGACAACGCTTATATTGTGTTATAAATCAAACAGTTGCATTTCTAAACAATTCTGTGATATTCCACTTTCTCCAGGGATCATCCTCTCAGTTTTAACCCATATACCAATCAATAACAAAAAGCCAATTATGCTTCCTACAGCCCCTGGTTATCACAGAGTACACATGGGCATTAGGGGTATGGGCATTATTAATCTTCAGGGTTGAAAGAATTTTGGAGTTTAGTTATGTAATGGAAATTGTGAAATGCACGGCTAAGAAGAAGGAAAACATTGAATATGAATAATTCATATTCAATGTTTTCCTTCTTCTTAGCCGTGCATTTCACAATTTCCATTACATAACTAAACTCCAAAATTCTTTCAACCCTGAAGATTAATAATGCCCATACCCCTAATGCCCATGTGTACTCTGTGATAACCATCACCACTAACTCAACGCCGCGATTTAAATTGTAAGCTATCAAAATCACCTATCATGGTGGCATCCCAAATGTCACCTGCATCAGCCTGTCCCAAAACACATCTCTCTCTTCATCATTTCTGCCAGCCTGCTAAGACTATATTCTTCAGTCATTCACCAAAGACAATCTTAACAACTATGACATGTTTACTTAGTCCCTTCACCTCCACCACTTTGCTTTCCCATATTTCAGACAGAGCAATAACCCTAGCATTGCCATTACCAATTCTATGAAGAAAAAAACTTGTAACGTTCACTATTCCCAGCAGGTATTATTACACGTTTACCTTCCATCTCTTATCCTGTACACTGCACATATCTACTCTGTTTATGTTTAGCACTTTATTCTATTTGACATGACGTTTCTGTCATACATCCAGTATTCCAGGTTGCAATCTTTACACTCTCTTCCTCACACCTCTTACTTACTTTTTTATCTCCCTTTTCCACCAGACCTGCAGTTTATCTGGTCTAGGACCATCATAAATTGTGTTATCCCACCTGTGTCTCAGATAGATTTTTCAGCTTTTTGTCTGACGTAAGCAGGTTGAAGTGCCCTTTGAGGTTGGAGCTATAATTTATAATGAATGTTTATTTTTATATAATCCTGTTAAACTGTCTTTCTAAGGAACATTTCAGAGTGTTGTTCTTATGTGCAATATTTTATTTATTAAAAAAATGTATATTAAAGTGTTATTAGCGGTCAGTTTAACAGGGGAGGTGCTGTGAAAAAGTAATGTACTAATAAGGAAATTTACTTGAGATATTAATTTAAAGCTATATTGCCATCTCTAAAACCTTTTTGCCTACTTGTTCTTACAGAGAAGAGAACAGACAAGTCTGCTGTATCAGGAGCTATACGGTTGCAGATTAGTGTAGAAATAAAGGGTGAGGAGAAGGTGGCACCATATCATATACAATACACCTGTTTGCATGAGGTAAATATCTTAATATCTTCACTATTTTAATGGTGGTTGTAATAATTGTGTGCTGTAATTTAAAAAAATTAAAATTTTGGAAAGTATTCCTTTTTGTTTTCATTGATTCATATACATGAAATACCTACAGAAATAGTTCCATTTTATTGGCTGTATATTCAAGTTTTTGTTTAACTTAATTATCAGAAGCAGGATTTAAAAAAGGTTGAAATTTAGAACAAATACAACATTCATGAAACTGGCCAATGCCATCCGGTTGAGATTTTTTAGCCATCTCTCTCTCTCTCTCTCTCTCTCTCTCTCTCTCTCTTTCTCTCTCCTGCAGAACCTTTTCCATTACCTGACAGACATCCAGAGCAGTGGCTCTGTCAAAATTCCTGATTCCAAGGGTGATGATGCCTGGAAAGTTTATTTTGACGAAGTTGGCCAAGAAATTGTGGACGAATTTGCAATGCGTTATGGAATTGAGTCTATTTATCAAGCTATGACGTGAGTATCTTTAAGAAAAGTGTGAATGAAACTTCCTGAGAAAATTTTCAAAAAGTTAAATAAATATGGACCAATCAGATATGTTAAACTGAATGGTCTGTCCCGTTCAAAATATTTATTATGTTTTTAATATCTGATTATACTCTTCAGTTACTATGCAGAGTTTATTTTACATGTTTGGATTCTAATTCTCTTTTATTGCATCAGGCTTTTATTACTATTCTTTACAGTTTTATTTCCTTAAATACATTTTTACATTGAATACCATCTATCACTTTATCCATTGTATGACTTTGTGATAAAGACTGAAGAATTTATTACTTTTATTATAAAGTGAATTGTTTGTGTGACTGTCATCTTATATCAAAGTAATGCCAACCTTTCCTTCAAACCCCCCATACATTTACCTTTTTTACTCCTCCTTGTGGATGTAACTAATATTGCTGTGTAGCCTGTGATAATGAGTAGCATGGTAAGTAATATTAAGGACATTGAGTCTCTGCATTTGCAAGTGAACTTTCCTTAATGGTTCTGGAGGAAATTTATGCTGTTAGTTTGCAATTTGATGTAACCCTTTCTCTTAGTTTATTTAATGAGACATTTTATAACTGATCAAAACATGTTTGAGACTTGGAACTGATAGAAAAAATACTTTTAGTAATTTAAAATGTAACATAAGTACTTTTTTTGGATAGACAGATGTTTTGTTAGAGATTGTACAGTCATCAAGTGTGCTCTTTCTCTTTCATAGGCACTTTGCTTGCTTGTCATCAAAGTACATGTGTCCTGGAGTACCTGCTGTCATGAGCACTTTGCTTGCCAACATTAATGCATACTATGCTCACACTGCTGCTTCCACCAATGTCTCTGCCTCTAACCGTTTTGCAGCTTCCAATTTTGGGGTATGTGTTGAGACCCAATTTTAAATGTTCGTTTCAAAAGTTAACACTAGAATCCCTGAAGCCTACGAAAAAACTTGTAATCCCGGGCCACCTTAAATTCCTTCGCACCTCTCCATTAGTGTCTTTTGTTTTGTAATTGTGTTGATCAGTGCAAGCAGCCTGCTATCCCATCCCCTCATTGCTGCAGCTCAACTTGGGCAAAAAGTTCTCCCAGCTCAAGTCTTGTTTATCTGGTTGTCAGGTGCCTGGAGTTGTATAGGGTAAATAATATATTGTTATTTGGAACACATGCATTTCATGTGTGTTCCGTTTTTACAGTGATCTGTGTAAATGTAGGATGACAGGAAATGTGAGAAATGCAAGAAATGTTGAACACATATCTAAAACAGAAACTTTTTCATGTTGCAGTACTAATGAGAAAATTGACTGAAGTCCAAATATCAAATAAACACTTTCACAAAAGATACACATATAACAAAACAAGTGCATGTTTATTCAATAATATAGAATTCAATAAAAAGAAATTGGGTTAGGGTATGACACTGACACGACTGCTTGGATGGTGCACTGGTAAGAACTGCTGACTCATAATCAGGAGGTTGTGGGTTTGAATCCGGGCAATTCCCAGAATTACCATTTTCAGTAGTGAGCTGCTCTTATTGTTACTATCATAGAACAAAAACATACATTTGATTTGAGTCTGTAACATTCAGTGTAAATTTATGGTACTTGTAAAGGTTAGTGGTTTTTTTTTTTTTAATTCAGTTTTATTCTCTCAGTCATGTTCACGCTCCCCCCCGTCTGACACTGCTGTTTTCAAATAAAGACATGCTACAACAGAGGTGAATTCAGATGAGGATGAGGGTTCTACATTGGAGAAAGAGAACAGAAGCTCTCCCTGCAATAAATGGCCACTCACACATAAGAACAATGCTGCTTCACCAGGCATAAAGGCGAAAGATGGCAACGTTTGGATATGCAGCAAGAGGTTGGGCATCATCCTGCCAGTCAATCTGCCACACACATATTCTTCAACAAAACAGCAGGGCATGCCAAGCTCACCAAGGTATCTTGCACAGCTTCTTGTGTTTGATAGACACAAGCATGCTGACAAAGTACACGTGCAATGCTACTACTTATTCAGAAAAAGATCCCAGTTGTCCCATGGGAGAAAGACTTTCTGAGGCTAAAGTCATAAAGCTTATGAAACCATTTTTGGACAAAGGCAGAACTGTAACAACAGTTGCGTGAAGTTTGACAGGAGCTTCCACCTGCAGCTAAAGTCATTCGTGTAGTGAAGTAGCACTGGACATGTAGTTTGTCAACATACCCATGTTGATCAAACACGGGAAGCTGTGCAACCTACTTGTGACTTTATGCTGTAGGAAGATAAGTAAGTAAATCAAGGTAAATAATATTTCAATGTGGCTTTTATATAAGTAACATACAGTATATGACCCAGATGAAATCGATGAGTGGAAAAGGAAAATTACCTCGAGGGGTCACGGTTTCACAGCACTCTCCTTCCCTTTTTGTTTCCAGGCAGAACACCTTTAAACATACACAACAGACTATATAAACTGGACAATGTTATAAAGGACGCTATTCAGCACAAAACACCCTTAAGACGCCCCCATTCATATAGCACCTCTACATATGTGTTCCAAATAACAATATATTATTTACCCTATACAACTCCAGGGACCTCACACCCAGATAAACAAGACTTTAGCTGGGAGACTTTTTGCCTGAGTTGAGCTGTGGTGGTGGCGGAATGGGATAGCAGGCTGCTTGCTGCTTGTGCTTATCGACACATTTGCAAAATAAAAGACGCTAATGGAGAGGTACGAAAGAATTTAAGGTGGCCCAGGATTACGAGTTTTTCGTTGGCTTCAGGGATTCTAGTGTTAAACCTTAATTAAGGTCTGATAAAATTATCTGCCTTCAGCATTATACTGTTGCAAAAGGTGTGGCTGTTAAAGATCACAATAACATAAGAGCAGGGGAATTTGATGAACATTTTTCTCCCTTTTTTGATACATTTCTTTTCAGTAAATACTTTGATATAAATATATATATGGAAAAATTTTAACCATATTTCCTGCTGCATGTTTGTAGATGATAAACAGCAATTTTCTTTTACATACAGAAAGAGCGGTTTGTGAAGTTACTGGATCAGCTGCATAACTCTCTTCGCATAGACCTCTCCATGTATCGGGTGTGTAAGAGATCTAAGATTCTTCTTCCTCTTACTATATTGCTAAAACGGTTTAGTCTCATTTTAGCTGTTTCTTTCCTTTTTGCTTCCACCTGTTTTGACCCTGCCATTCACTATGTCTGTTAATGCACAAGACTATGCTTGCTCTATAGTTATGCGTTGGACTCCTGGATAAACTTTGCCAGTAATTATATTTTTAAAGATCTGCTGTTTTGTGATTTTCTTTCAGTTGATTTAAGTTAAGCACGTAGATATTTTATACATATTGCACATTGCATACTGACCAGAATTTGTATTCCAGAACAATTTCCCAGCAAGCAGCTCAGAAAGACTACAGGATCTCAAATCCACAGTGGATCTGTTGACAAGCATTACATTCTTTCGCATGAAAGTAAAGTATCTTTTTTATTCCTATATTAAATACTTTGTAGTAGAAAAAAGGGAAGGAGTGAAAGAATTAGACTATTTATCACTTGAGTAGTGTACAACTTTTACTATTATCAAAAATGTATGCAGTGATATATTTTATATTTTAGTATGTACTAGTCATTGTTTATCCTTAAAAATACCAACTTGTGTGTTATGATTAAGCTATTTTGGCACTAACAGAAATAACTTATATTTAATAAAAACTTTTGGGCTGTTTTTGAAATGGCCTATTAGTTGTACTTATGCTTTAAAAACAAAAACAGAGTAATAGAACTATTAGTAAATATATCTTTGTAAATAAATGTAATTTCAAAAACAAGCAAACAAGACTGTAGCAAAAGTACAGGAAGGTAAATATTATGGCCTGTGTTTAGGGACCCTTACATGAAGGTTGAAAGCAACTGGTGTAAGGCGTGGCAGAAAGGCAGGAGGAACAGGGTGATTTATATTCCAACAACACAACATGTTAGAAAGTCAGAGGAGAGGACACAAGAAGGTAAGACATGGGAGTTTTCAAGTGAGCTGAAAAATGAAGAATTAAATAGACGTGTTTAGGATAACGAAGCCGCAGGCAAAAGGAACATACAGTAGATGATGAAGAGAATAATAGTAATGGGAATAAAGATACCTGTAAAAAGTATAAGAAGAAGTTGTTGAGTGAGGAGAACAAATACGGTAAATATGTGTGAAAACTGAAAAATTGAGTTGTAAACTTTTGAAAGAGAAGGTTGTAGAAGTACTTAAAAAGATGAAGATAGGTAAAGCAAATGGCCCAAATGGAGTAGTATTATAAATTATAAAGATGTTTGACAGATCTGGGCCATGCTAGTATGTGCAATGGAGGGAATTCCTGAAGAATGGAAATAAAGTGTGCTCATTCTAATATACAAATTAATGGCTGACCCATTGAAATGTGTGTCATACTGTGCAATCAAGCTTCTGGATAAGGTAATGAATGTGGTTGAAAGTTCTACAGAAAAGAATCAGGGATCAGTGAAAGTTATTGAAATGCAATATGATTTAATGCCTGGGGATAAATCAGCAGATGCAGTTTTTGTTATTAATCCAGTGCAGGAAAAGCATCTGGCAAAAAAAATGACCTTACAGAATGTATTTGTAGATCTGGATAAGGAATGTGTCAGTAGGGCTTGAGCGGTGGCTGTGTAGGCATTGTGAAGGTAAAGTGTAGGTGAATGATTATTTGTCTGTTATGATATCAATGTAATAGGAAGTATGATCAGTGTTCAGGGCAGCAGGTGGGCATAGAGGAAGTTTTGAGATGAAGAAGGAGGGATGCACCAGAGATCCATTCTCAACCCATTACTATTTGTGATAGTGATCGAACTGGTGACCAGAGAAGTGTGTGAAAGATTGCTGTAGGAGCACTTGTATTTCAGCCATCTTACTTGGTGGCAAAAAAAAAACTAAATACAAAGGAAATGGAAACCTATTTTGGAAGTACTTAAAAGACCTAGGTGATAACTGAAGGTAAAGGGGAAGGAGATGTGGAGGAGGTAGGTACTTGGCCATGCAACTTGAGTGGAAAAAGTGGTTGGAATAAACTCAAATCAATGCTTAGTTTGCCTGAAGCATGTGCAAAATCATGTGCTTACGTGAAGAGTAGTCTGCAGGCAATAAATGCTACCTTTATTTTTAGAAAATGTGTAACAGAGTGGACAATGTGGTTTAAATTTAGATAGCCATAATGGAGTATTATTGGAGAATGTAGGGAAGTTGACATGGTGGGTGGATGGATCTGCAGGCACAGCAGTGATAGCCAAGGTGAGACGTGCATGGAAGGAATTTTGGAATCTATCCACCATTTAACATTATACAAAGTTATTGTCTTTTTTTCACCTGCATTATTATCATTCTTTAATTTAATATTATTTATTGTATCAGTATGCTGCTGCTGGAAAATGTGAATTTCCCATTGGGATTAATAAAGTATCTATCTATCTATCTATCTATCTATCTATCTATCTATCTATCTATCTATCTATCTATCTATCTATCTATCTATCTATCTATCTATCTATCATTCTGACTTCTAAAGGTGCCTTACAGGCAGTGAAGTCTAAAGTTTATGAAAGCTGTGTAAGCATAAATATGTTTAGCTGGAGTGAGATGTGGCCAGTGAAAGTGGAATATGAAGTAAAGCTGAAAAGGACACAGAGAAGAATGATCAGGTGGATGTGCAGTGTCTTGGAATGAAAGGAAGGTGAATGCTTAGTTAAAATAAAGACTTGGTGTGAATGCAATTGATGTTGTGCTGAGGAGACACACACTAAGGTGTAAAGTATAAGATGATTAGGTACCAAGTGCCAAATTGGAGGTTATAAGGCCAAAAGTAAGGTCAAAGAAGACATCGTTAGAAGTGGTGTTTCACAACAAATGGTGCATAGAATCAAGGATAATGGAAGAAAACAAAATTGGCGAGCAATCATCTAACCTGAGTAAATCAGGAAAATCGCCATTAATCATGTTACTATGGTAATGATGAAAGCACATTCAAAAGACAAAGTGATCATGTCAGATGGTCCATAGACATCAGAACAATAAACCTTGTGGGATGAATACTGCCATCTGAAAACATGACACTGCGGTGGGCTGGCGCCTTGCCCAGGGTTCGTTTCCTGCCTTGCGCCCTGTGTTGACTGGCATTGGGTCCAGCAGACCCCCGTGACCCTGTAGTTAGGATATAGTGGGTTGGATAATGGATGGATGGATGGAAAACATGACATTGTCACCAATCACAACTTAAAAAGGCTAATCCTGTGTAGTGTTGGCTTAAAACAGCTGTTTAACTGATACCAACTCAAAAAAAACATCTGTGATGATATTTTAAAGATGATCTTAAGTCAGTAGATACTGCACTCTCTGAAAATGTTTTACTTTTTAAGTGCAACTATGACAGAATTCAATTTGAATCTTTTTTTTCCTGAAATTAACAACTGTGTTTGCATATACAGGGCAATGTCTACATAATCACACCAAAGGCTATCCGTTCAATCTTTTGTTCATAGTATGCCAAATGAATCACCAGGTTATGTAAAAAAATATATAAAGATTGGAGCAACAATATTGGAAAATACTAGTTCACAAAATCCATAAAGCAATAACTCCCTTTATTTTATTTAAAAATAAGTGGAATTATATACTGTGACAAAGTTTTTTTCTTTTTTACATGTAAAAC
Source organism: Erpetoichthys calabaricus (assembly GCF_900747795.2). NCBI lineage: Eukaryota > Metazoa > Chordata > Cladistia > Polypteriformes > Polypteridae > Erpetoichthys > Erpetoichthys calabaricus. The sequence continues at coordinate 81,585,298 of NC_041400.2, forward strand.
ACACACACACACACACACACACACACACACACACACACACACACACACATATATATATATATATATATATATATATATATATATATATATATACTCTTTTCGGGTTCTGCTTGCTTTATCTTTTGGTCATTATCCCAATAAGCGGATTGTTTATATTTTTCATAGTTTTGTGGTAGTGGTTGTTTCATTTTTACACACTTACTTGTGATATAGCCAGCTATATACAATTGCTCAAAGAAACATAAATTAGCTGATTTATGAACTTTTTTCTGACTACCAGCAGTGACATCAGATTATATTTTTATGGTGAAACAGGTTCAGGAGCTGCAGAGTCCTCCACGAGCCAGCCAGGTGGTCAGGGACTGTGTCAAGGCCTGCCTTAATTCTACTTATGAGTACATCTTCAACAATTGCCAAGATCTGTACAATCGTGAATATCAAGCCCATCCGGTGAGTGATTCTTATGTTTTAAAGGAAAGCATGTTTATCTTCACCAACTCGTAATGTAATAATGTCATAGATATTTCACTTCTATAACATTACAATTTTGATTAGTCTGCTTTATGCCTATTGTGGAAATTGTGGCATTAGCGTTTAGCCTGTGAACCACTAACAGTACAGTCACAGTACAAACCTGAAGATGATAACAGTCCTGACTTTCTGGCCTAATGATGGTCTTATTTAGTTTAGCCAGCCAGGTCTCTTGAGTGTCCAGTCTACTTTGGACCCAGAGTTTGACTCTCTAGGTAGAATATAATCTACAGTTGTCTTCAAGATACAGTATCTACCAAACAATACAAAGATTTCACAGACATGTTTCGCCCTTATTACATCTCCTTATGAGGATCAAACCTCAAACATTTGGTCTTTGGAAGGAGCCGATTTATTATGGAATGAACCTTGGAACACTGTGGTCTGATGGTGCCCCTACCCACTAAGTAGCCCAAATATTTGGCTTTGGGTCAGCCCGAAGAAACATTTCTTAAGGTTGATCCGCAGACCAGCTTCTACTAGTGTTTGAAGCACCGCCTTGACGTGCTGTAGATATTCTTCCCATGTGCTGGAATAAATAATAATAATAATAATTCATTACATTTATATAGCGCTTTTCTCAGTACTCAAAGCGCTATCCACACAGGGAGGAACCGGGAAGCGAACCCACAATCTTCCACAGTCTCCTTACTGCAAAGCAGCAGCACTACCACTGCACCACACATCATCCAGGTAGGCAGCACTGTAGGTGTTGTGGGGCCAGAGCATTTTGTCCACCAGATGCTGTAAGGATGAAGGGGCCCCATGTATGCCAAATGCAAGGACACAATACTGCCAGTGTCCACTAGGGGTGCTGAATGCAGTCTTTACTTTCATGGACTCCGTTAAAGGAATTTGCCATTACCCTTTTGTCATGTCAAGTGTGGTCAAAAATTGAGCCTTTCCGAACTGTTCAAGAAGATCATTGACTTGCGGCATCGGGTAGGCATCAAATTGGGAGACTTGATTAAGCTGGTGGAAGTTGTTGCAAAAGGGCGGCACGGTGGCGCAGTGGGTAGCGCTGCTGCCTCGCAGTTGGGAGATCTGGGGACCTGGGTTCGCTTCCCGGGTCCTCCCTGCGTGGAGTTTGCATGTTCTCCCCGTGTCTGCGTGGGTTTCCTCCGGGCACTCCGGTTTCCTCCCACAGTCCAAAGACATGCTGGTTAGGTGGATTGGCGATTCTAAATTGGCCCTAGTGTGTGCTTGGTGTGTGGGTGTGTTTGTGTGTGTCCTGCGGTGGGTTGGCACCCTGCCCAGGATTGGTTCCTGCCTTGTGCCCTGTGTTAGCTGGGATTGGCTCCAGCAGACCCCCGTGACCCTGTGTTCGGATTCAGCGGGTTGGACAATGGATGGATGAAGTTGTTGCAAAATCGTCAACTTCCATCCAGCATAGCAACCAGGACAATAGGACTGGAACAGGGACTATGGCTCTCTTCAAAGACCCCTAGGTCCAGCATACACCTGATCTTCAGCTCCTCATCTGAGCAAAAAGGGAACAGTGCCAGTCAAAGGAGGGATCAGGTTCCCTATCCTTTCACGATTTAAGTAGATTAATGTGGTATATTTGTTAGCTCTGCCACTGATTCAGTTGTTTCGCCAAATAGTCGACAAGCCCCTTCCTCTCCTTAACTTTGTAGGGGCCCTGCCAATGAGCCAACAATTTCGTTTGGGAAATGGGAATGAGGACCTTGACTCAGTCTTCTGGGCAGAATTCTTGGAGGGTCATGCCACAATCGTAACAACAGGCCTGTGCAAGCTTTCTCCATGTGTTGTTTTAATATTGGAATTTTTTTCAATCTATTGCTTAATTACAGTATGTACTCCCAAGATATTTGTAGACGGGAGGGCCTCCTCATCCCAGCCTTCCTTTACGATACCCAATATCCCAAAGGGCTGGAATCCGTACAACAGTTCAAATAGGGGGAAACCCGCGAAGGCCTATAGTACTTCCCGGTAGGCAAATAAAAAAGGGGAAGTAACTGGTCCCAGTTCCTTCTATTCTCACTGACTCACAGGTGGCACAGTGATAGTGCTGCTGCTTCGCAGTAAGGAGATTGTGGGTTCACTTCCCGGGTCTTCCCTGTGTGGAGAGCACTTTGAGTAGTGAGAAAAGCGCTATATAAATGTAAAGAATTATTATTATTATGAATTATTATTATTACTGACCTCCTGGCGCAGCATCTGTTTGAAAGATTGATGAAATCTCTTGACCAAATCATCGGTCTGAGGGTGGTATACCGAGGTTGTCAGATATTTTATTCTCAGTAACTTCACCACTTTCTTCACCGTTTCTGAAGTAAAAGGCATCCCCTGGTCCATGAGGGGATGCCATCTTACTCAAAGACCCTTACCAATTCCTGTGTGGTAGTCTTTGAGTTGACTGAGTGCAGGAGAACAGCCTCCGGAAATCAGATGCCGTATTCAACAAGAATTGATGTATTTATGTCCTTTTGCCAAGGGTTCAAGGGGTCTGCAAGGTCTATCCTGATGTGTTCGAATGGTATGTCAATTACAATACAATATAATACAATTTATTTTTTTGTATATCCCAAAATCACACAAGAAGTGCTGTAATGGGCTTTAACAGGCCCTGCCTCTTGACAGTCCCCAGCCTTGACTCTCTAAGAAGACAAGGAAAAACTCCCAAAAAACCCTTGTAGGGAAAAAATGGAAGAAACCTTGGAAAGGCAGTTCAAAAAAAAGACCCCTTTTCAGGTAGGTTGGGCGTGCAGTGGGTGTCAAAAAGAAGGGGGTCAATACAATACAATACACAGAACAGAACAAATCCTCAATACAGTATAAAAAATAAAACATTTACAAGTATGGAACAGAATTTAACAGTAGATGATATCACATAATATGATTTGGATTTGTTTAGAGTCCTGGAGACCTCAGCCATCAAGCTGCCTCCCCCATTTGGCCATTCCACAGCTGAAACAGCGCTGGGCCAGCCAATCCGATGAAAGTACCCCTCTACCCCACGATTCCTGCGATCCTCCATCAGAGATGACTTTACCATAGGCAGGCAAAACAACTTGGCAGGAGGGCCGTGGCACCAAGTGCCACATTTGAGTACTGAGAAGAGAAACAGAATAGGTGAGGGTTAGTAACAAATTATAACTATCATGCTACTTATGTTTTAGTGCTAATGACTAACAACAGAGATGCAGTCTGTACAGTTAATCAGCAGCTCTATTCAGGATATGCTAAACTGAAGTAGTGAGTCTTCAGCCAGGATTTAAAAGCTGAGACTAAAGGGGCATCTCTTATAGTAGCAGGCAGACATTCCACAGTTTAGGGGCCCTGAAACTAAAAGCTCGACCTCCCACTGTTATTTTATTAATTCTTGTAATTATTAGCAGATTTGCAGGTTTGTAAGTCATGATAAGTTCAGACAAGTAAGCCAATTAATGGCCATTTAATGCTTTATATGTTAAAAAGAGGATTTTGAAATCTGTCCTAATCTTAACCAGGAGCCAGTGTAAGGATTTAAGAACTGGAGTGATGTGTTCGTATTTTCTTGTTCTTGTAATAATTCTTGCAGCAGCATTTTGGATTAACTGGAGGCTGTATAAAGAACAGTTTGAACATCCAGTGAACACAGCATTGCAGTAGTCAATCCTACTAGAAGTAAATGCATGAATTCATTTCTCAGAATCCTGCTTATTTAGAAACACCTTCATTTCCCAACATTTTTGAGATGGAAGAAACATGATTTGGACAACTTTGTTATGTACGCTTTAAATGACATGCTAGAGTCAAAGATAACTCCTAGATTGCGGGCTGATTCATTAAAATTAATGGTGATTCCAACTGAGTTAAATGATGACAAAATATTGTTGTGATCAGCTGTCATTCCCTCCAACAATTAACATCTCTGTTTTATTGGTGTTTAAAGATAGGTAGTTCTCATCCATCCACTCCTTTAATTCACTAATACAACTAATTAAAGACAACATCGGATAAACTTCATTTGATCTAAATGAAAGGTATAACTGGGTGTCATCTGCATACGAGTGAAAATTAACATTATGTTTCTTAATGATAGATCCAAGTGGAAGCATGTAAATTGAAAACAGTAAAGATCCCAGTACTGAGCCCCATGGGACGCCATATTGAACTTCTGTGTATAATAATGGAGTACTGTCAGCACATTTCTGTACATATTGGAATCGATTTGATAAATAAGAACTAAACCAAGCGAGCACAGTGCCTGTAAGGTCAACATCATTTTCTAGCCAGTGCAGTAAAATAGAATGGTCAGTGGTGTCAAATGCTGCGCTTAAATCTAACAACATAATTACAGTGGAGTTTCCTTCCTCATTGGATATCAGAATGTCATTTACAACCAGCCTTACTGCCGTTTCTGTACTATGACCAGTGCGGAAACCAGACTGGAATTTCTCAAATAAATTGTAATGCATAAGGTGTGACTGAAGCTGACTGGCGACTACTTTTTCTAGTATTTTATAGAGAAAGGGTAGATTTTAAATGGGTCTATAATTATTAAGTATGTGTGGGTCAAGGTCTGACTTTTTAAGTAATGGTTTAATGACTGACACTTTTAGTGCATCAGGTACAATAATGAACTATTGATAATGTTTAGAATAGGCGCTAGAAGAACATCCATTGCACTTTTTACTAGTTTTGTTGGCACTGGATCTAGGGAACAAGTAGTGGGTTTCATTTTAGAAATTAAAGTTAAGACTTCCTGCTCAGTTACAGGATTAAAATTACTAAAGTGCTGGATGCAATATGAGACTGAGTCTGCTAAGCTAGTATGCGGTTTGTACTATGATGCTGAGATCTGGGATCTTATATTTTTAATTTTCTCAGTGAAGAAGTTCATAAAGTCTGTACTGCTAATATCTGTTGGTATTTTTCACTGTAGATCTGAATTCCCATTTGTTAGTTTAGCCACTGTTCTAAACAGTACCCAAGGATTTTTATTATTGCTATTTATTATTGTAGAATAGTATTCTGAGTGAGGTTTAAAGAGAGCTTTTTTATATTTTTTAACACTCTCTGTGCATGTAATTTGAAAGACATATAGCTTTGTTGTTTTCCATCTGCACTTCAGTTTTTGACACTCTAATTTAAGAGCTCTAGTGTTTTCATTAAACCAGGGAGAGTTTCTATGTGCTGTGATTTTTTTTTTTTTTTAAGGGGAGCCACTGCGTCCAGAGCATCTCTCAAGGTCACATAATAATGTGATGTTAGCTGATCTAAATTGTTTTTAATGTTTACATTTGATGTTAACTGATATAAATGGTTTTCCACAATTACCCTCGGCTTGCTCAAAGTATCTTTAAATTTTGAAGCAGAATTACAATCTAGATGTTGCCCTGTCTTTGTTTTAATCTGTGAGTGCGTTGGCAAGGGCAGTACTAAATCAAATGTACAGTAATTAAGTAGTGATCAGAAATAACTTCATTTAATTAAGTAATATTTCAATTTTGAATTTCAACTTTGTAAGTTTAATTAAATCTAATCAGATTTAGTACTTAATATAATATAATTTACCAAAACAGCTTTACTGCCAAGAGAGCGAAAGTTCAATAAGCAGCATTTAAAACTGCTTGCTTCTTTCTGAACTGGTGATATGTTTTTTGTTTTAATTTGAAGTAAATTTCTATTACAGATGTCCTTGGTGGAGGGTCTGGTTTTATCTCTTGGTCTAATTATACACCTTATTTTTTGTTTATCAAGTAATTTAAGGTTTGCATCAAGACTAAATTTACTGGATGCCCCACAACAGGGATTATGGGTAACAGCTTCAGGAAAGTAACAGGTGGGATAAACAACAGCCTGTGTTTTAAGATCACATGACTGTGGCCTGGATGGTTACTCACACGCCCTGTGATTGAATTGGTGATGCGGACTTCAGCCCCTCACTGACTACAGTGGGACTAGCCGAATTGTCTAAACCAGTGTTTTCCAAACTTGGTCCTGGGGAAATTAGAAAACTAAGTTTGCTAAAAAAAATATATATATATTAAAATGTACCAAGGAGTTATATAGGAATAATGTATTTTTTTTTCTACTTTTCTAGGTGTTCTAATTGTTTAATTAATCCATTATTTACTAATTAGTGGGTCTGACGCTAAAGTAGTTTTAGCCTTTGATTATTCAGTGTTGTTTGTCAGAGTGTCTGCTCTACTCATTTTAAATTGTGATTAATATGATAAAACGAAGTGGGAAAACTGCACAGAGAAAAGTCAAAATATAATGAAACCAACAAAAGAGAGTTAAGCATTTACATCTATAGAAAAAACAGAAATATTTCTAAATGTCTTATAAATGTAAAAATCATGCTGCTATGCTTTACTGAATGTCAAATAAAAGAAAAAAAAATACCAGCTAATTAAATGAGATCAGCGTTATCAGGTGTTGTCACTGATTAGGAATCCGGTTGTAACAAAAACCTGCAGCCACAGTGGGTTCCCAGGACAGAGTTTGGGAAACACTGGTCTAAACAAACCGAGTCGATCCAATTTTCAGTTTGCCTAATTGCTATCAGGTTCCTAACGCGGTCCTCCAATTCGCATATTTTCCTGACCAACTCTAAATTAACTAAATATTTTTGGCAGGTGAAGCTGTTTGCACTGTCAGCTGGAAAACCTGAACTGTACATGAAGCAGGACACACAATATATAAACGTGCCCTCAATGTGCAGACAGCAGATAGAACTTACATTTAGTGCTGATATCATCTTCTTTGTTTTTTAACTCTGGTGCTTTCGGTGCTTTCCGCTTTCAGCTGAATCACTAAGAGACCGTCAGCTTTAAGTTTCCACCACCCGGTGAGCAGTCGACTTGGATTTCAAACTGCCGGTTATTTCTCCTGGTCAGGTCTCAGCTTTACTTCAGTTGAACTTACTTGGGTGTTTGCGAAGGGCTACGTACCTGTGGGAGACGCCGCTGCTCTGTGCTTCAGCTCGCTGCTACTCCGAAGAGGTGGGGCCTGAAAGAGAGAGTCAATTAGTGAGAGGGGAACTAGGAATCTGTCGCAGTTGACACTTAGGGCATGAATTACAAAAGCAAAGGACCACCTCATTGATCCCGGGCCAATAAAAGTGGAGCTTAGTGCACTCTAATGTCTTCTGTTTTCCCAAATGGGCTTCCAGGAGGTGGGTGTGCGCCCTGTGGGACTAGGAGTCGGGACCACAACACCCCTTCCCCACCCCCATGCTCTGCAACCTAATAGAGGAGAGCATTGTTAATCACAAAATTAATAGCGTTCTTCAAGTAATCGTTGTTCCACTGTTCCCATTTAAAGGAGCCCGACATTTCTTTGAATTGGATGTGCAAGGTAGCAAGCGGATCGAGGCTGTCCTCAAGGGGAGTGGCACTGGGCCATGACACTCCTTCCCTGTCAAATGACAAGGACATCGGCACTGAGTCAAGTGCCATGTCACACTGGATGGCCACGTCAGCTTTAGACACCCGTAGTAAACATGGCATGGAGGCAGTCTTAGGGTGCGTTCTCGGCTTCCATAATTAGGTCTAACTGTAAAGCTGGAGCAACTGATTGGTTACCGGCTTTGTTTTTGACCAGTCGTGACCTAATATCATGCGGTACGGCTGGTCAGGCATGGCAACCATCGGGGGTCTTCGGTGAATATCCCCAATGCTAATGACACAGGTGGCTGTGCCATATCTCCCCGTAAATACAGGTTATACTGGTCTTTTCATTGAGCCACTGTTGCGGTAACACAAGTCGGCAAGCAATAATAGAAATGTTGCTCCCTGAATCAAATAGAGCAGACAATTTGTGCCCATTAACTATTGCTACTCCTGTATGGGGAAGAGACTGATGGTTAATGAGTACACAGTATCTCTCTCCTTGGGCCCAGCCGCTCTCCATCGGCTCTCTGAGTAAGGGACAAGCCGTCACCATGTGTCTGGGCTCCCCGCACTTGAAGTAGGGGCACTTTGTGTTTAACAGGCTTAGCGTGCAGGCCTTTTGGACATCTCAGACATGGATGCCACCCTATGCCGCTCGATGACTTTGATCAGGGCCTTCATGTTTTTAAACGACTGCCTATGAACCGGTTGGGCAAGGGAATCAGGTAGGCCATTTATGAGGGTGTCACTGGTGGGCGTTGTTTACTTCTGGCCTTAGCCACTGCCCAGTCTTGACCCAGATCCCAAAACCTGTGCACAAATCGACTGCTCTGGGTTGAAGCATCATTCATGCCACTGCTTCACCTGCTGGTCCGTGCAGATGCCAAACCTTTTGAGGACTTCAACCCTCAGCTTGTCGTAGTCAGTAGCGCCTTCCTCCATGATGTCATAATAAGGCCACTGCGCCTTACCCTTCAAGAACGGCGCAAGGATGTTCCCTTACTTGATTCGTGGCTATCGGTTCTGGTTGGCTGTCTTCTCAAGAATAAGAATATAGGTTTCTATGTCATCATTATCTGACAGCAGGACAAGTACCTGGGAGGGAGTTCTAGTCTGGTCTTGTTGCAGGGCCAAACATGCTTCAATCCATGCCTGTAATTTGGCCATCTGCACCTTGAGCAGATGCAGCTTTGTCGCTAGGTTGCTAAGGAAAGAATTTAGGTCATGCTCCTCCGTCATCACAAAGTGCCGACTACGTCACTGTAATAAGGAGAGAGCAGAGAGGAAAAGGTTTGGGAACCACTTGCAACAGATAAATACAGCAAAACAAATCATCAAGTAATCACAAAGGACTGAGTCTGAATAGAACTAACTGGGCAGGAGAGGTGCTTGGCTTTTATAGGTGGTGTGCAGGAAGAGGCAGGTCCATGAGGGGAATGGCAGAAGTGAGGTCAATAGGAGGGCGTGGCCTGGACAGGAATGTGGAGGCTGATGGCAGTTTTCTGTAGATGATGTGTAGAAGAGGGAGAAAGAACATGCATGTGTGTGAGTGTATATATGTATATATATATATATATATATATATATATATATATATATATATATATATATATAATATGTACTGTATAATATATATATATATATATATATATATACTAGCAAAATACCCGCGCTTCGCAGCGGAGAAGTAGTGTGTTAAAGAGGTTATGAAAAAAAAAGGAAACATTTTAAAAATAACGTAACATGATTGTCAATGTAATTGTGTTGTCATTGTTATAACTGTTGCTGTCTTTTATATATATATATATATATATATATATATATATATATATATATATATATATATATATATATATATTATATATATAATATACACACACACATAAACATTTATATACATATACATATATATACATATCTACATATACACATCTACATATATATACACACATACATAAACACACACATAAGACTTACTGACTGAAACGGGCTTTCATTGACAATCATGTTACGTTATTTTTAAAATGTTTCCTTTTTTTTTGATAACCTCTTTAACACACTACTTCTCCGCTGCGAAGCGCGGGTATTTTGCTAGTATATATATATATATATATATATATATATACATATACACACATACATGCAGTTTTAATAACACAGAAATCAATATAAACATTAACATCATTATCATATGAGAATATGAAGTAATATATAAGAAGCACTTTTCATATAAATATAAATTATTAAACAGTAAAATCTTCTTCTGTAATTTGCTACCGTGGCAATTTGTGTGTCTGTCCAGGATTTTAAATGACCTGTAGCTCGCAAACCGTTTCACCTATACACTTGAAATGTGGTACACATATAGTACGTCACGTCTACTATCCGCTTTATGGGTGATGATTGTTTTACTCTTTTTATGTTTATTTTATTTTATTGTAGAATCAACTCCTATCTGCGCACAGCAGGGCAGCCGTGGGCGGATGCGTATGGTGTATTCACTCCATGTTATCGTGCATTGCGCTGTCAGTGGTATTTTGATAAAAGAATTTGAACAACATATAAGAAGCGTATAAATTATTAAACAGTAAAACATTAACATTTAAGAAGTAAAGTTACATTAAGTACTACTGCAGTGCCTTCGGGTATACCTCATTTTTTGTTTGCCCATTACATGCTTGAATGTATACATTTTTTGGTGCACCTACCCGAGAACACGCGACATATAACCGAGCGTGGGAGAAGCATGGATTTTAAACACGCGTTGAGTTCATCTGCTGGTCTCCCTCATGGAATAACTGGTAATGTTTGACTAAAATCTACAGCGAGTAAAACGACATTACCTCCTATTTTTTTTTTTACGATCTCTGAGATCTTGCTTTTTTCGGTTCAAGGCTTCATAAGCTCTTTTATGTTGTACTAGGGGGCTCCGCCCCCTGCTCGCTTCGCTCGCCAACCCCTGGCGTTGGGGCATGACAAAGAGTGAGATGTATGAATTAGATATAGAATAGTGTGCAGGTTTGGATGATGCCTATATAAATACAAAATAGAGTGTTTGGCATAGAGTAATGTTTTATTGGAATATTTCTCTGTATACAACATTAGTAGTAAAGATGGTGTCTTGTCTTTGAATGAGTTTTCCTTGGCATGGATCATTTTTAATTTTAACTTTAATGTGAGATGAACGTCGAACACATGAGAAGGCAAAATAAAGTTGTGGATGTCCAAAAACGGGTTCAGAGAGGTAGATGTCAACCTTGTCCATGGTTTGTTCTTGTGATTTGTTGCTGGTCATGGCAAATGCAGGTTTAATGGGGAACTGTCGGTGTTTCAATGTAAAAGGTAATTCTAGGTCAGAACTCGTAAGGTCAATTCCAAGAATGAGAACAGTATTGTTAGCATGTGAATCTGAAAGAACCGTTGCTTGAATAACATCGTGTGTTATGGTGTTGACGACTAACCGTGTGCCATTGCATAAACCCTGTTTAGTGTTAAGGTTTCTTAATAGCATGATTATTGTTCCGTTTTTAAGGGTAAGGTTGTGTTGTGGTCATCCATCCGGGTTAATAGTGTTCAAATATTCTAATGGGAAATTCAGATGTTCATTGTCGTCATCAGAGTCAACTTTGTCAGAGCTTAGAAAGAGCCGTGTCTCTCCAGGAAGTAATGAAATGACCTGGTTAATAATGTGATTAACATTAATATTTTTTGGACATTATATAGTGCGTTGTGTTAACCACATATGCGAAAGCAGTATGGGCCATTGCCTTTTGGTGTCCTGTTATGTTCTCTGGTAGTTGCAAAAGCAAATGAACTATTGTAGGATCTAATGTAGTTCATAAAGTTTTTACTTTCAGGCACATCCTTAGTTAGAAGCTTCTGTAGATATTCAGGATATGAATGTAAAGGAGGCAGTCTAATCTGCCCCTTTTGACAACAACGTGTAAATTCATTATTTGTATTGCCAGTTGTTTCTTCTGTGAAGTTAAGTGAATGACAATGATTGCAAATGACATTCATTAATCCCAATGAATTTTCCTCAATAGTGGACTCATTATTGAAAGCGTTGTCAGCCAACTGGCGTAAGAGTTTAGCAGACGTCTGGTGTTGATGTCTGCGACGGGCATGTTTTGCTTGTGGTGTTTGAGTGCCGCGTTGTTGCATGTCCATTATTTGTGACGCGCTATTTTTGAGTTTTAATTGATCCGCCTCCGCTTTGCGCAAAGTCCGTTTCACTCTACGTCGTGCATTGTTTGTATCGTGCCTTGTCCGTTTTTGTATGTCGGTCAGTTGAGCTTTCTGCTTTTTGAGTCCTGCTTGCTTGTTTTCTGGCCGGTCATATGCGCGTTGCTTTGCTCCCTTTTTTGTATGTCTGAGACGCGAGCTCTTTCTTTTGAAATCGTGCTTGTTTTGATGCAGCACTTTGAGACGCGCGCTGTATGCATCTACGTTCAATGTGTCTGTTCATTTGGGCACGTCTCTGTAACGGGGTTACTTGAGCTTTGCGTTTTTTGATCCGAGACATTTTTTCTCACGTATTTTCCGAAGCGCATTGTATGCGCCGCCGTGTATTCTTTTTGTTTCATTCGTGTTCGTGTGTTTTGTTCCGTTATCCGATCCGAAGAGTTTTGTACCCGTGACCGTGTATGCATGACTTGTTTGTTCCTCAGCGTGCGAAATATGGATAAGTATTTAGTAGGATCGTACTCACTGTTAATATGGAGCCTTTTCTCCAGTTGAACGGTTAATAGTGCTTTATTTTAATGAGATCCACCTATGCTGCCTAGTGTGAAGGTTTTGAGATGACGTATGTTTAATATGGACGTTTCCTTTAGATATGTGGCTTTGGGTGTCACTTCTTATTGATTGGGGGGGGGGTGTGTGGGTGAGGATTGTTGTTGAGCGAGCGTCTTCTTTCGTTTTGTGTTCCAGGGGCTTGTTGAATCCCCCTCTTTGTGTGTGTCCCGTCCGTTGCTTGTAGGGTGTGTGGGGCGGTTTTGTGTTCTTTTTTTTTGTGTTCCGGGGCTTGTTAAATCCCCCTCTTGGTGTGTATCCCGTCCGCCCTTTCTTGCGCCTGCGCAGTACGTCTTTTTGCAGCTACGGCCCATGGCCGGATGTGCCTGCGTCCATCATCCGGTTTAGCATTCTCGGTTAGTAATATGGATGGTGTACTTATCCCAAACCATCATCTTTGAATGTTGCAAGACTTTCGCCTTGTATGTAGATCGGGGTAATTACATTCATTGCATTCCTAGTCTGAATCACAATCTGATTGTATGGGTGGTTACCTGGCACTGTAGGGTTGCCACCCGTCCTTTAAAATACGGAATCGTGCCGCGTTTGAGAATGAAATTGCGCGTCCCGTTTTGAATCAATACTGGACGGGATTTATCCCGTATTTTTTTTATCATTTTTTTTTTAAAGCAGCGTCTCATGCAAATCATCCCACACGCATTTTATGAAGATGCCTCCTTTCCTACTTTTGATTGGGTAATACTTGATGTCATCGTTAGTTTGATTGGTGTTTTTAACTGTCCAGTGAGGAGGGCGTGTCTTTTAAGTACAGTCTGCAAAGTGTTGGCACTGAGATGTGGCGTCAGCGCCATAGTTGAAGCCCCTAACGTTGCGGTCAGCAAGTCGGCTAACATCCGCCATGTGCCGTCTTTCAGTTGCGAGAAGCAGATCATAGAATGGTTGAAACTGTTGCCCCTAACGTTGCGCCACGGCGTGTGGTTCGTTTATACCTCGTGTCTTCTCATTAAACTTTTATCTCGCGAATATGTTATTGCAATCCGCAGCGGGAGCGTTTCTATAAACTTAATTTAAACTTACGTTTTACACCATGCTTTGTTTCCCTTATGAACATGCTTGTATGCTTAACTCGCTCCGTTCTCAATTGTTTAATTAATTTTTTGCTCTTCGCTGTTTGCGGCTGTTCCTCCATTTCCCCCTACTTCGTTCTTTTATCTCGCGAATATGTTATTGCAATCCTTAACGGGAGCGTTTCAATAAACTGATTGAAAATAGTTTTGCATTTACCTTTTTAGTAAAAGGCGAGCTTTTAAGCCTGAGAAATCACCCCGTAAATGCACACGTTTAATTGGACATGTGTTAATATGTATGGTTACACAGTATTAAAAGACAGTGAACAACGTCAGTTACCTTTCTTCCCGTGTTTGATAAAAGGTGAGCTTTTAAGCCTGAGAAATCACCCCGTAAATGCACACGTTTAATTGCACATGTGTTAATATGTATGCTTACACAGTATTAAAAGACAGTCAAAAATTAACGTCATTTACCTTCGTTCCCGCGTGTGACTCGTGCTGTAAATGTCTTCCTTGTTTTTAGTTCACGTGATTACGTAGGAGGCGTGATGACGCGATACGTGACTCCGCCTCCTCCATTACAGTGTATGGACAAAAAATATGTTCCAGTTATGACCATTACACTTTGAATTTCGAAATGAAACCTGCCTAACTTTTGTAAGTAAGCTGTAAGGAATGAGCCTGCCAAATTTCAGCCTTCCACCTACACGGGAAGTTGGAGAATTAGTGATGAGTGAGTCAGTCAGTCAGTGAGTGAGTGAGTGAGTCAGTCAGTCAGTCAGTGAGGGCTTTGCCTTTTATTATTATAGATATATACATACAGTTAGGTCCATAAATATTTGGACAGAGATAGCTTTTTTCTAATTTTGGTTCTGTACATTATCACAATGAATTTTTAAATGAAACAACTCGGATGCAGTTGAAGTGCAGACTTTCAGCTTTAATTCAGTGGGGTGAACAAAACGATTGCATAAAAATGTGAGGCAACTAAAGCATTTTTTTATATATATATATAAAAAAAAAAATATATATATATATATAAATATATATATATATAAAACAGCTCAAAAAACTGAAAGGAACCCTTCAGGTCACAATGGGAAAAAAAAAATCATGCTGGATATCTATACTGATATGGACTGATATGTGTTAGGAACGAAAGGATTTCACATCGTATGATGGAAATGAAAATTATCAACCTACAGAGGGATGAATTTAAAGACACCCTGAAATTTAACGTGAAAAAATGATGCAGCAGGCTAGTCTATTTTGCCAAAATTTCATTGCAGCAACTGCAAATAGTAGCTCAGTAGTTTGTATGGCCCCCACGTGCTTGTATACATGCCTGACAACGTCGGGGGTGGCATGCTCCTAATGAGACGACGGATGGTGTCCTGGGGGATCTCCTCCCAGATCTGAACCAGAGCATCACTGAGCTCCGGGACAGTCTAGGGAAAACCTGGCAGTGTAGGATGGACCTGAACAAAATGTCCCAAAGGTGTTCCATTGGATTTAGGTCAGGCGAGTGTGGGAGCTAGTCAATGGTATCAATTCCTTCATCCTCCAGGAACTGCCTGCATACTCTCTCCACTTGAGGCCAGGCATTGTCATGCACCAGGAGGAACCCAGCAACAACAACAACAACATTTATTTATATAGCACATTTTCATACAAAAAGTAGCTCAAAGTGCTTTACATAATGAAGAAAAGAAGAATAAAAGACAAATAAGAAATTAAAATAAGACAACCTTAGTTAACATAAAAAGGAGTAAGGTCCGATGGCCAGGGTGGACAGAAAAAACAAAAAAAAAAACTCCAGAAGGCTGGAGAAAAAAAATAAAATCTGTAGGGGTTCCAGGCCATGAGACCGCCCAGTCCCCTTTGGGCATTCTACCTAACATAAATGAAATAGTCCTCTTTGTAGTTAGGGTTCTCACGGAGTCACTTGATGCTGATGGTTATACAGACTTCTGGCTTTTAATCCATCCATCATTGTTGGAACATCATGGTGCTTTGGGTAGATGGTGGTGGCACAAGCCACCACCAATAGGACACCGGAAAAGGAAACAGAAGAGAGAGTAGGGGTTAGTACAAATTTTGAATGAATAGTTATTATAATGAATTGGATATACAGAGTGTCAGGATTAAATTACAGTGAAGTTATGAGAAGGCCATGTTAAAGTAATGTGTTTTCAGTAGTTTTTTAAAGTGCTCCACTGTATTAGCCTGGCGAATTCCTACTGGCAGGCTATTCCAGATTTTAGGTGCATAACAGCAGAAGGCCGCCTCACCACTTCTTTTAAGTTTTGTTCTTGGAATTCTAAGGAGACACTCAGTTGAGGATCTGAGGTTGCGATTTGGAATATAAGGTGTCAGACATTCCGATATATAAGACGGGGCGAGATTATTTAAAGCTTTATAAACCATAAGCAGAATTTTAAAGTCAATTCTGAATGACACAGGTAACCAGTGTAGTGACATCAAAACTGGAGAAATGTGTTCGGATTTTCTTTTCCTGGTAAGGATTCTAGCAGCTGCATTCTGCACTAACTGCAAACGATTGATGTCTTTTTTGGGTAGTCCTGAGAGGAGTGCATTACAGTAATCTAGCCGACTAAAGACAAACGCATGAACTAATTTCTCTGCATCTTTCGATGATATAAGAGGTCTAACTTTTGCTATGTTCCTTAGGTGAAAAAATTCTGTCCTAGTGATTTTATTAATATGCGATTTAAAATTCAGATTACAATCAATGGTTACCCCTAAGCTTTTTACCTCCGATTTGACTTTTAATCCTAATGCATCCAGTTTATTTCTAATAGCCTCATTGTATCCATTATTGCCAATCACTAAGATTTCGGTTTTTTCTTTATTTAATTTGAGAAAGTTACTATTCATCCATTCTGAGATACAGGTTAGACATTGTGTTAGCGAATCAAGAGATTTGGGGTCATCAGGTGCTATTGATAAATACAGCTGTGTGTCATCAGCATAGCTGTGGTAGCTCACGTTATGTCCCGAGATAATCTGACCTAATGGAAGCATGTAGATTGAGAAGAGCAGCGGACCCAGGATAGAGCCTTGTGGAACACCATATAGAATATCATGTGTCTTTGAGTTATAATTACCACAACTAACAAAGAATTTTCTCCCTGCCAGGTAGGATTCAAACCAGTTTAAGACACTGCCAGAGAGGCCCACCCATTGACTAAGGCGATTCTTAAGAATATTATGATCAATGGTGTCAAATGCGGCACTCAAATCTAAGAGGATGAGAACAGATAAATGGCCTCTGTCTGCATTTACCCGCAAGTCATTTACTACTTTAACGAGTGCAGTTTCTGTGTTGTGATTTGTTCTAAAACCTGACTGAAATTTATCAAGAATAGCATGTTTATTGAGGTGCTCATTTAACTGCATAATGACTGCCTTCTCTAGAATTTTACTTAAGAAAGGCAGGTTAGAGATGGGTCTATAATTTTCAAGAGCAGAGGGGTCGAGATTATTTTTCTTAAGTAGGGGTTTAACTACCGCAGTCTTAAGACAGTCTGGGAAGACCCCCGTATCTAATGACGAATTTACTATGTCAAGAACATTATCAATAAGCACACCCGATACTTCTTTGAAAAAATTTGTTGGTATTGGGTCAAGGGCACAGGTGGATGGTTTCATTTGAGAAATTATTTTATGTAAATCAGGTAAATCTATCCTAGTGAAAGACTCTAATTTATTTATTATGGAGTACTGGGGTTTCGGGGGATCCTTAGTGTTGGGGAGATATACTATGTTATTTTTAATATCATTAATTTTTTGATTGAAAAATACAGCGATAGCCTCACAGGTTTTACTGGAAGTACTTAGGAGGCATTCCTTTGAGTTACCTGGGTTTAACAGATGATCAATTGTCGAAAATAAGACTCTGGGATTACTAGCATTGTTATTTATAATCTTAGAGAAATAGCAGCGCCTCTCAAGACGGACTGTGTTATTGTATTCTGTTATTTTAACTTTTAATATCTCATAGTCAATAGTTAGTTTAGTCTTCCTCCATTTACGCTCAGCTCTACGGCATGTTCTCTTTAAATCAGACACTCTTTGGGTCTTCCAAGGTATAACAATGCTAGAAGATTTTTTAACTGTCTTTTCAGGTGCAACTATGTCAACAGCAGCCCTCACTTTAGTATTAAATCTTTCCACCTTACTATTTACATTCTCCTCGCTATTATAGTTGGCACTATAAACGGACTGATTGGTTAGAATGTTTGTAAGTTTTAAAGTTGCTGATGAGTCAAAGAAGCGTTTTTTAACAATATGCTTCTCATGAGTGTTTTCTATCATTATTTCTATATTAAAAAGTAGAAGAAAATGGTCTGAAAGACCCGTATCAATGACCTGCTTTATTTCAACTTTTAGTCCTTTAGTAATTACTAAGTCTAACGTATGACCTGCTTTATGTGTAGGCTGATTAACGAGCTGTCTCAAATCAAAAGAGTCCAGGAGGTTCATAAATTCTTTTACTTTTTGGTCACATTGATTATCTACATGAAAATTAAAGTCGCCGACTATTAAGAGTGCGTCATAGTTCGTAATTAAGATTGACATCAAGTCAGAGAATTCCTCAAAGAAAGACGCGTTGAATTTAGGAGGTCTATACACGGATAATACTAGAACGTGAGAATCTCCCTGAATAACAATGGCGAGATACTCAAAAGACTTGAACTTACCAAAACTGATATTTTTACATTTTAACCTGCTAGAGTAAATGTTTGCTAGTCCGCCACCTCTCTTTCCTTGGCGATCTGCACGAGTAAAACTGTAATCCGGAGGCGCAGATTCGATTAAAACAGCTGCGCCATCTGAGCTAAGCCACGTTTCACTTAGTGCAATAAAATCTATTTTTTTTTCACTAATAATGTCGTTGATAAAAAACGTCTTGTTAGTTAAAGCTCTAATATTTAATAGTGCCATATTCAATGTTTCGGAGGAGCAGAGATGAATACTATGTGCGTTATTGATATAGGGAACAGGAATTAAGTTATTTTTATTAACGCCGCTCTGTGTGTATTTTTTGTTTAATCTATGATCTGTTTTTACAGTTTTAATACATTGTTCATCTAAAGTAGTAACTTTAATTAAATTATTGGCGTTTATGCCGTATTGCCTAGATTTTCTATGTGCATTAAGATTGGTTATTACAGTATTTATGTTGCGCACTTTTATGGAAGATTTTTTTAAACAATTATCATGACCAAACACAGGAGTGGCATTTCGGAAGGGGTTAAAAGCAGAGATAGATAGTCAAGATAAACGAATTACCTTCGATATGTTTTCGGAGAGGACCCGGGCGCCGAAGCTGTTCGGATGCAGGCCATCTCGCTTGAAGAAACGCGGTCTTTCCCAAAAGAGGTCCCAGTTGTTAATGAACCCGATGTCTTGATTCTTGCAGAAGCCCTGCAGCCAGTTGTTTAAACCAAGCAGACGACTGTAATACTCGTTTGATCGTCTGACGAGAGGGAGTGGACCCGAGATGAATATCTTTGCCGATGGGGTCCTCTCCTTTGTGTCTTTAATTAATGCAGTGAAGTCTGCCTTGAGGATCTCTGACTGTCGGTGCCTTATGTCGTTTACGCCAGCATGTATAACAATGGCTCCAACTGCCCTGTTCTTGTAGATCGCCGGTGCACGTCTCGTCACATCTCGGACACGAGCACCGGGAAAACAAGAAACAAAAGATTTTCTATTAGGGCAAGTGATATTGAGGTTCCTAACAATAGAATCACCTACCACAATTACATCACCAGGAGCTGAAGGCGAACTGGGGACGCTTAGAGGGTCAAACCGGTTCTGGGTTACGATGCTTGCCTGTGCCGATGGAGGTGTTCTGGCCTTGAACCCCCGCCTGCATAGCTGAAATACACCGAGGTCATCATCGGTGTCACTCCTACGAGGCACGGGGGTGAAGGTGACTTGCGCGGCACAACGCGGGGTTGATGTTACGCCGATAACAGATGGCGAGGACGGTTTATCCAACAGCCGAGCCTTCAGATCTCTGAGGTATCTTCGTCTGGACAGAAGATTCTGAATCTGTTCATCGAGTGCCTGGAGTTCCTCGACTACAGTTGCAATGCGATTCACCTCACTGTCGGCCATTGTCCGCTTCTGCTTTGCTCCCGCTTCCGCTTCGTGCCCTAGGAAAAATGAGAGAGAGAGAGAAGGTGAGAAAGGTGAGAAAGAGATCGGCAAAGAGAAGCTACCACTTCTGGCATTTCTAGCCCCCAGGACCCACTGCACCAGCATAGGGTCTGACAATGGGTCCAAGGATTTCATCCCGATACCTAATGGCAGTCAAGGTGCCGTTGTCTAGCCTATAGAGGTCTGTGCGTCCCTCCATGGATATGCCTCCCCAGACCATCACTGACCTACCACCAAACCAGTCATGCTGAACGATGTTACAGGCAGCATAACGCTCTCCATGGCTTCTCCAGACCCTTTCACATCTGTGACATGTGCTCGGGGTGAACCTGCTCTCATCTGTGGTGTGCCAGTGGTAGACCTGTCAATTCTGGTATTCTATGGGAAATGCCAATCGAGCTCCATGGTGCCAGGCAGTGAGCACAGGGCCCAGTAAAGGACATCAGACCCTCAGGCCACCCCCTTGAAGTCTGTTTCTGATTGTTTGGTCAGAGACATTCACACCAGTGGCCTGCTGGAAATCATTTAATAAGGCTCTGGCATTGCTCATCCTGTTCCTCCTTGCCCAAAGGAGCAGATTACGGTCCTGCTGATGGGTTAAGGACCTTCTATAACTTTCTGCCTGTCTCATGGAATCTCCTCCATGCCCTTGAAGACTGTGCTAGGATACACAGCAAACCTTCTGGCAATGACACGTATTGATGTGCCATCCTGGAGAAGTTGGACTACCTGTGCAACCTCTGTAGGTCCCAGGTATCGCCTCATGCTACCAGTAGTGACACTGACCATAGCCAAATGCAAAACTAGTGACAAAATAGTCAGAAAAGATGAGGAGGGAAAATGTCAGTGGCCTCCGCCTGTTAAACCATTCCTCTTTTGGGGGGTCATCTCATTGTTGCCCCTCTAGTGCACCTGTTGTTAATTTCATTAACACCAAAGCAGCTGAAACTGATTAACAACTCCCTCTGCTACTTAACTAACCAGATCAATATCCCAGAAGTTTTATTGACTTGATGCTATATACTGATTAAAAAGTGTTCCTTTATTTTTTGGCAGTATATATATTTGTGTGTGTGTATATGTATGTGTGTATGTATATGTTGTGAGGTTTCTGAAGTCTTTTGGATCCCCCCCCCCCCCCCCCCCCCCCCCGATCCCCCCAGTGGGACAACATGTTAGAGCGTGATTGCTGCATCTTTGGAGGGCTGCTTGTCCGTTTCCGAGGCAACTGCAGGTTCGCAGCATAGTGACCTGAAAGCAACTACGAGCTGATCGAGGTCACGCTATAAGCACCTGTCATCAATGGATGATGCAAGGAACATTATAAATGCAGGGAGCAGTATAACTTGGCCGCTGACTTGGTCCTGACCCTGCCTGTTTGCTGTGTCTATGTATTGAAAAGTGGTAGATCCCACTACAATTCTCTCGGTACGATGATAGGTCTAGGACTTAGTACTCCTGATTTACAGCTGGATCCACGGAGACACTTTCGAATGCATTGTGGAGAAGCTCGCTATTGATGTAGTTCTGTCGGGGATAGACAAGAGTCTTTGTGATGAAATGGTACGAAACAACGTCCACTCACTGTTAGTTGTGACCTGCAGAATAGAGGGTGCACAAGCCACATGGAAACAACGACACTACCCAGGCTTAACACCGACTTTGATCCTGCCAGCACAGACCTTTATGGTCACTGGCACCACGGGTGGGAGACGCCATCATGGGAATACCATGGTGTGAACTAAACACAGCTGCTTTCGCTGTGATCAACCGGGACATGTGGCTCAGGAGTACCATCTCCCACCTATGCAAACCATGACCTGGCTTTTTTTTTTTAAGCAAATTAAATTATTTCACCAGGATAGATTTATCCGATTTATATAAAATAATTTCTCAACTGAGACCCTCCACCTGCGTCCTTGACCTGATACCAACAAGTTTTTTTCAAAGAAGTATCTTGTGCGCTAACTGAGAGTGTTCTTGACATAATAAATTCATCTTTAGATATGGGGATCTTCCTAAACTGTCTTAAGACTGCTCTTGTTAAACCCTTCCTCAAGAAAAATAATCTCAACTCCTCTGTTTTTTGAAAATTTTAGACCTATTTCTAACCTGCCTTTCTTAAGTAAAATCCTAGAAAAGGCAGTCATTATGCAGCTAAATGATCACTTGAGTAAACATTCTGTTCTTAACAAATTTCAGTCAGGTTTTAGAACAAATCAGGCAAATGTAGACAGAGGCCATTTATCTGTTTTCATCACAATATTGTTATAAATTGCCTTTATCAGTGGATGGGCCTCTCTGGCAGTGTCTTAAATTGGTTTGTCTTACTTAACAGGTAGACATTAGGCTTAAAAGTCAAGACCAAGGTAAATAATTTAGGGTTAATTATTGACTCTAACCTAAATTTTAAATAACATATTAATCAGATTATTAGAACAGCATTTTTTCACCTAAGAAATATAGCAAAAGTTAGATCCCATATAACTTTACAAGATGCTGAAAAATTAGTTCATGCTTTTGTTTTTAGTCGACTAGATTACTGTAACACGCTCCTCTCAGGACTACCCAAAAAAGATATCAATCGTTTGCAACTAGTACAGAATGTAGCTGCTAGAATCTTAACTAGGAAAAGAAAACCTGAGTACATCTCTCCAGATTTGATGTCACTACATTGGTTACCCATGCCATTTAGAATTGACTTTAAAATACTGCTTATGGTTTACAAAGCCTTACATAATCTCACTCCATCCTATATTTTGGAATGCCTTTCACCTTACACTCCAAATCGTAACCTGAGATCTTCAAATGAGTGTCTGCTTATAATTCCAAGAGCTAAACTTAAAAGAAGTGGCGAGGCAGCCTTCGAAATTTGCTAGGCTAATACAGTAGAGCACTTTAAAAAAACTGCTAAAAATCCATTATTTTAACATGGCTTTCTCATAGCTTCATTTTAATGTAACCCTGATATTCTGTATATGCATTGTGGTAAGGCAGCCCCCGGGCACAGACAAACAGACACCGAATGTCCCAAAACACACACGTTTATTATAATAAACAGCACCACAATCCTTAAAACAACCCAAACTCTTCAGTCACTCTCAATACTTCTCTTTCTCTTCTCTCAATACTTCTCTTTCTCTTCTCTCGCCTCCACTCCCCTCCTCACAAGCTCCATCTCCTTCCTCCCGACTCCGGCTTGTCTGATGGGGCAAAGTGGCTCATCCCGTGAGGGCTGGTTTGTCTCCATGGCGGGGTGTCGGCGCACTTCAGGCCACGGTCCTTTCCTGAAATACAAAAATAGGAAAAGGGTGCAGACACGTTGCCCCGACGCCAACTCCAGGGGCCTCATGTATAAACGGTGTGTACGCACAGAAATGTTGCATACGAACGTTTCCACGCTCAAATCGCGATGTATAAAGCCTAAACTTGGCGTAAAGCCACGCACATTTCCACGGTACCTCATACCCTGTGATACACAATTTCTCTGCTCGGTTTTGCAGACTGGCGGCACCCAGCGTCAAAGCAGTGCTACTGTTCCTGTGTGGTTACCCTTTCTTTCTTAGACCCACATTCCTGACGCGGCTTTATAAATACACTGAAATTAACTGCATATTGTTTATTAGTGTAATGCATCTGATTGTAATTAACCTGTAGCAATATAATGGTCCAGGGAATAGCCATAGTATTCCAAATACCATAACTGCTTTAGCATTTTTACGCTCACTGCATCTTCTTCTTCTTTCAGCTGCTCCCGTTAAGGGTTGCCACAGCGGATCATCTTTTTCCATATTACTCTCACTGCACCACTCGGAGTATTTATATCACTGTATCTGAGTGGGGAATCACAGCAGCAGCTGATCGGAAAGAGAATTATCGGTATACAGTTTCAAGCACAGACTACCTCATCCACAACGCGTCAAAGCCTTTCCTGTACGGACCTCGCGTTTCAGAAACAGTTTCATCCCAAGAACTATAAACGCACTCAATCAGTCCATCAAGTGCTCCTTGTAGAACTGTTTGTACTTATAAGTACAATTACCCCACTGTAAACTTGCACTACATTTATAATATTGCACAACTTGTGCCACTTTATAAAGCGCGTATGATGACGATATCATTTTTAAGATGAAATGCAGCAAAATATGTTGCTTATAGTATACAGATAAAGCTTTAACTTCATTTAAATAATCTGTATTGTTAATAATTAAACATGTGAGGACACGGTGCCACAGCACTAGCTAGTTCACGGATAGCTCCTGCCTTGCGCTGTATTATTGCTGGTGCTGATGCAACACTGGAAGGATAGACGGATAGAATAATTAAACATGTACTACGAAGATATTTCAATATTCCTTAAAAGTTTGGAAGAATCGGCGTTCTAAGCTTACAGATGGCTTAATGTCTATTACAGAGCTGATTGTGTGGCGATTGGGTATTTGGAGAAAGAAAGTAAGGACAGGAATTGGAGGTTAGTACGTTTGAAACAGACAGTACTTCTGTAATAAATTATTTCATCGAAGGTCGCGCATGGCTCAGCAAGCCTCTTGCGTGAGATATGAACAATCACTGCGCCACTGTGTTCCCATGTTTAATAACATGCTTTCATTCTTGTCATCATGAAAAAGATAGTCTACGTATACATCTTGGTATTTTAATTATTCAGAGAGCTGTAATATCACGAATGTAATGGATTCTGTGTCCTGTCGGAGAAAGAGAAAGAATGGAAGCACATAGTGATTCACACACAAAGAGCACATAGAAGATCAAACACAGAACAAAGCATTTAACGTGCTACTTGAGAAACTAGTAAAATAAACAATTCTAAGATGAAGTTTATGATGTTCTACTTTAATGACAAAATAAACTACGTGATTAAAGTGGAAATTTCGAGATTAAAGTTGACATTTCGTGCTTTTTTCCCCACTGTGTGCCTATTTTTTTTCTCTGTACCCTAATAAGCTTTCATATGACACTCAGACGGTCCGCTGCAAGTCGCCTTTTCACGCCGACTTTGATATGTGATTTCTTTTTTATTTCGGGCACTGTGCGACTTTGTGAACTTGAGCTTTTGAGTTTCTCCGACACTATGTCACTCGATCAACTTTCTTTTGTTGATTATACCACTGTTTAAACCAACAAATAGTATGTTTTTCCTTCGCCTCCACTTGGTATTCGCTGAAATTCTTATATTTTCCCCAGTGCTTTTCCCATTGTCTTTTCACAGAAGGCTATTTATATCGATTTGCATATTCAAAGAGGCATAATTCTGGGAGGAGTTGGGGCGGGACAGAAGGCGCGTGCACGTGCGTTACTTTTCACGCTGATCGGGATTTATGTAGTGGAAGAACGTGAAAGTTTGCGTACGCACAGATTCCTGCATCTGGATTTTTCTGTGCGTACGCATATTCCCGCTTTTGTGTTTATGCCATGTTATAGTGTGAGTTCTATGCACGCCGTTATACATGAGGCCCCAGGTGTCCTCCGTCTCACCGTACGGACAACGCCTCCACACGTGACCGGTACCGTGGCATTCATAACACCGCCTATTCCCTTTTTTCACCCATGCCCTCTGTGCATGAAAGCGTGACGGGAATGCCTGCTCCAACGTTTTCCCAGCTAAGTTCAGGGATTCTCTCTGCTCCTGCAGAGAGTGAGCTCTCCATATACATGAGCCCGCAGGCTCACGTGTCTTATTATTGGGTGCCCGGGTTTTCTTCCACGTCCCCCTCTTATTCTGGGGCGTCTCAATGGTTTAGGTCTCCTTTTGGCAGAAGAAGAGACCCTGTGTTGTCTGCGTCCCTGTAGAGCAGCGCGAGGCTGTTGTCAGCTCATGGAGCGGCGCGCTTTGACATCTGGCACTCACCAGCTGCATCCTTCACCGCCCCTACTGCACAATCAGCACCCACTGCCGCATCCACTGTTGGAGGCATGGCTACTCAGCTCCCGGAATGATACGTAACAGGAACTCTTTTGTTCAGCCCTTCTTTATCACGTACGGTACAGGCATCACTCACCTGCACCGCCACATCCCTCCGACTGGAGAATCCAGCGTCACATCGCTGCAACCATTCTTCTATCTCCTTCAGGGGTATACCCTCCTTCTCCTCCAGCTGCTCAATCATTTTCTGGAGGGTGCCTAAAGCCTGTACCAGGGACTGTATAGGCGGAAGGATCTCCTCCAGCCTAGGTACAGCCACAATGGACTGCTGTAAACCAGCCGGAGGCGGACTCGCGAAGCGATCATCCTTACCTTCTGGCTGGGAGCTGCAGAGGTTCTGGACATGCTCAGTCAGGACCTCTTCCGGCTCCGGATTGATGTTTGTTGGTCCCACTCTCAACCAATCATCGTCGGGCATACAACACACTCTGCCCAATCCTTCTCCTGCTTCTGAGAGAGACTTCCGGTCCTCCACCGCTCCCTCCACCTTTTGATTGGGCCTGATCGGGGAGGAAGGTTCCGGATGCTTTTCACCCTACCCTTCTTCCAAGAGGTGTAACAAGTCATTGTCCTCGCCTGTCGTTGTCTTGCCGTCGCTCAATGGGTCTGCATGTTTCGGCCACAGACACGGATCCGGGCAGTCCCCTTCTAAAAAGTAAGACCAGGGGACAGCAGGGTAAGCTTTGTCGGGTTGATCACCGTTGTGCACGAGACTCACCTCCCGAATCCCATCTGCCCAAGTGTCCTTCGGTTGGGTGGCCTTTTCTGTCATTGCGCAGACCCGGCTTCCATTTTGACGACACTGTTTTGATGAGTCGCTACTCTCGGGGTATGCCTACACTTTTTCCTCCCTATCGTATGGAACAATGTTTCCGTGGACGTCCGGCGAGTGTTGAGTTAGAGCTGCTAGCGTGGTGTGCGTGCTGCAGCGTGTGTGTGCCTTTGTCTGCTGTGCGGCCTGCCTCCACAAAATTAGTTTTATGACGGGTCCCCACCTTGTATCAGGTGGAAAGTCCCATCTGAGATACCATTGTGGTAAGGCAGCCCCCGGGTACAGACAGACAGACACCGAATGTCCCAAAATACACACATTTATTATAATAAACAGCACCACAATGCCTAAAACAACCCAAACTCTTCAGTCTCTCTCAACACTTCTCTTTCTCTTTTCTCAGCTCCATTCCCCTCCTCACAAGCTCTGCACCACCAGCAGCTGATCAGAGCACCATGCAGTCCCTACATTGATGGATTGAAGGCCAGAGGTCCACATGATCATTTCTATGTGAAGCCTGAAACCCATGAGGACTGATTGAAGTCATTTATGTTAGGTAGAATGCCTAGAGGAGGCTGGGCGGTCTTGTGGCCTCGGAACCCCTGCAGATTTTTTTTTTTCTAACCGTCTGAAGTTTTTTTTGTTTTTTCTGTCCTCCCTGGCCATCGGACCTTACTTTATTCTTTGTTAGTTAGTATTGCCTAATTATATTTTTGTATTTTTTCTTTTTTCTTTCTTCATATATTAAGGTACTTTGAGCTACATAATTTGTATTTGTATGAAAATGTGCTATATAAATAAATGTTGCTGTAATTGTTATTTACCCCCTATTTTTGACACCCACTACATGCCCAACCTACCAAGGCTAGGGGGCTATCAAAAGGCAGGGCCTGTTAAAACCCATTGCAGCACTTCCAGTGTAATTTTAGGCTATATAAAAATAAATTATGTTGTATTGTATATTGGTATCCCTCATGAGATTTTAACTGATCAGGGCACATCCTTTATGTCTCACATCATGAAGCAACTATGCGAAAGTTTTGCAATTAAGCAGTTGCACTCCACGGTTTATCATCCACAGATGAATGGCCTGAATGAACGATTTAATTAAACCCTAAAACAGATGATTCAGCGGGTGGCCCATGATGACCCGACTTCCTGGGATACAGTAGTGCCTTTTCTCCTGTTTGCTGTCCTGGAGTCCCCGCAATCGTCCATCAGGTTGAGTCCTTTCTAACTATTTGGCTGCCGACCGCGTGGGGTGTTAGACATTTTTCGGGAAGAATGGAAAGGGACTTGCGAGACAACCCGTGGGGGAAGATTTGTTGATCAAGTTATTTTACTGCAAGAACAGATTGCGATATATCATCAGAAGCGTAAACTAGAAGCACAAAAAGGTAATTATGACAAGACAAGTAAACTCCGCCAGCTTAAGAAGAGGGATCGTGTGCTGGTGTTGATCCCGTCTGATCCACATAAATTTCAGACTGAATGGCAATGACTGGCAGTAATAGAAGAGCGTATCTCCCCAGTGAAGTATAAAGTCAGGATTTGCAGGCGATGGAAAGTGGTACAGATTTTGCATGTTAACCTTTTAAGACTAGAATTCCTGAAGCTTAGGAAAAAAATCCCAGCCCACTTTAAATCCTTTTGCTCGTCTCCATCAGCATCTTTTGTTTTGTAAATGCATCGATCAGCACAAGCAGCAAGCAGCTTTCTGTCCCATCCCCCACCTTGACGGAGCTCAGCCTGGGCAAGAAATTCTCCCAGCTCAAGCCAAGATTCCTTATCTGCATGTGAGGTTCCTGGAGTTGTATAAGGTAAATAATACAGTTTATCGTTGTTTGGAATACATACATTTCAAGTGTGTTCCATGTCTACAAAGATCTGGGTAAGTGTAGCATGAAAGGAAATTCAAGAAGTGCATTAAGCATTAAGGTGGGCCGGTATGAGTTTTTTCATAGGCTTCAGGAATTCTAGTGTTAAAGGAGTGGCACGACCACCACAACTTCCTGGTCACGTCCGCAGTGGTCTCCTAGACTGAAGTCGCTATTGGGGATGATTTAACTGACACGCAGAAAGCAGAATTGCTTTCACTGATCGAGGCAAACTCCTATGTCTTTTTTCCCACATCTGGCCAGACAGACATTATGAAACACAAGATTGTAACTCCGTCCAGTGTTACTGTACAGGTGCCCCATACCATCTGCCAGAGGCAATGAGGAGATGCTAAGTACACCAAATGCTCCAGTTAGGAGTTATTGGTCAGAGCAATGGCAAGTGTCGAAATCCTATCGTACTTGTCTCAAAACCCGACAGTTTGGTTTGGTTCTGTATTGATATTAGACGTTTAAATAAGATTTCCAAGTTTGACGCATACCTGATGCTGCATGTGGATAAGCTGTTGGAGATGCCTGGGCAAGCCTTGTATATTTCCACTCTAGACGTCACGAAGGTTATTGGCAGGTGCCCTTGGAGGAGTCCAGTTGCAAGAAGACTGCATTCGCCACTCCTACCAGGCTGTTTAAATTTACGCCGCTCCCTTTTGGTCTCCATGGCGCACCATTGACCTTTCATCGGATGATGGACCAGATTTTTCGTCCATATTACACCTACACGGGTGCCTATCTTGATGATCATGTTCAGTAATAACTAGGAATCTCATCTTGTCCATCTACAGGCAGTACTGGACAGTTTGCAGTTGGCGGGGTTGACGGCTAACCCTAAGAAGTGCAAGCTGGGTATGTCGGAAACCTGCTATCTGAGATATTCCATGGGGAAGGGTTTGCTCAAGCCTCAAATGGACAAGGTGGGGGAGGTTATTGCATATCCATGTCCCGAAACACCGCTGCAGGTTCATGCCTTCCTTGGACTTGTGGGATACTACAGGCGGTTCATCCCCAATTTTGCACATCACTTACTTGACAAAGGGCAGAAACAATCATAGTATTGTCTGGACCGACACCTGTAACAGAGCCTTCTCGGACCTAAAGGTCACTTTATCATCATTCCCAGTTCTGCGCAATCCGGACTTTTCAAAGGAATTTATTCTGCAAACGAACACAAGCACTTCCGGTTTATGAGTGGTGCTCTCAAAATGTTTTAAGGAGGAAGAAGAACACCCCAAAATGTTTCTCAGTAGGAAGCTGCTGCCCAGGGAGCGTAACTATTTGACCATTGAAAAGGAGTGTTTAGCGTTTAAGTGGGCAGGGGGGGGCCCACTGTTACTACCCCTGGGGACTGCGGTTTACTCTGGTGACTGACCACGCCCTGCTTCAGTGGCTGTACAAACAGAAGGGTATGAATGCCCGGCTCACTCGGTAGTCTATCAGTTTGCAGGCTTTTGCTTTTGATTTTCGCCACCATACCAGAGCTGTGAACACCAAAGCTGGTTTTGCTAAAGTACTGAAACTCAGCCTCGTGTTTTGGGGTGCAAGACATTGACTCACGTGTCACAATATGTATATGTGTGTGTGTGTGTGTATATGTATATACTAGCAAAATACCCGCGCTTCACAGCGGCGAAGTACTGCTTTAAAATTTTAAATAATAAACTGAGGGAAATTATACCAATAATTATTTGTTAAGGATCTCTTTGTATACCATGTTGTCAGTTCGCCCCTCCGGTTGTAATATGACCAAGTTGTGCGCTGAGCTTACTCTTGAGCATGCAACGTATAGTTGGCCATGTGAAAAGCAAATCAAGAACAGCAAGACCGCGCCAGCTGCGGAGCTCAGCTCGGAGCGAAATGAAGTGAATGAAATGAGGTGAATGGGAGGGGAGATGATCACATGACTCCAACACCCGCCTTAACTCTCCATCCCTCCACAAACACAGTCTCTCGGATCCCAACTCTCCTTTATATATATAGATAAATAGCAAAATACCCGTGCTTTGCAGCGGAGAAGTAGTGTGTTAAAGAGGTTATGAGAAAGAAAAGGAAACATTTTAAAAATAACGTAACATGATTGTCAATGTAATTGTGTTGTCATTGTTATGAGTGTTGCTGTCTTTTATATATATATACTAGCAAAATACCCGCGCTTCGCAGCGGAGAAGTAGTGTGTTAAAGAGGTATGAAAAAAAAAAGGAAACATTTTAAAAATAACGTAACATGATTGTCAATGTAATTGTGTTGTCATTGTTATCAGTGTTGCTGTCTTTTATATCTATAATATACACACACACACACACACATAAACATATATATACATATACATATATATACATATCTACATATACACATATATATATACATATACACATCCACATATATATACATATATATATACACATATCAACATATATATACAGACATACATAAACACACACATATATATATATATATATATATATATATATATATATATATATATATATATATATATATATACACACACACAGACACATATATATACATAAATATTTACATATCTACATATTATATACACATATATATACATATCTACATATATATATATATATATATATATATATATATATATCTAGACATACATACATAGATAGATTGACACATATATATATATATATCTACATATATATATATGTAATTGTGTTATTGTTATGAGTGTTGCTGTCATATATATATATATATATATATATATATATATATATATATATAGTAAAATACCCGCGCTTCGCAGCGGAGAAGTAGTGTGTTAAAGAGGTTATGTAAACATATATATATACATATACATATATATACATATCTACATATACAGATATCTACATATAGCAAAATACCCGCGTTTCGCAGCAGAGAAGTAGTGTGTTAAAGAGGTTATGTAACTATATACAGTGGAACCTCTAGATACGAGTTTAATTCGTTCCAGAACTGAGCTTGTATAGCGAATTTCTCGTATCTAGAACAAACTTCCCCATTGAAAATAATGGAAATCCAGTTAATCCGTTCTGCACCCCAAATATATTAACATAAAAATCAATTTTTCTAATAAATAACACTGATAAATTATATATACTGTAGTCTACCTTTAATAAATAACACTGGTAAATAATATAACTGATTATTAAAAGAATCAAAACAGGTGTCCAAAGTGCAGTAGAGCATTCAATAAATCTTTAAATAAATAATCCTTAAAACAGTTGTGAAGTGGAGGTTTAAAATACACAAGAATAACAATCCTTTAACACGAGGTTAAAACGTCAACAAGAAGCAGTCTTTAAAAACAGATGACAATCCCCGGTGCTTCTTCTCTGTTAGCGTCTCACCTATTTCTCCCATGCGGGCTCTAAAACAGGCGAGACACTCTTAATGCAGCTGACCTTCTCTACACCGTCCTGCTTCAGCTGTTTGGCTCGCCTGTTCAGCTACACGCGAGCCTGCACTTGCCTGCCTGCCTTTCTCTCTCTCTCTCTCTCTCTCTCTCTCTCTCTCTCTCTCTCTCTCTCTCTCTCTCTTTTACTTTTTCTCCCCCTTAACCTGCTCGCGCTTCTCTATATATGCGGGGAGGACATGGCAGCTGCAGCCCATCAGCCCCAGGAACAATCATGGATGTGGCAGTTTCCCACCTGTGCACTTAAGTGAGAAACGCAGACACCGCAGATCGCGGCTCGCAACTGCTACCACGCCCCCTTGCTAAGCCGCGAGCTATACCCACAGCCTGGCTCGTGGCTCGTTACGCGAACCAATGCTCGTATTTAGAGCTGAATTTTTCGCTCATACTTTCCTCGTATTTTGAATTTCTCGTATACAGAGGTGCTCGTATCTCGAGGTTCCACTG
This sequence comes from Erpetoichthys calabaricus, assembly GCF_900747795.2. Lineage (NCBI taxonomy): Eukaryota > Metazoa > Chordata > Cladistia > Polypteriformes > Polypteridae > Erpetoichthys > Erpetoichthys calabaricus. The sequence goes on from NC_041400.2 coordinate 81,617,668, forward strand.
TATATACATATATATACATATCTACATATACACATATCTACATATACATATATATACATATACACATCCACATATATATATATATACATATACAAATTTACATATCTACATATATATATATATATAGATATAAATATAGACATACATATATACATACATACATTCACATATATATATATTATACAGTGGAACCTCGAGATACGATCACCTCTGTATACGAGAAATTCAAAATACGGGAAAAATTCAGATCTAAATGCGAGCATTGGCTCGCGTAACGAGCCACGAGCCAGGCTGTGGGTATAGCTCTCAGCTTAGCGAGGGGGGCGTGGTAGCAGTTGCGAGCCGCGATCTGCGGTGTCTGCGTTTCTCACTTAAGTGCACAGGTGGGAAACTGCCCACATCCATGATTGTTCCTGTGGCTGATGGCTGCAGCTGCCATGTCCTCCCCGCATATATAGAGAAGCGCGAGCCGGTTAAGGGGGAGAAGAAGTAAAAGAAAAGAGAGGAGAGAGAACGGAGGTTGCAGCAGGCAGGCAGGCAGGCAGGCAGGAAGTCGGTGCGGGAGAGCTCGCGTGTGCAGGCTCGCGTGTACAGGCTCGCGTGTAGCTGAACAGTGAGCTGAACAGGCGAGCCAAACAGCTGAAGCAGGACGGTGTAGAGAAGGTCAGCTGCATTAAGAGTGTCTCTCCTGTTGCAGAGCCCGCAGGTGAGACGCTAACAGAGAAGAAGCACCGGGGATTGTCATCTGTTTTTTACAGACTGCATTCTTTTGACGTTTTAACATCGTGTTAAAGGATTGTTATTCTTGTGTATTTTAAACCTCCACTTCACAACTGTTTTTAAGGATTATTTATTTAAAGATTTATTGAATGCTCTACTGCACTTTAGACACCTGTTTTGATTCTTTTAATAATCAGTTATATTATTTACCAGTGTTATTTATTAAAGGTAGACTACAGTATATATAATTTATCAGTGTTATTTGTTAGGAAAATTGATTTTTATGTTAACATATTTGGGGTGCAGAACGGATTAACTGGATTCCCATTATTTTCAATGGGGAAGTTTGTTCTAGATACGAGAAATTCGCTATACAAGCTCAGTGCTGGAACGAATTAAACTCGTATCTAGAGGTTCCACTGTATATATATATATATATATATATATATATATATATATTCACGGCATTCGAAGTCTGTGTCACAATCTGATTGTATGGGTGGTTACATACCAGGTAACGCTTGTGGTTGGCCAGCAATCTGCTAACATCCGCCACGGTGCCCTTAGTTTGTGAGGAGCAGATCATAGAATGGTTGAAATTAGTTTACTGTCAAATAAATGCAAAGAGTATGCGACACGTGTTTCGCCCTCATTCTGGGCTCATCAGGCGTACAAACTCCACTGCACTCCCTCTCGGGAATCGAACCTCGGACGTCAGCGCCAGAGGCGATGCCCCTAACGTTGCGCCACGGCGTGTGGTTCGTTTATTTGACAGCATGTAGATCGGGGTAATTACATTCACGGCATTCGAAGTCTGTGTCACAATCTGATTGTATGGGTGGTTACCTACCAGGTAACGCTAGAAAATCCGAACACATTTCTCCAGTTTTTGATGTCACTACACTGGTTACCTGTGTCATTCAGAATTGACTTTAAAATTCTGCTTATGGTTTATAAAGCTTTAAATAATCTCGCCCCGTCTTATATATCGGAATGTCTGACACCTTATATTCCAAATCGCAACCTCAGATCCTCAACTGAGTGTCTCCTTAGAATTCCAAGAGCAAAACTTAAAAGAAGTGGTGAGGCGGCCTTCTGCTGTTATGCACCTAAAATCTGGAATAGCCTGCCAGTAGGAATTCGCCAGGCTAATACAGTGGAGCACTTTAAAAAACTACTGAAAACACATTACTTTAACATGGCCTTCTCATAGCTTCACTGTAATTTAATCCTGACACTCTGTATATCCAATTCATTATAATAACTATTCATTCAAAATTTGTACTAACCCCTACTCTCTCTTCTGTTTCCTTTTCCGGTGTGCTATTGGTGGTGGCTTGTGCCACCACCATCTACCCAAAGCACCATGATGTTCCAACAATGATGGATGGATTAAAAGCCAGAAGTCTGTATAAACATCAGCATCAAGTGACTCCGTGCGAACAATAACTACAAAGAGGACTATTTCATTTATGTTAGGTAGAATGCCCAGAGGGGACTGGGCGGTCTCGTGGCCTGGAACCCCTACAGATTTTATTTTTTTCTCCAGCCTTCTGGAGTTTTTTTTTGTTTTTTCTTTCCACCCTGGCCATCGGACCTTACTCCTTTTTATGTTAACTAAGGTTGTCTTATTTTAATTTCTTATTTGTCTTTTATTCTTCTTTTCTTCATTATGTAAAGCACTTTGAGCTACTTTTTGTATGAAAATGTGCTATATAAATAAATGTTGTTGTTGTTGTTGTTGCTTGTGGTTGGCCAGCAATCTGCTAACATCCGCCACGGTTGCCCTCAGTTTGTGAGGACCAGATCATAGAATGGTTGAAATAGTTTACTGTCAAATAAATGCAAAGAGTACGCGACACGTGTTTCGCCCTCATTCTGGGCTCATCAGGCGTACAAACTCCACTGCACTCCCTCTCGGGAATCGAACCTCAGACGTCAGGAGTGCAGTGGAGTTTGTACGCCTGATGAGCCCAGAATGAGGGCGAAACACGTGGTCGCGTACTCTTTGCATTTATTTGACAGTAAACTATTTCAACCATATATATATATATATAATATATATATATATATATACTGTATATATACATATCTACTTATTGGCTCCTGTATTTAGGATATAGCGGGTTGGATAATGGATGGATGGACATCTGTATGCATAGCCCTATTTGCCCGTTTTCATTTTTTTTTCTTTCTTCATAATATTTCAGTAAACCCGGAGCTTGTCAGTTCAAATCCTGGTACTGGACACCACTGTGAGACCCTGAGGAAGTCACTTCACTTGCCTGTGCTTGCCAAAAAACAAAAGTAATATAACAAATTGTACCTCAGATGTTGCAAGTTGCTGGAATAAAGGCATAAGTAAAATAGATAAATATGTATTATACACATAGGAACTATTCATTTATTTTCAGTTAAGTCATCTGCAGCAAACTTTTATAAATGAGGGTTTCTCATTTTAGATAGTGCAAACTGTTTCTTCTTCATTGACGGTTTTCTCTTGGAGAGCTTTTTTCATTTCATTGAAAATTAAAGCAGCAGCTGCCAAAATATGTAGCTTTCTTATTAATTTTTCAACATTGTGTAAAATAAATTTATAAGGTAAAATAAAAGGTTTAAATACTGGCTATCCTTTTACACTAAAATATTACTAAAGAGATACAAAAAAAGTAAAATGGATATGTTCTTTTTCTTTAAGGAGATTAAATATTACTGAAGAAAGAAAAAAAAAATTAAACAGCCAAATGGGGCTATTCATACAAACTTAAAAGGTTTAAATAAAAACAGAAATATATATTTTCATTTTTACTTGCTTAACTTGTGGAGGGTGTATCCTGTAGCAAAGCCCTAACTTTTTTCGTGAAAGCCCGTTTCAGTCAATAAGTCTTAAAAAAAGGTGTAAAGATATTGACAATAACCTACGCAAACCCACCATGACATGGAATCGTTTAAATCAAGTATCATTACATCTTCCTTTCTTAAAGAGAAGTAAGGCAGTACTTATAAGATTACATATTTATATATAGACATACATACATATATATATATCTATATATCTATATCCGAAGCCGTGCAAGCACACTCTTGAGAATGCAACGTATACTTGTACAGAAGAAAAGCAATCTTGCCTCAAATGAATGGCAACCTTTTGTAGGTCTATGAACTTAATTTAAACTTTAGGTTTACACGGTGCTTTCTTTCCAAAGTACCTGCACTCATGAATATGTCTGTATGTGTCAGTCGGTCAAATCCCACGCGCTTCGCACCGGCGAAGTACCGCTTTTAAATTTTTATTAAGAAGGAAAACAAAACCTTTTTAAATTGAGGGAAAATATACTAATAACAGTTTGTTAAGGATCTGTTTTTTTGTGAAGCTGCCTTCACTCGAGGTGATCACTTCGACCTGACTTGGTGGCCAACTATAAGCGTTACCTGGTAGGTAACCACCCATACAATCAGATTGTGAATCAGACTACGAATGCCGTGAATGTAATTACCCCGATCTACATGTTGTCAAATAAACGAAACACACGCCGTGGCGCGGAATGTAATTACCCCGATCTACATGTTGTCAAATAAACGAACCACACGCCGTGCGCAATTTTAGGGGCTTTGCCTGTAGCGCTGACGTCCGAGGTTCGATTCCCGTAAGGGAGTGAAGTGAGTGGCTGGTTACCTACCAGGTAACGCTGATTGTTGGCCAGCAAGTGTAGGTAACATCAGCCACGGTGCCTTCAGTTGTGAGAAGGCAGATCATAGAATGGTTGAAAATAGTTTTACTGTCAAATAATGCAAAGAGTACGCGACACGTCTTTCCCCCTTATCTTGGCTCATCAGGCGTACACACTCACTGCACTCGCTTACGGTAATCGAACCTCGGACGTCAGCGCTAGAGGGGCTTTGCAGCGGTGAAGTATTGCTTTTAAATTTTAATTAAGAACAAAAGAAAAACCTCAGAGGTTCGATTCCCGTAAGGGAGTGAAGTGAGTGGCTGGTTACCTACCAGGTAACGCTTATGGTTGGCCATCAAGTGACGTAACATCAGCCACGGTGCCTTCAGTTGTGAGAAGCAGATCATAGAATGATTGAAAATAGTTTTGCATTTACCTTTTTAGTAAAAGGCGAGCTTTTAAGCCTGAGAAATCACCCCGTAAATGCACACGTTTAATTGCACATGTGTTAATATGTATGCTTACACAGTATTAAAAGACAGTGAACAACGTCATTTACCTTTGTTCCCCGCGTTTGATAAAAGGCGAGCTTTTAAGCCTGAGAAATCACCCCGTAAATGCACACGTTTAATTGCACATGTGTTAATATGTATGCTTACACAGTATTAAAAGACACTCAAAAATTAACGTCATTTACCTTCGTTCCCGCGTTTGACTCGTGCTGTAAATCTCTTCCTTGTTTTTAGTTCACGTGATTACGTTGGAGGCGTGATGACGCGATACGTGACTCCGCCTCCTCCATTAGAGTATATGGACAAAATTAGAGTATATGGACAAAAAACATGTTCCAGTTATGACCATTACACGTAGAATTTCGAAATGAAACCTGCCTAACTTTTGTAAGTAAGCTGTAAGGAATGAGCCTGCCAAATTTCAGCCTTCCACCTACACAGGAAGTTCGAGAATTAGTGATGAGTCAGTCAGTCAGTCAGTCAGTCAGTCAGTCAGTGAGGGCTTTGCCTTTTATTAATATGTATAGATAATATACACACACACACACATAAACATATATATACATATATATACATATCTACATATACACATATCTACATATATATATACATATACACATCCACATATATATACATATATATATACACATATCAACATATATATATATACACATACATGCACACACACACATATTATATATATATATATATATATATATATATATATATATATATATATATATATATATACATACATATATATATATATATATATATATACATACATATATATATATATATATATATATATATATATATATATACAGACACATATATATACATAGTTATTTACATATCTACATATATACACATCTACATATATATATATATATATACAGACACATATATATACATATCTACATATATATATATATATATATATATATATATATAAATATCTAGACATACATACATACATAGATTGACACATATATATATACATATCTATATATATATATATATATATATATATATTATATATATATAACAAAATACCCGCACTTCGCAGCAGAGAAGTAGTGTGCTAAAGAGGTTATGAAAAAGTAAAGGAAACATTTTAAAAATAACGTAACATGATTGTCAATGTAATTGTGTTGTTATTGTTATGAGTGTTGCTGTCATATATATATATATATATATATATATAATATATATATATATATTATATATATTATATATATATATATATATATATAATATATGTGTATGTGTATATGTATATATATATGAGAGCAACACTCATAACAATGACAACACAATTACATTGACAATCATGTTACGTTATTTTTAAAATGTTTCCTTTACTTTTTCATAACCTCTTTGACACACTACTTCTCCGCTGCGAAGCGCGGGTATTTTGCTAGTATATATATATATATATATATATATATATATATATATAGATATATATATACACACATACACATATATTATATATATATATATATATATATATATATATATATATATATATATATATATATATACATACATATACACACATACATGCAGTTTCAATAACATACAAATCAATATAAACAACATTAACATCATTATCATATGAGAATATGAAGTAATATATAAGAAGCACATTTCATATAAACATAAATTATTAAACAGTAAAATCTTCTTCTGTAATTTGCTACCGTGGCTATTCGTTTGTCTGTCCAGGATTTTAAATCACCTGTAGCTCGCAAACCGTTTCACCTATTGACTTGAAATCTGGTACACATATAGTACGTCACGTCTACTATCCGCTTTATGGGTGATGATTGTATTACTCTTTTTTATCTTTATTTTATTTTATTGTAGAATCAACTCCTATCTGCGCACACCAGGGCGGCCGTGGGCGGATGCGTATGGTGTATTCACTCCACGTTATCGTGCATTGTGCTGTCACTGGTATTTTAATAAAAGAATTTGAACAACATATAAGAAGCGTATAAATTATTAAACAGTAAAACATTAACATTTAAGAAGTAAAGTTACATTAAGTACTACTGCAGTGCCTTCGGGTATACCTCATTTTTTGTTTGCCCATTACATGCTTAAATGTATACATTTTTTGGTGCACCTACCCGAGAACACGCGACATATAACCGAGCGTGGGGAGAAGCATGGATTTTAAACACGCGTTGAGTTCATCTGCTGGTCTCCCTCGTGAAATAACTGGTAATGTTTGACTAAAATCTACAGCGAGTAAAACGACATTACCTCCTATTTTTTTTTTTTTACGATCTCTGAGATCTTGCTTTTTTCGGTTCAAGGCTTCATAAGCTCTTTTATGTTTTATGGTGTACTTATCCCAAACCATCATCTTTGAATGTTGCAAGACTTTCGCCTTGTATGTAGATCGGGGTAATTACATTCATTGCATTCCTAGTCTGAATCACAATCTGATTGTATGGGTGGTTACCTGGCACTGTAGGGTTGCCAACCCGTCCTTTAAAATACGGAATCATCCCGTATTTGAGAATGAAATTGCGCGTCCCGTTTTGAATCAATACGGGACGGGATTTGTCCCGTATTTTTTTTATCATTTTTTTTAAAGCAGCGTCTCATGCAAATCATCCCACACGCATTTTATGAAGATGCCTCCTTTCCTACTTTTGATTGGGTAATACTTGATGTCATCGTTAGTTTGATTGGTCTTTTTAACTGTCCAGTGAGGAGGGCGGGTCTTTTAAGTAGAGTCTGCAAAGTGTTGGCACTGGGATGTGGCACCCGCTGCAGTATGCGTCCCTTATTTTTTTGTATTAAAAGTGGTAACCCTACCTGGCAGGTAACACTTATGTTTGGTCATGAAGTCGTCTAAAATCCGCCACGTGCCCTCTTTTAATTGTGAGAAGCAGATATATATAGCCAAATTCTCGCGCTTCGTTTGTGGCGAAGTACTGCTTTTAATTTTTTAAGAAGAAAATAAAACCTTTTTAAACGGATCGAAAATATACCAATAACAATTTGTTAAGGATCTGTTTTTTTTGTGAACCTCACTTTTCACAGCTGTCGCGCTACGGCGTGTGTTTCGTTTATGTGACAGTATGTAGATCGTGGTAATTACATTCATGGCATTCGTTTTCTGAATCACAATCTGACTGTATGGGTGGTTACCTGCTAGGTTACGCTTGTGGTTGGTCAGGAAGTCGCCTTACATCCGCCATGTGCCCTCTTTCTGTTCCCAGAAGCAGATCATAGAATGGTTTTAATAGTTTACTTTCAAATAATGCAAAGAGTATGCGACACGTGTTTCTCCCTAATTCTGGGCTCGTCAGGCATACACACTCACTGCATCCCCTCTCGGGAATCGAATCTCTATCGTCAGCGGCAGAGTTGAAGCCCCTAACGTTGCGGTCAGCAAGTCGGCTAACATCCGCCATGTGCCTTCTTTCAGTTGCGAGAAGCAGATCATAGAATGGTTGAAACTGTTGCCCCTAACGTTGCGCTACGGCGTGTGGTTCGTTTATACCTTGTGTCTTCTCATTAAACTTTTATCTCGCGAATATGTTATTGCAATCCGCAGCGGGAGCGTTTCTATAAACTTAATTTAAACTTACGTTTTACACCGTGCTTTGTTTCCCTTATGAACATGCTTGTATGCTTCACTCGCTCGCTTCTTATTGTTTCGCTCCCTTCTGAATTGTTTAATGAATTTTTTGTTCTTCGCTGTTTGCGGCTCCTCCTTCATTTGTCCCTACTGCGTTCACAGTCTTTTTACGTGATTACGTGGGAGGCGTGATGACGTGACACTCAACTCCTCCTCCCCACGGCCATCGAGCTGCCGTCCATTACAGTATATTGTGAAAAAAGAGGTTCCAGTTGATGACCATTACGCGTTGAATTTCGAATGAAACCTGCCTAACTTTTGTAAGTAAGCTGTAAGGAATCAGCCTGCCAAATTTCAGCCTTCCACCTACACGGGAAGTTGCAGAATTAGTGATGAGTCAGTCAGTCAGTCAGTGAGTCAGTGAGGGCTTTGCCTTTTATTAATTAGTATAGATATATATATATATATATATATATATATATATATATATATATATATATATATATATATATATATATACAGTAATCCCCTCACTATATCGCGCTTCGCCTTTCGCGGCTTCACTCCATCGCGGATTTTATATGTAAGCATATTTAAATATATATCGCGGATTTTTCGCTGCTTCGCGGGTTTCTGCGGACAATGGGTCTTTTAATTCTGGTACATGCTTCCTCAGTTGGTTTGCCCAGTTGATTTCATACAAGGGACGCTATTGGCAGATGGCTGAGAAGCTACCCAGCTTACTTTCTCTCTCTCTCTCTCTCTCTCTCTCTTTTGCGCTGACGTAGGGGGGTGTGAGCAGGGGGGCTGTTCGCACACCTAGACGATACGGACGCTCGTCTAAAAATGCTGAAAGATTATCTTCACGTTGCTACCATCTGTGTGCAGCTTTTAAGTATGCTGCACGGTGCTTCGCATACTTAAAAGCTCAAAGGGCACGTATTGATTTTTTTATCTGTCTCTCTCTATCTCTCTCTAACTCTCTCTCTCTCGCTCTCTCTCTCTCTCTCTCTCTCTCTCTGCTTCTGACGGAGGGGGTGTGAGCTGCCGCCTTCAACAGCTTTGTGCCGCGGTGCTTCGCATACTTACAAGCCAAACAGCCCTATTGAATTGTTTGCTCCTTTGAAGAGGAAGATATGTTTGCATTCTTTTAATTGTGCGACTGAACTGTCATCTCTGTCTTGTCATGGAGCACAGTTTAAACTTTTGAAAAAGAGACAAATGTTTGTTTGCAGTGTTTGAATAACGTTCCTGTCTCTCTACAACCTCCTGTGTTTCTGCGCAAATCTGTGACCCAATCATGACAATATAAAAATAACCATATAAACATATGTTTCTACTTCGCGGATTTTCTTATTTCGCGGGTGGCTCTGGAACGCAACCCCCGCGATGGAGGAGGGATTACTGTATATATATATATATATATATATATATATATATATATATATATATATATATATGTTGTGGACCACCGGAGGGTGTACTGCTACCCCTAACCCCAGCATAGACAGGCTGAGACACAACTCTTTCCCAATAGTACGCCATTATTTAAGTGGGGAAGCATTTTTCTTTTGCTCCCCACTACACAGCACAGTACAAAGCACCAAAGATATAATGCACTCCTTTCTTCCTTCTCTTTCTTTCTCTCTGTTCTTCTGTTGCCTCCACCTCCCAACTCTGGCACCCTAACTGATGGTGAGGCGGCTCCTATTATAGTGCACCCAGAAGTGATCCAAGTGTTTCTCAACATTCTTCTGACTGCACATCTGGTTGGCGGAAGTGGTCCCTGCAATGACTTAGCTGCACCTGCAGTAGGTTCTGGCTGCTCCAAACTACAACTCCCCACATGCTTTGTGGAGATCCGTGGTGCTGTAGCAACCCAGGGGGGCTGCCCTCTAGTGTCTTGGGGAATATAGTGACACCAATGTAGTCTTTCCCTCGCTCCTTCAACCCAGCCGGCTGTCACAATGTATATTTGTATGTATGTATATATTGCAAAGCTTGACTGGCTCAGTCACTCATCAACAACACTATTTCCCATTTGGATAAAAAGCTTAAATTTGGTAGTATGGAACATCTGGGGCAGTAGACATCCACTAAGGAAGAACATTTTGATAAAAAGTATTTAGGGGCACCCCAAATCACAGAAAAACAAAATACCCCAAATCTAAACAATGGCTTGATAGGCCAGATTAAATTTTGGTTATGTTATAGAAAGAAAAAAAAAATACTCTTAGCTTGTGTTATTTTAATTTGTGCATATAATTTTAATTTTTCAATATTTATTAATATTATGCTAACTTGTGTGCTCTGTGTTGCGCTGACAGCATGCTTTATGCAAATAAAGGACACGTGCAGAAATAAGTGGCGGGCTGCACAAATACTGGGCAGTGTCCAAGACAGAAGAAATGAGACGTAAACACGTTGTGAAATTAAAAACGGAAAGTTCAGCAAAAACCGAAAGAAGATGCAAAGCTCAATATTTAGAAAGTGCTGATTTTTGCTTGTAACTATTGCTTGTAACTACCTGCACTTTTAGATGCGTAAAGGCTCTCATCTTAGTTATCCTTTCCACTACTTTGACCTCTAGCTCCTGGGCGCGGCACTGAAAACCAACACCCCTGCTCCTCGATTGCAATGCTTACTTGAATTTCTAAAGGGCAAATGTTTTGTGCTACTCACTCTTCACGTTAATACATTAGTGTAACACATAGAGTATTCGTACTTGTGTATATCTACTTCAAGCACTCCTTTGCATACACATTCACATCTACTGATTTTAAATGGAAACTATATATAACTGACAAAAAAGCAAAAGTAATAATCATATCTGAGTGATCGTTAAGTCATGAAAATTCAAAAAATCTAATAATAATGATATTATATACTCAAATGTCACATTATTTATACTGATTGCTCATTTCAATGCCAAAGAATAGACTTTCCTGTAAAATTGTGTTTTTGAATGATCATTAACAAAGCAAAGTCACTAGGAAAAGCAGAAAAAAGGAGGAAATGGTGTAATGCAAGAATGTTTTAGTCATGGAAAATTGTTTATATCATGTTCAATAGTAATCAGCTCCAGTGACTTAATAATATTATTTCTTATAATTTGACTAATGCTTTTATTCAAGGCAATTTAAACATTTGAAATACAGATGGTTACTTTCTTTTGGTTTTCCGATTAGAGCACAAGGAGATGAAGTGACTTGTTCATTGTCGCACAGTGTCAGAGGCAATATTTGAACCTACGGCTCAGAGTTTGAGGCCCTTGGTCTGAAGATATAACAACTACAACCCACTGCTTGCCAAAAATATTAGCCCTTGCAAAAAACAAAAACTACAAATATTGTAGTTTTTTTTGGTTACCTCTGCACCTGATTAGATGACACCACTGTAACTAATGCTCATTGTCATATGAAATTTCCTGGATGAAGCCAAGTAAATGAAGCCAAGATGAAGCTAGTACTTATATAAATAAGAGATTCCCGTTTTTGATTGTAATGAATTTGCACACCTTTCTTTAAACGTGTTTTCTGTTTATCATTCTGGGTTATTAACTGTACAATAATGGGCAAAAGTGGCAAATTTATCAATTTAAAATTAAATCTACAACACAATAGAGTGTGCAGAAAGTAAAGGGGTCTGAATACTTTTTGAACATGCTGTAGCTGTGCTATGAGGAATGAGCTATGAGGAATGAGTGGTGGAACTAAATATTTTCAGTTTAGGCAAATGAAGATTTAAAGGTGATGTGACTGAAGTGTTAAAAATTATGAAGAGAATTAATATAGTGGGAAATGGAACATGGGAAATGAGATGAAAACTATTCAAGAGCATATTTTATGTAAATATTAGAATGTCTTTCCTCACATAGAGAACTACTTTTATAGACATATAGATCCAATTAGCGGTAGAGTGTGGAATTTTAGAGACCTTCAAAACTCAACTCAATATATTTTTCTAGAAATTAGGTGAGAAGAATTGCTAGTATGAGTGGCCTGTTTCCATTCAAAACTGTTGTAATATTCTAATTATGTCAGTTTCTTCCAACACTCCTTGAAACAATAGAAATTAGAGAAATATCACACTGCAACATCCTAATGTGAATATCACTCTGGAATGCCTCTGTTGTACAATACAACTTGCTTTTAGAAAAAATGTTCTTTATACCATAGTATTGGTACAGAGAGGTTCATACTAAAGACTCTGGGCTATTCAGTTTTGGTCAGAGAATTCACTTTTTCTAGACTTAAAAAAGATTTTTGATTGGAAGAAGAGCTCAGGAACAAAATTTGAACTATATAGTAACTACCATACCATACCATTGAGCATTCCATATAGTTTAACCAGTAGTTAACCAGTAGTAACCATGTAGTTTAACCGGTTAAGACTCTTAACTCTTCCCCCTCTATAGTTCTCATGTCTAATTCAAATATCTCACATACCTTCTCCCTTCTCTATTTGTAGGGGATCTAGACAAGTCTGTCCTTTGTCACCTTTACTCTATAACTTATCTCTCAAACTGCTTGCAATTGCTATCTGTAATTTCCAGCTTGTAACTCCCATTACTCCCATTAGCCTTAGAATATCTTTATATGCTGACAGTATCCTTCTCTATCTAGGTAATGCCCCATCGGATATTCCTTGCGTGCTAGAAATGTTTAGGTCTTTCGAAGCCCTGTCTGGTTTACAAAATGAATTGGTCTAAATCCTCTCTCTTGCCCCTTAATGAATTTGCTGTCAGTTCTCCATGCCATCTGTCATCCCTGTATCTAGCAGTCTAAGATATTTGGGAGTTGATATTACTGCCTCAATCTCAGACATATCATTTAACAGTTATTGCTACATCTTCACTGATGTAAAAGCCTCTGTTAACAACTGATCCAAATTTTCCTTTCATTTTCGTTTGGCCATTATCAAAATCAAGAACAAGGTCAATGTTACTTTATTGTCATCAGTAACTGTGTACATGTACATAGTGAGACAAGATGACAACATATATCCATGAGCCCTGGTGCAACATAAAGCAGTATACAACAAGGTGCAACAGAAACAAACCATAAATAAACAATACAATCATATAACTGTATGGTGTGAAAGGGATTTAAACCTTCCAGAATAAAGTAATATTGCACTTAAGTAAGATATTGTGCAGAGGCAATTTACAGCATTGAACTGCATTGAGTTCAAAAGATAAAGTGCAGGTGCTGTTGAAAATGTCCAAAGTGTAATATGATAAGTATATAAAGCATTAAGTGAGGTAGTACACTGGAATGACACTGGTTAAACAGGAACTAGGCATTTTTGTGCATTCAGAATTCTGATGACCTGTGGAGTGAAACTATTACTAAATCTTACAGAAACAGAGCAGAAACTTCAGTGCCTTTTGCTAGACAGTAGAAGAGAGAAGAGTCCATTTAACAGGTGGAAATGGTCTTTCACAATGTTACTGGCTCTGTTATACCAGCAGGTTTGGTAAATGTCTTTCAGGTGAGGTAGAGGCGCAGCGATAACCTTCTCAGCTTCTTTCACTATATACTGTATTGTGTTGCACTCTGAAACATTACAGTTCCTGTACCAGACAGTGATGCAGTTAGAGAGCAGACTGTCAATGGTGCTCCTATAGAATGTGGTAAAGATTAGCGGGGGGAGGCTTGCTCTTTTCAGTCTTTGCAAGAAGTACAGACGCTGCTGAGCCCTCTTTGCTATGGAGGAGGAGTTAAGTGAAAAAGAAAAAGGTCATCCTTGATATGGAGTTGGTGTTTTTGACCCCACTGATGTTGAAAGGGGTGAGCAGTGCCGGATTTCCTGGAGTCTATTATCATATCTTTTGTCTTTTCAACATTAAGAAAGAGGTTGTTCCACTTACACCAGGCAGCCACTCTTGCCATCTCCCCCATGTATGCTGAGACATCATTGTTTTTAATGAGACCTAACACCATCATGTCATCTACAAACTTGATGATCTGGTTCAAAGTGAACTCTGCTGAGCAGTCATGTTCAGCACTGTCAAAAGCAAAGGGCTAAGGACTCAGCCTTCTGGTGCTGCTGTGCTCAGTGTGATAGCTCTGGATGTGTTTGTGCTGATGCAGACAGACTGAGGCCTTTCTGTCAGGAAGCCTAAAATCCAGTTTACAAGGGGATTGTTGAAGCTCAGCTTAGTGAGCAGTCTCTGTTGAATTATAGTGTTGAATGCTGAGCTGAAGTTGATGAACAGATGTTGTTAGTCAATGACAGATTAATTGCAGTGGTTATGGCATCATTGGTAGACCTTAAACACATTAGTGAGGACAGCAGCCAGCTGGTCTGCACACTCATTGAGCACCCATCCAGATATGTTTTGGGGACAAGAAGCTTTACTCTGATTAGAGCTTATCTCACAGTGGCTGTGGCCATGCACATTTCCTTGTGGGCTCTCTGTTGAGTGCATCAAACTGTGTATAGAAGGCATTCGAAGTGTCAGGGAGGGAGGCGTCACTGTCACAGAGAGAAGGTACAGTGATCCCCCACCTATCGCAGAAGTTACGTTCCAGACCCACCCGCGATAGGTGAAAAGCCACGATATAGAAAGACCACATTTTTTTTTATAGTTTAAGCCTTAAAATACCTCTCCCACACGCTTTAAACACATGTAAACTTATTAAAACACACTTTGGATACACATATGATACACGGATGTAAGGCTAAAGATATGAGTAACATAATAATAATCATCATCAGTTTTACCTTCTCCAGTATGGTCAAGGTCTTCCTTTGGTGCTTAGGCTCACTGGTACCAGAAGGCTTACAAGATGCAGGACGCTTGGGAGCCATCGTAGGGCTTAAAACAAAACGAAAAGTTCACAAAAGTTTGCTCAGAAAAGTTGGACCACAAGCAAGGTACGTGATACACGATTCGTCGGGGACCCACGCTCGCTGTTCTTGCGAAATTACACCACGTTAGCAGCAGCTAATCAGAGCAAAAGAGAATAAAATCCGCTCTGATTGGGTGAGTCTCCTCTTTCAGCCAATAACGGGTGTCAGAAAAACGACCAAAAGACATCGAGAAGGTTTGGGGCAGCCACCCATTTAATCGATTATGGCTGCAAAAGCTATCAAAGAACAGAGACATGTTCATTCAATCGAGTCCAAAACAGAACTGACTTCCAGGTAGCAAGATGGCAGCTTTAAAGGCCAGTAGCGGAAGTGATGTCATCCCGACCGGAACCAGAAGTGACGTCAGTGGCTGCTCCAGAGCCGGGTGGGATTTCCCTAGAATGGTCTGCAAAAGATCGAGAGGGAAAATTAGTGCACTCCGTCCCCCCCATCCCCCCCCAACCACCCCCCCCCCCCCGGTCTGGCATGGAACTACCTGTATTTAAGCCCTTTAGCTGTCTCCTAAACACACGTGTGTGACAGGGCCCCCCCCTTAGCCCAGACCCGTCGGATCGGGCGTCCAGCACCGAGAGGTCGTGAACACGGGAGAGAGCATCGGCATTGGCATGTAGAGAACCCTTCCGATGAATGAGCGAAAACTTGTAATGTTGCAGATCGAGGAACCACCTCGTGACTCGCGGGTTAGACTCTTTGTGTAGGGCCATCCACTGTAAAGGGGCATGGTCCGTGACTAGAGTAAACTCCCGACCCAAGAGGTAGTATCTCAACTGTGTGATCGCCCACTTAATCGCAAGAGCCTCCCTCTCCACTGCCGCGTATCTGGTCTCCTGATCCAACAGTTTCCGGCTCAGAAACATGATGGGGTGTTCAGCACCATCGACACTTTGGCTCAGCACTGCCCCTAGGCCTGTGTCCGAAGCGTCCGTCTGGAGAATAAAAGGCCGTGAAAAATCAGGCGCCTTTAAAACGGGTGCCGACGTCAGGGCCCTTTTTAAGTCACTGAAGGCTGCCTCAGTCATATCAGTCCATACCACAGTGTTAGGAGCCCTCTTCTTTGTCAAATTAGTCAAGGGCACGGCTCTCTCCGAAAAACGTGGTACAAACCGGCGGTAATACCCCGCTAATCCGAGAAATGCCTGGACTTGCCACTTGGTTCGCGGACGGGGCTATGTCAAAATGGCTTGTATTTTAGAGCACTGTGGCTTCACCGTACCACGACCCACCAGGTAGCCCAAATACTTGGCTTCCTCCAATCCAAAGAAACATTTCTTTGGGTTGATACGAAGACAGGCTTCTCCCAATGTCCGTAACACGGCTCCAACGTGCTGTAGGTGTTCCTTCCAGGTGCTGGAATAGATGACGACGTCATCCAGGTAGGCAGCACTATACGTGTTATGGGGGCGGAGCACTTTGTCCACCAGATGCTGGAAAGTTGCAAGAGCCCCATGTAACCCGAATGGAAGGACACGATACTGCCAGTGCCCACTAGGGGTGCTAAACGCGGTTTTACCCTTTGCGGAGTCCGTTAAAGGAACCTACCAGTACCCTTTGGTCATGTCAAGTGTGGTCAAGTATTCTGCCTGTCCAAGCCTCTCAAGGAGGTCGTGCACTCGAGGCATGGGATAAGCATCAAATAGTGAGACCTGATTAAGTCGACGGAAGTCATTGCAAAACCTCCAACTTCCGTCGGGCTTAGGAACCAAGACAATTGGGCTGGACCAGGGACTATGACTCTCCTCTATGACTCCTAGATCCAGCATGCGCTTGATTTCCAGTTCCACTTCTGCTTTCTTTGCCTCGGGAAGGCGGGTACGGGCGTTCTCGGACTATGACCCCGGGTTCAGTCACAATGTCATGGGCAACCAGAGAAGTCCTTCCAGGGATTTCGTCAACCACCTCCGGGACGGACGAGATAACTATCTCTAGCTCCCCGTCTCTGTCGGTTATTTAAATTAGACCCGAAGTTAAGGGTATTACTTTGATCAAAAAGGGAGCGGGGCTGGCCGGAGGTGGGATCAGGGTCCCTTTCCTTCCACGGTTTCAGCAGGTTCACGTGATATATCCGCTCTCTCGGTCGACGATTGGGTTGTTTCATCAAATAGTCGACGAGCCCCTTTCGCTCTTTAACTTCGTATGGCCCTTGCCAGTGGGCAAGTAGCTTAGAGTGGAGGTGGGAACCAATACCATGACTCGATCCCCCGGCTGGAACTCCCGGAGTATCGTGCCATTTTCGTAATAGTGGGCCTGTGCTGCTTGCTAGCCTCTTGCATGTGACTTTTTAATATGGGTCGAATCTTCGCAAATCTATCGCGTAACTGCGCGATATATTCCAAAATATTAGTTGTGGGAAGGGCCTCTCCTTCCCAACCTTCCTTTAGAATGCCCAATATGCCCCAGGGTTGTCGCCCATATAATAATTCAAAGAGTGAGAACCCCGTTGAGGCTTGCGGGACTTCCCGGTAGGCAAAGAGTACGAGGGGGAGGAGCTGATCCCAATTCCTCCCATCCCCGCTGACCACCTTGCGAAGCATCTGTTTGAGAGTCTGATTAAATCTCTCTACTAAACCATCGGTTTGAGGATGATACACCGCGGGTTCTCAAGTGCTTTATTTTGAGTAACTTGGCCGTTTCCCTTGAACGTCTCCGAGGTAAACGGCGTCCCTTGGTCCGTAAGGACTTCTTTAGGGATTCCAACTCGCGCAAAGACCTCCATTAGTGCCCGTGCGATTGCTTCTAGAATTAGCTGAGCACAATGGGACAGCTTCTGGATATCGGGTCGCATAATCCACGAGGACTAATATATATTTATGTCCTCGGGCCGAGGGTTCCAGGGGGTCCCCACTATGTCGACCCTATTCTTTCAAAGGGAACATCAATTAAGGGGAGGGGAACGAGAGGAGCACGGTCCCTCCTAGGAATTTGCCGCAGCTGACATTCTGGGCACGAAGCACAGAAGCGGCGAACCTCCTCGTTAATTCCCGGCCAATAAAGCGGAGCTTAATACGCTCTAAAGTTTTTTCGGTGCCCAAGTGGCCTCCTAGGAGATGGGCGTGCGCCTAACTCACAAACTTGCCGCCAGAAAGTTCGTGGAATTAGCAGGCAACTTCCGCACTCCCCCCTCGTGTTCACTGACCGATATAATAAGTCATTTTCTAACACAAAGTGGGGTCCTTGTGGCATGGGCTGATTGGTGCGTTGGCCGTTGGCGAGGACTACTACATTCTTCGCAAACTTAAGGGAATCATCATTCCACTGCTCCCTTCTAAATGATGCCGGTGTTTGTCCTGAATTGAAAGCTCAGATCTGAGAGAGGGTCCGGGCTGACCCTCAAGGGGCGGAGAGTCGTCCCGCTCTGGTGAGGTGCGGACTGATGACGTATTCGTCCGTGACGGGCCGGGAAGCTCTCCGTCCTCCTCAGGGTTTCCCATATCTCTCTCCACCGGCTGCATACACGGTGTGGAGACAACCTGAGACGGTGTATTCCCATTGGTTACTAGGCCTAATTTTGAGTAAGGCGAGATCAGTACTGCACCGCTTTTAATGTCAGACCAGTCCCGCCCGAGAATCACTGCACACGGTGGATTTGGATGTACAGCTACAACGAGTTTTCGTAGTATTCCTCCGTGGCAGATGAAACACCAGGCGGAGTCATAGGCGCGGACATCTCCGTGTACACAGGTAATTCTGGTCTTTGTTTTTAACCACTGTCGCGGTAGTACATATCGGCAATCAGCAACAGAAATGTTGCTGCCGGAATCAAATAAGGCTTCTACCTTGTGGCCATTTACTATGACCTCACCTTTATGAGCCAAAGCCAGGGGATTTGAAAGTGCACACAACCCATCCCTCTCTCTCCACTTACATTCCGCCTCGCCTCCGAGCGAAGGACCCGCGCCCGCGGGATCGGGGGACTCCGATGCAAACTCCCGGTGTATGTCGAGAGGGCAGTGTAAGAGGGACGTAATCTCTACGGCTTCTACTTATGGACCGTTCAGCCGTCTCAAATTGCGAGGCCGCCCTAGATGTTTCTATGAGCTCAACAAGCTCGTTTATGTTTGCAAATTCTCCCCAGACCGGCTGGGTGAAATGCTCTGGCAGGCTATTTATGAACAAAAAACAGGCCACTTTTTTTCACTACCTGAAAGGTGGTACATTCAGCGGGCCTTAACCAGCCGACCACCTCTTCCCATAGAACGTCTAGCTGTTCTTGGGTAGACCATTCAGGGTTGAACCTCCAGTTTTTAATTTTCTTCACCTGCTGGTCTGGGGAATGTCCACCTTCCTCTGGGACCGTAGCCCCAGTGGAACGGACAGCTCTCTCCTCTGAGAGAGCATAATAAGTCCCCCATCGTACCCCCCATAGAGACCAGCCCACGTCTGTGTGTCCCAACGACACTCTCCCCTATTCAATTGAGGTGACCCCGAGATAGACAAAGGGAGCGGAGTCTGCACCGGTTCTTTCCGAAAACCCGAGACGCACTCCCCACCTGAAAGCTCGGCCCAGGTACTCTCCCACTTGGACATGATTCAGGTCTGGTCCCGTTCTCTTCAGGGATTCCTCCATCCTGCCAACTACGCCACTGTCAGAAAAACGACCAAAAGACATCGAGAAGGTTTGGGGCAGCCACCCATTTAATCGATTATGGCTGCAAAAGCTATCAAAGAACAGAGACATGTTCATTCAATCGAGTCCAAAACAGAACTGACTTCCAGGTAGCAAGATGGCAGCTGGTCTGGCATGGAACTACCTGTATTTAAGCCCTTTAGCTGTCTCCTAAAACACACGTGTGTGACACGGGCTTTGTAAGAAATCATCTGGGTGCTGTAACGAGGAACTCTTTGTCTGCTGAAAACCGTATGCTTTGTTATGAATTGGCTGTAAAGTACACTACAGGTGGGATGTACTTATTGAATTTTTCTGTGATATAGCGGGGGCGCGATACCTGAACCGCGATAGAGCGGGGGATTACTGTACTGGTTTCTAATCTGTGATAATCTGAATACCCCCCTCCATGTACTCTGCAGTTTTTGAGGGTAGTCTTTTCTCCAGATCTGAAGGCAGCATCCCGGGCATTCAGCATCATCCAGACCTCTGGAGACATCCAGGGTTTCTGGTGGCTCTTTTAGTTACCCTCTTGTAAACAGTAACATCCTCATTGCATTTGCTAATACAGTAGACCCCCGCGATGTTGCAGTTCAGAGTTCGCGGCCTCAGTCATTCGCGGATTTTTTCTTAGAACCTATCTAATCATTATTACCGGAAACCTCAAATATCCTCTGCAATTTTTATGGCTTTTTTCGTGGCAATACTGTAATGTAGAGAGAACAAGAAGCAACTGTAGCGGAGATGGGGCTTGGGATGGTGAAGTAGCCAATAGAATTTGAAACTGTGAATCCTAGCAGTCCCTGCAGTGGCTTTGATTGGTCTTCTGCTTAGGGTGCTGGGCTATTGGGGTCAAAGGATGTCAGCACGGCTTTTACAAAGGGGGCCTGTGACCAAAAGAAAAACAAAAAGTTTTTGTAATTTGTTTTTCAAGTTCCTGTCTCTCTTCCTGCCTTCTGTTGGGTTACCTGTACTTATTCGTTTTGTCCTGGATCATTTCGTATTTGGCGTCTGCATTGTCTGCCATCTGCCTGTGTACATGAGGACTATAAGTGGATTCATGACCATTCTGCAAAGAAAGAAGCGCTCCTGAACCCGTCTTCACCGTTTCAGGAACTAACGGTAGGACTATCTTTACATTCCAATTCAACGTGCAGATCTCTGGACTATCTATTTTTCATCATTACATTTCATCCGTTGCCGTTTTTCATGATTTTACTGTGTGTGTTTTGTTGGTGCTTTGTTGTATTTAATGTGTAATCGCTGTAAGGGGAACAGTGGTGGTATCGTTATTTTCATTTATTTCATTTGTTTTCATTACGTTCTTTATTTGCTGTTTGATTGTCGGATTGCTTTGTTTTTGTCTCTGTTTGTGAGAGCGTGTGGTTCGGGTCAAGGCTGGGTGCGTCCCTGGAATCACCACCATAAAAATAAATAAATCACGGTCTTCTTGACGGTGTGAATCTTAGCGGCACCAGACCACTACAGCGTTATTCATTTCTTCTTGCTGCTGATTGACTGTGATGCCTCTCCAGCTGGTGTTCTTGTGTTTTCCATTTTCTTCCTCTTAACCCTTAAACCGCCACAACCAGCTATAGTCGTTTCCCAGTGCCATTTGCGAGCACGCAAAAGCTGACTTAAAAGCTTGAACAGCACCTGTCCTTTTTGGCTGATTGCTTTGTTTCTCTCTCCTCCCACCAACATCCTCTGCTCCTGTTAGGGGTTGTGCTCCCCTGTGATGTTTGTCTATTCTTTAATTTTATTCTTTAACTAACTGTATACTGAGCTTGTTTTACTTCTGAAAGAGACATGTTTGTTTGTTTGAATAAAGTTCCTGTCTCTACAATCTCCTGTGTTTACTCCATTTAAAACCTGACATTGTGACGCAAGAATGACAGCCCATTCTGTCCATTTCCGGCAGGTACTCCACAGAAACAGAAAAGTGCCCCGTTCAAGCCCTGGCTATGTGCCTGCTCAATATTCTCTTATGGAAGCACATTTGTGCATTAACAATGCAGCGGCAGCACACAGTATCTTTATAAAGTAAATTAAAAATCATCCATATAGTGAAAGAGCTATTATTGTCTTGTTGTCTGTAGAACTAGGACATCAGTTCATATCTAGGAGCACAAGAACAGGAGTTTTTTAGAAGTAATCATTGACTGTTTTTTTAACACAGTATGTTAAAGCATCAACACGGGTAAAGCTGTCTGGATTTAGTATTTTGTAATAATCAAGATAGAATTGAGGGTGTAGAGGTGATTGAACCACTAGAGTCAAGTGACCATAATATAATACAATTCTCATTATTTTGTAAAAATGCTGATGCAAAACTAAAATTGTTAAGTTGCACTTTGGTAGGGCAAATTTTGAACAGATGCGACAAAGTCTAAGGACGATAGACTGGGATAAGATTTTAAGTGTGGAGACAGTCAAGGAGAGCAGTGGAATAGGTTTAAAAATGTTTTACATGCAATGCAGAACAGATACATACCTAGATTTGGAATTAATAGGAAATTTGAAAAAACTCCACTTCTTTTAAAAAAAGAAGCTGCAAAGGAAAAATGCTTTATAAGGCATATAAGACTGTTGACTGCAAAGTGAATCGTAGAGCGTATGAGAACCATGAGAGCAACCATTAAGAAGGATATCAGGGAGGCTAAAAGACAGTTGGTGAGGAATATACTGTAGAAGATAAGGCAAAAGAAGACCCTAAGAGATTCTTTCAGTATTTTGGTAGTAAAAGAACAGTCAAGAAGGAGGTGAAGTGCATCAAAAATAGTAAAGGGGAATTAAAAGATACAGACAATGAAATAGTGGATGCCCTAACTAAACTTACATTTTTCTGAGGTCTTTTTGAGCAAGTGGATAACCTCCCAGAGGTAAACGGGACTACTAAAGAGGTACTAAGGGATTTGGAAATAGTAGAGGGAGAAGTACTGCTTAGACTAAATAGGCTGAAATCAAACAAATCACCAGGACCAGATAGTATTTACCCTCAAGTTCTTAAGGAGGCTAGCAAGTACATATATAAACCCTTGACACATATTTTTATGAAGTCACTGAGCACTGGAGAGATTCCAAAGGACTGGAAAATGTCAAATATCATCCCATTATATAAAAAGGGTGACAGGGCAGATCCAAGCAACTATAGCTTAACATGCATCACTGGAAAATTAATGGAAGGAATTATTAAGGATAAGATTGAGCAACACCTGGCAAGGACAGGAGATGTTAGGAACAGTCAGCATGTTTTACTAACATGCTGGAATTCTATGAGGAGGCAACAAATGGATATGATCAAAGTGGATCATATGATATTTATCTTGACTTTCAGAAAGCATTTGATAAGGTGCCACATGAGAGGTTGGGCATCAAACTAAAAGAAGTTAAAGTTCAGGGTGGTGTTTTTAGATGGTTGCAGAATTGGCTCAGACACAGGAAGCAGAGGGTGATGGTGGGAGGAACCTCATCAGAATTGTCTGATATTAAGAGTGGTATTCCACAGGGGTCAGTGCTAGGGCCGCTGCTATATTTAATATATATAAATTATTTAGATAGGTATATAAGTAACAAGCTGGTTAAGTTTGCAGATGATCCATATTACTAACCGAGAATGCTAAACTGGATGGACGCAGGGACATCCGGCCATGGGCCGTAGCCGCAAAAAGACGTACTGCGCAGGCGCCCCAAGAAATGAGGGGCCGCGAGAAGCAGATGAGGGGCCGCGAGAGGCGGACAAGACCACAGAAAAAAGGAGTGAGCACAGAAAAAAGGAGTCAAAGAAATGAGGCGGCGCGAGCACAGAAAAAAGGAAAAGGCAAAGAAAAAAGTAGTCAAACGCAGGCAAAGCACGAAACCCATTGCAAACGAAACTAGCACACAAAAAAAAAGAAGACGCTCGCGCACAACAGCAAGGCACCCCCCCTCCCCCCCCCCTACAGGCACCGGACGGGACACACACCAAGAGGGGGATTCAACAAGCCCCTGGAACACAAAAAGAAAGAAGACGCTCGCGCAACAACAATCCTCATCCACCCCCCAACCCCGTCAATAAAAAGTGAAACCCAAAGCCACATATCTAAAGGAAACGTCCATATTAAACATACGTCATCTCAACACCTTCACACTAGGCAGCATAGGTGGATCTCCTTACAATAAAGCACTATTAACCGTTCAACTGCAGAAAGGCTCCATATTAACAGTGAGTGCGATCCTCCTTATTACTTAACCATATTCCGCACGCTGAGGAACAAACAAGTCATGAATACACGGTCACGGGTACGAAACGATTCGGATCGGATAACGAGACCAAACACACGAACACGAATGAAACAACAAAATACACGGGGGCGCATACAACGCGCTTCGGAAACTCCAGGAGAAAAAATGTCTCGGATCAAAAAAACGCAAAGCTCAAGTAACCCCCGTTACAGAGACGTGCCCAAATGGACAGACACAATGAACGTAGACGCATACAGCGCGCGTCTCAAAGTGCTGCATCGAAACAAGCACGATTTCAAAAGAAAGAGCTCACGACTCAGACATACAAAAAAGGGAGCGAATAGACAGAATAAATGAACGAAGAGGTGTACAACGCGCATATGACCTGCCAGAAAACAAGCAAGCAAGACTCCAAAAGCAGAAAGCTCAATTGACCGACATACAAAAACGGACAAGGCTCGATACAAACAATGCACGACGTAGACTGAAACGGACTTTTGGCAAAGCGGAGGCGAATCAATTAAAACTCCAAAATAGCGCGTCACAAATAATGGACATGCAACAACGCGGCAATCAAACGCCACAAGCAAAACATGCCCGTCGCGGACATCAACGCCAGACAACGCCTTCAATAATGAGTCCACTATTGAGGAAAATTCAGTGGGATTAATGAATGTCATTTGCAATCATTGTCATTCACTTAACTTCACAGAAGAAACAACTGGCAATACAAATAATGAATTTACACGTTGTTGTCAAAAGGGGCAGATTAGACTGCCTCCTTTACATTCATATCCTGAATATCTACAGAAGCTTCTAACTAACGATGTGCCTGAAAGTAAAAACTTTATGAACTGCATTAGATCCTACAATAGTTCATTTGCTTTTGCATCTACCGGAGTACATATCAGGCCACCAAAAGGCAATGGCCCATACTGCTTTCACATATGTGGTTAACAAAATGCAATATATTATGTCCAAAAAATATTAATGTTAATCACATTAATAACCAGGTCATTTCATTACTTCCTGGAGAGACACGGCTCTTTCTAAGCTCTGACAAAGTTGACTCTGATGACAACAATGAACATCTGAATTTCCCCTTAGAATATTTGAACACTATTAACCCAGACGGATGACCACAACACAACCTTACCCTTAAAAACGGTGTTATTCAAGCAACAGTTCTTACAGAATCACATGCTAACAATACTGTTCTCATTCCTAGAATTGACCTTACGAGTTCTGACCTGGATTTACCTTTTACATTGAAACGCCGACAGTTCCCCATTAAACCTGCATTTGCCATGACCATCAACAAATCACAAGGACAAGCCATGGACAAGGTTGGCATCTACCTCTCTGAACCCGTTTTTGGACATGGACAACTTTATGTTGCCTTCTCACGTGTTCGACGTTCATCTGACGTTAAAGTTAAAGTTATAAATGATCCATGCCAAGGAAGACTCATTCAAAGACAAGACACCATCTTTACTACTAATGTTGTATACAAAGAAATATTCCAATAAAACATTACTCTATGCCAAACACTCTATTTTTTATTTATATAGGCATCATCCAAACCTGCACACTATTCTATATCTAATTCATACATCTCACTCTTTGTCATGCCCCAATGCCAGGGGTTGGCGAGCGAAGCGAGCAGGGGGCAGAGCCCCCTAGTACTAAGATAGGGTGGATTAGCCGATAATTTGGAATCTGGTATATCATTACAGAAGGACTTGGATAACATACAGGCTTGGGCAGATTTGTGGCAGATGAAATTTAATGTCAGTAAATATAAAGTATTACAAATAGGAAGTAATAATGTTAGGTTTGAATACACAATGGGCGGTCGGAAAATTGAGAGCGCACCTTATGAGAAGGATTTAGGAGTCATAGTCGACTCTAAGCTATCGACTTCCCGACAGTGTTCAGAAGCCATTAAGAAGGCAAACAGAATGTTGGTTATATAGCACGATGTATAGAGTACAAGTCCAAGGAGGTTCTGCTTAAGCTTTATAATGCACTGGTGAGGCCTCATCTGGAGTATTGTGTGCCGTTTTGGTCTTCAGGCTACAAAAAGGACATAGCACCACTAGAAAAGGTTCAGAGAAGAGCATCTAGGCTGATTCCAGTGCTACCGGGGTTGAACTATGAGGAAAGATTAAAAGAGGTAGCCTATACAGTTTAAGCAAAAGAAGATTAAAAGGTGACATGATTGAAGTCCAGCAGACCCCCTGTAGTTATGATATAGCTGGTTGGATAATGGATGGATGGATGATTGAAGTGTTTAAAATTATGACGGGAATTAGTACAGTGGATCGAGACTTAAAATGAGTTCATCAAGAACACGGGGACATAGTTAAGGGAAACTTAAGGGAAAATTTCACACAAACATTAGGAAGTTTTCCTTTACACAAAGAACAATATACAGTTGGAATAAGCTACCAAGTAGTGTGGTAGATAGTAAGACTTTAGGGACTTTCAAAACTTGACTTGATGTTTTTTTTGGAAGAAATAAGCAGATAGGACTGGCAAGCTTTGTTGGGCTGAATGGCCTGTTCTCATCTAGATTGTTGTAATGTTCAAATTAACATTCAATGTCAATAACATGCACTTAGTGATGACTTTCGGAGGTGAAAGCATGCCTCCGGATGCTGCATTTCCACAGGGTATCATGAATAACATAGTAAAGTGTACAATCTGCTTTTAAAAGGTCTGAATTTGAGTGCAATGGTTTTCTTTTAGCTTTTTTCCCTTTTAAGCTGTTATGGATATGGTGTTTTGTAATATATCTGTAACCTGAAAATGTAGTTCAATACTCAGTAACATTTTGCCTTGCAATATTGGCAGTATCTGGTACATTTTAAAGCTTTTTCCATCACCTATGGACTTGTGTACCATAAGGCCCCATTATAAACTGCAAGAATAGACAAAATGTTTTTAAATGTCAAAAAACAATTTCCTTTAGAAGATAGTTTATGTGATCTATACATATTAATAAAAGGCAAAGCCCTCACTGACTGACTGACTGACTGACTGTCTGACTGACTGACTGACTCACTCACTCACTCATCACTAATTCTCGAACTTCCCGTGTAGGTGGAAGGCTGAAATTTGGCAGGCTCATTCCTTACAGCTTACTTACAAAAGTTAGGCAGGTTTCATTTCGAAATTCTACGCGTAATGGTCATAACTGGAACCTGTTTTTTGTCCATATACTGTAATGGAGGAGGCGGAGTCACGTATCGCGTCATCACGCCTCCTACGTAATCACGTGAACTAAAAACAAGAAGAGATTTACAGCACGAGTCAAACGCGGGAACGAAGGTAAATGACGTTAATTTTTGAATGTCTTTTAATACTGTGTAAGCATACATATTAACACATGTGCAATTAAACGTGTGCATTTACGGGGGTGATTTCTCAGGCTTAAAAGCTCGCCTTTTATTAAAAAGGTAAATGCAAACTGTTTTCATTCTGAAGGGGCACAAACCACGTTAGATTTCAGCCGTTAAACGCGCAAAAATGTCGGTACACGAGATAAATAAGCGCAACATATTATCAGTTGTATTGTATGCTTACAATACATATAGAAATGTGTTAATCGTTAACTAATATTATGGGATGGTGTTTTTTCGACTCGCGCCTTGATTTAAACGATTGCATTTCTTGGTGGGTTTGCGTAGCTTATTGTCAATATCTTTACACCTCTTTTTAAGACTTAATTTAAAAAGGTTTTCTTTTCTTCTTAATTAAAATTTAAAACCAATACTTCACTGCTGCGAAGCCCCTCTAGCGCTGACGTCCGAGGTTCGATTACCGTAAGCGAGTGCAGTGAGTGTGTACGCCTGATGAGCCAAGAATAAGGGGGAAAGACGTGTCGCGTACTCTTTGCATTATTTGACAGTAAACTATTTTCAATCATTCTATGATCTGCTTCCCCACAACTGAAGGCACCGTGGCTGATGTTACCTCACTTGCTGGCCAACCATAAGCGTTACCTGGTAGGTAACCAGCCACTCACTTCACTCCCTTACGGGAATCGAACCTCGGACATCAGCGCTACAGGCGAAGCCCCTAAAATTGTGCCACGGCGTGTGGTTCGTTTATTTGACAACATGTAGATCGGGGTAATTACATTCACGGCATTCATAGTCTGATTCACAATCTGATTGTATGGGTGGTTACCTACCAGGCAACGCTTATAGTTGGCCAGCAAGTCAGCTCGAAGTGATCACTCGAGTGAAGGCAGCTTCACAAAAAAACAGATCCTTAACAAACTGTTATTAGTATATTTTCCCTCAATTTAAAAAGGTTTTCTTTTCTTCTTAATAAAAATTTAAAAGCGGTACTTCGCCGGTGCGAAGCGCGTGGATTTGACCGACTGACATATACAGACATATTCATGAGTGCAGGTACTTCGGAAAGAAAGCACCGTGTAAACCTAAAGTTTAAATTAAGTTCATAGACCTACAAAAGGTTGCCATTCATTTGAGGCAAGATTGCTTTTCTTCTGTACAACTATACGTTGCATTCTCAAGAGTGTGCTTGCACGGCTTCGGATATAGATATATATATATATGTATGTATGTCTATATATAAATATGTAAGCTTGTAAGTACTGCCTTACTTCTCTTTAAGAAAGGAAGATGTAATGATACTTTATTTAAACGATTCCATGTCTTCCTGGGTTTGCTTAGCTTATTGTCAATATCTTTACACGTTTTTTTTAAGACTTATTGACTGAAACGGGCTTTCACGAAAAAAGTTAGGGCTTTGCTACAGGATACACCCTCCACAAGTTAAGCAAGTAAAAATAAAATATATATTTCTGTTTTATTTAAACCTTTTAAGTTCGTATGCATAGCCCCATTTGGATGTTTTATTTATTTTTTTTCTTTCTTCAGTAATATTTAATCTCCTTAAAGAAAAAGAACATATCCATTTTACTTTTTTTTGTATCTCTTAGTAATATTTTAGTGTAAAAGGATAACCAGTATTTAAACCTTTTATGTTACTTTATAAATTTATTTTACACAATGTTGAAAAATTAATAAGAAAGCTACATATTTTGGCAGCTGCTACTTTAATTTTCAATGAAATGAAAAAACCTCTCCAAGAGAAAACGTCAATGAAGAAAAAACAGTTTGCACTATCTAAAAATGAGAAACCCTCATTTATAAAAGTTTGCTGCAGATGACTTAACTGAAAATAAATGTATAGTTCCTATGTGTATAATACATATTTATCTATTTTACTTATGCCTTTATTCCAGCAACTTGCAACATCTGAGGTACAATTTCTTACATTACTTTTGTTTTTTTGCAGCACAGGCACCTGAAGTGACTTCCTCAGGGTCTCACAGTGGTGTCAGTACCAGGAATTGAACTGACAAGCTTCAGGTTTACTGAAATATTACTGAAGAAAGAAAAAAAAACGAAAACGGGCAAATACGGCTATGCATACAGATGTCCATCCATCCATTATCCAACCCGCTATATCCTAAATACAGGAGCCAATAAGTAGATATGTATATATACAGTATATATATATATATATATCCATCCATCCATTTTCCAACCCGCTGAATCCGAACACAGGGTCACGGGGGTCTGCTGGAGCCAATCCCAGCCAACACAGGGCACAAGGCAGGAAACAATCCTGGGCAGGGTGCCAACCCACCGCAGGACACACACACAACAAACCCACACACCAAGCACACACTAGGGCCAATTTAGAATCGCCAATCCACCTAACCTGCATGTCTTTGGAACGTGGGAGGAAACCGGAGCGCCCGGAGGAAACCCACGCAGACACGGGGAGAACATGCAAACTCCACGCAGGGAGGACCCGGGAATCGAACCCAGGTCCCCAGATCTCCCAACTGCGAGGCAGCAGCGCTACCCACTGCGCCACCGTGCCGCCCTATATACACATATATATAATATATATATATACACATATATAATATATATATATATATATATATATATATATTATATATATATATATATATATATATATATATATATAGTATGTGAATGTATGTATGTAGATATGTAAATTTGTATATGTATATATATATATGTATATGTGGATGTGTATATGTATATATATGTATATGTAGATATGTGTATATATGTTTATGTATATATATGGTTACATAACCTCTTTAACACACTACTTCTCCGCTGTGAAGCGCGGGTATTTTGCTATATGTAGATATCTGTATATGTAGTTATGTATATATATGTATATGTATATATATATGTTTACATAACCTCTTTAACACACTACTTCTCCGTTGCGAAGCGCGGGTATTTTGCTATATATATATATATATATATATATATATATATATGATAGCAACACTCATAACAATGACAACACAATTACATATATATATATATGTAGATATGTATATATATATATGTGTCAATCTATGTATGTATGTATGTCTAGATATATATATATATATGTAGATATGTATAGATATGTGTATATATATGTAGATGTGTATATATGTAGATATGTAAATATTTATGTATATATATGTGTGTGTGTATGTATGTATGTATGTGTGTATGTATGTATGTGTTTATGTATGTGTGTATATATATATGTATATATATGTGGATGTGTATATGTATATATATATGTAGATATGTGTATATGTAGATATGTATATATATGTATATATGTATATGTATATATTTGTTTATGTGTGTGTGTGTGTGTGTATATTATATATATAAAAGACAGCAACACTCTTAACAATGACAACACAATTACATTGACAATCATGTTACGTTATTTTTAAAATGTTTCCTTTTCTTTTTCATAACCTCTTTAACACACTACTTCTCCGCTGCGAAGCGCAGGTATTTTGCTAGTACATTAATATACACCATGACTAATTGTGTGAACTGGTTTTGCCCAGGAAATTTCCTAAGACAATGAGTCTCGGTTATAGTGCCATTGATTAATTGGATGTATCAGAAATATTATGCATTTAATTGAGTACTTTTCTGAATACAATTTATTTTTTTTGACCAGGGGTCAATATTATTAGTTCATTGGGGCGCCTTACTTTAGAACATGCTAGATAGAGCTGCCCATGAGTAAAATATTCCTGCCATAGTTCAACTGCAGCTTTTCCTAGTGACTGTTTTTGCTTTTGTTGATGAATACGGGAAAACGCAATTTTACAGGAAACACTATTCTTTAGAATTGAAACAGATAATTAGTCGGAATAAAGGGATTTTTAAGTATAAATATAATTTCACCATGTGTCACAATGTTCCGCTTCATTCGAACTAGTGTAGTGCTGTGGTATCACCCATTGCAAGACTGCACTCCGGACCTAATTTGGGCTCCTGAGGTGGTTCGTCGTGTGGTGGGTGCTCCAATGTGCTGTATCTGTGCATGCTCCTAACCTCTGTCTCTCTCTCTCTCCTCTGTAACACAACCTGTAGACATGGTAGCTTCATTTGAATGTAGTTCTTTGACCTGCAAGCTTGTACTGTTACACATTTTTTGATGGTTTAGATCAAAAGAAATTTATACTGAATCGAGGTTTCCTTTAACGTTTTACATCCAGCATTGACATTTACTGGCTGCTCATTTACATGACCCATGTAATGAATTGTATGTTTTAATGAGGTGCAGGATTAAAACAAAAATTAATAATTGACAATTATTGCCTATAGTATAATTGCAATTATTCATTTCAATCAGTGATACATTGAAAATTGCACCTTGTCTTCCCAAGTGCATATTCTGTATTCTCTTTACACACACTATAGTACAACCATCGTTGTGCAGGGAAAAACTTAATAAATTAATTTGAAATTGTTAAATGCTGATTTAGCTGGAAAATTAAAAATTTAGTTTTTGATAATGTTTGGTTTTTATCTATACTAATTAATAAAAGCAAAGCCCTCACTGACTGACTGACTGACTGACTCACTCATCACTAATTGTCCAACTTCCCGTGTAGGTGGAAGGCTAAAATTTGGCAGGCTGATTCCTTACAGCTTACTTACAAAAGTTAGGCAGGTTTCATTTCGAAATTCAACGCGTAATGGTCATAACTGGAACTTCTTTTTTGACAATATACTGTAATGGACGGCAGCTCGATGGCCGTGGGAGGCAGAGTTGAGTGTCACGTCATCACGCCTCCCACGTAATCACGTGAAAAGACTGTGAACGCAGTAGGGAGAAATGAAGGAAGAGCCGCAAACAGCGAAGAACAAAAAATTCATTAAACAATTGAGAAGGGAGCGAAACAATAAGAAGTGAGTGAGTGAAGCATACAAGCATCTTCATAAGGGAAACAAAGCACGGTGTAAAACGTAAGTTTAAATTAAGTTTATTGAAACGCTCCCGTTGCGGAATGCAATAACATATTCGCGAGATAAAAGAACGCAGTAGGGAGAAATGAAGGAAGAGCCGCAAACAGCGAAGAACAAAAAATTCATTAAACCATTGAGAAGGGAGCGAAACAATAAGAAGCGAGCGAGTGAAGCATACAAGCATGTTCATAAGGGAAACAAAGCACGGTGTAAAACGTAAGTTTAAATTAAGTTTATAGAAACGCTCCCGCTGCGGATTGCAATAACATATTCGCGAGATAAAAGTTTAATGAGAAGACACGAGGTATAAACGAACCACACGCCGTAGCGCAACGTTAGGGGCAAGCAGTTTCAACCATTCTATGATCTGCTTCTCGCAACTGAAAGACGGCACATGGCGGATGTTAGCCGACTTGCTGACCACAACGTTAGGGGCTTCAACTCTGGCGCTGACGATAGAGATTCGATTCCCGAGAGGGGATGCAGTGAGTGTGTATGCCTGATGAGCCCAGAATTAGGGAGAAACACGTGTCGCATACTCTTTGCATTATTTGAAAGTAAACTATTAAAACCATTCTATGATCTGCTTCTGGGAACAGAAAGAGGGCACGTGGC